>NW_004524594.1:15569537-15604535 GCF_000260255.1 Octodon degus
GGCGGGCTGGCATGTGGTGCTGGGGGATTGAACCGCGGTCTCTGTGCTTTGTTTAGCTTAGCTTGTTCTAAGTAGGTGCTTTAGACCACTGAGCCATCTCACCAGCCCCTAGTTGTACTTTTTATACTGTTTGTAAAAGCTCAGGCCTGGCATGGTGGTGCACCCTTGTAATCCCAGCATTCAGGAGGCTGAGGTAGGAGGATCACTGCAAATATGAAGCCATCCTTTGCTACAAAGTGAGGTCAAGGCAAGTCTGAACTGAATAACGAAAACTGTCTCAAAAAGAATAATAATAATAAGATAAAAGCTCATATATTAGTAAAACATAATTTTGATTCACATTACAATAAAACTTTAAGACATTTTTATTCTTAAATAAATTTGTAGTTTTTAGTGAAATAATCAACTTTATTCCAAAGAGTGTTTCCCTTGTAATTTTTTTTCTCTAGAAAGATAAGTTTTAGTACTTTTCTAAACTGATGATTCTGTTTAAAAGAGGAAATTAATAGATGGTAGGAGCAGTGCTTTTTATTTAAACCCGTGGATATTGTTAATATTTATTGCCATGTTACAGATTTCAGGAACTCCTAAGGAAAAGGCAAAGCAAAACTGAGAACAGAGTAAAAATCTTTTGGCTTACCTTATTTCAGAGTGGATTTCTGTAGTACACAGAAATATTATGAACAACAATTTGAGAAGTAAATACTTGTTTTTATACCTTGGGTGCCAACTGTTTTAAGGTTTGGTATTTGGTTTTACTGTGTTTTAAGCTGCTTTTGTTGTTGTTATTGTTGTTGGGAATAGAATCCAGGGAGTAGTGGACACGTATCTGCTGACTAACCCCAAAGTCTCAAGATTAAATTTCTGTAATCAAAATAAAACTTACTAAAGAGGTTGGAAAATGTAAAAAAAAAAAAAAGAAATTTACTTGTATTTTCATTACCCATCATCCAAATATGGCACAAGCATTTTCATCTTATTTAAATGTCTTATTATAGATTTTTGTTGTGCTTTATATATAGTTTACAACTTGGAAGATTTACTTTACATTAAGATAAAATTTCAGTGTTCGTGCTTTTTCTTTTCATCGTGATTCATTGTGAATGCTCTAATAAGCAGTGTTTCTCAAACATGGTCCAGGATACCCAGGGAGTCCTAAGATTTTTTTTTTCCCCCAGAGGATCCATGAGTTCACATTGTTCTAAAAATATTGAAGGCAGATTCTTACAGTCTCAGCAGTATTGCTTGAGCCCAGATGTTCAAGGCCTGCCTGGACAAGGTAGATAGACCTTGACTTACAAAGGAAATCTAAGAAATTGATTTTCTCTCAATCTCTCAAAAGTATATAGTAGAATTTTTAGCTTTAGGTGACATAATATATAAGAAGGTAGGATATATAAGCAGGAAAATCTACCTGCCTTTTTTAGAATCAGACATATGACCAGGCATGATGGTGAATGCCTATAATTTCAGCTCTCAGGAGGCTGACGCAGTAGGATTGCCACAAGTTTCAGGCCAGCCTAGGCTACATAGTGAGTCAAGACCTGCCAGGACTACATGGTGAGATCCTGTCTCAAAAAATTTGCATAAATACACTTAAAAAATCAGACATTGAAAACAGATTTGCAAATGTATAAAATACATTGTTTGCCGTGAATTTTTAAAGAGGGGGTTCTGCAACCTTAAAGTTTGAGAACTACTGCTATATATTTAATACTAAATTAGTACTTAACGTAAAAACTTCTCATTGAATAATCACTTGATTTCATTCTCATGCATGCAGGCTCTGATAAAGTGTTCATGCATGGATTCTAGAAAAGTTTTGACATTTTAGTTTTATATTGTGATTGTATCTAAGAACTTTTAAAACAGTAATTTCAGTTTGTTATTATTTTTCTTTCCTTCAGGCAGCTGAATATGTCCCAGAGAAGGTGAAGAAAGCTGAAAAGAAATTAGAAGAGAATCCATATGACCTTGATGCTTGGAGCATTCTCATTCGAGAGGCACAGGTTTAGTGATATAGGATTACATTTCCTTCTCTATGGGTCCAATCACACTACTTGGTTCTGCAGTAAATGATATTTTCATAATCCTAACATTGTAAATGCTGTTTATTGGTTTTCAATTTTAGAATCAACCTATAGACAAAGCACGGAAGACTTACGAGCGCCTTGTTGCCCAGTTCCCCAGTTCTGGCAGATTCTGGAAACTATACATTGAAGCAGAGGTTAATATTTTATTTTACTTTTTCTTATATAGCATCTGATGGGAATTGAAGCATACACATTATAGTAATAGAAAACAAGTTAGGAACATAGCACAACTAGGACAAGGAGGATTTAAAATGTCTCTTGCCCTTATTTTGTAAAATAGGTATGAAGGAATAATTAAAATGAATTTTTGAAATTTGGGTCTTTGACAAGTTGATGATTGTTGCATTTTGGAGTTGCAACAACATTAAAACAGTTTCAATGGTATTGGAGTGCTTTAGCCTTTTATTTACTTGTCACGTGTCAATTTATTGCCTCCTGTGTCATTTATTTAGAACTCATTTTTCTTTTTCCTACTTACAAACTATTATGAATGGGATTATATGAAAATACAGAAGTGTTTAATTTAGTTTCATGAAGTACTTTGAGTGTCTCTGAAATGAAACATTTAAAGAAGAGTTATTTTGTGATATGCTTGGTTTGTCAGTTTAAGCACTTCAGTAATTTTGAAGTTTTTTCCCTGTAAGATAAAGTTTACATTATTTAAAAATAAGTTAATGTGATGCCAAACTTTCAGTCATGATTTACCCAGTGATACTTTCATTTGTTTTTCTTTTTACCTACCTAGAAATTTGAAATCAGTCAAGCTTACTTTAGAGTAAAGACCCCATTTTTGATTTTGGTTGGAAGGAAAATGCTAAAGACTGGAATTAACAGTCAAAAGAATAATAAAGATGCATTGTGTTGATAACAATTGGCACCAAGTAAAATCATTTTCAGGTTATAAATTAATGGGATGAAAGGGTGAAATATAAATAATTGATATCTACATTAAGATGAAAATAGCTCTTTTTCTAATTTACAATAATTAAGCATTTTAATAGTCAAGTGTAATATAAATTGACATAATTAGTACATTGCAGCCTCAACAAAGTTTTTTTATTACTATAACAAATTTGATATGTGGGTCTGTTATAGACCTTTACAAAGGACTTTAACTATCAGAGTATTGAATAGACTGCCCCACAACAGTGTCATGTATTTAAACATCAGGTTTAAATAGAGGTTTCAGTGTATTCATTGAATTTGTGTTATAATTGAGATTGTATTACTTTCTGGGGATGAAAATTACCGAACAACAGTAGGAACATTGTGTGTGTTTTTATGCGTGTGGTTATGTATGTGGTCTGTATGTTTGTGCATTTGTATGTATGAGTGCGATTGTACCTTATGTGCAGTCTGGTAGTTTTGGCCCATGACCATATCCTTAAGGTGTCACCACCTACTCGGGAATCATTTGTTTCCTTCATATTTAAATCACCAGATAAACAGGCATGAAACTGAACAGGTGAGTCCTGACTGAAGTATGCTGAAACCAGTGCTGTTTCTGATGAATAGTAATTCATTAAAGCAAGGAACTTGGATCACCTGCACCTGGTCTGTGTTCTAATATGACTACAAACATACAGTACTGCATTACTTATATATAAACTCATCAGAAACAAACAATCGATACACAGCTGTTTTTATATGATGAAGTAGTAACTTTATGCCAATGTTTTTTCTTGCCAATATATAGAGATTATTAATAGTACATTTTATTGTATCTCAAGGGCAGTTATATACTACATTATGTGATTATAAACAGTGAATTTGCTTCATTTCCTAAATGCAACATACAAACTGCCTTCTATAAAAGAATTCCAAGAAAAAGCAGATCTTATTCCAAGGGGCTGAAGGTTGTCTATATATAAAAGGCTCATTTAATAGAATATCTCAGACCTGCTAACAGTTGCCTGATTTATTTAGTTGGTATTATATGCTGATATTTTACACACACAAACACACACATCCCTAATGCATATGTATGTATAAATCATACAAAAGTGTATGTATAATTTATCTCTTGAAAATGATAATATGTATGTATATATACATTTAAAATTTCATATTTCTGGTTTAGGAATTAAGATGATAAATTGAGTGTTGATTTCAGGAGTACATACCTGAGCTGTATTTTTGTCTCTTCTAATTTGCTCTTTTTTATTCTTCATATTTTTACCTTGTTGTTTGGCCTGTGAAGGCTAAACTTTTCTTTGGTCATGTCACTCAATGTGGCATTTATTTTTGGAGAAGACACTTAACAACCTATTTTTAAGAGTTTTAAGGCATCTGGATTGATAATGTCTTTACATTGAAAATAATATTGTTCTTATAACATCATGTATGCATCTCAAGAAAATAAAGTTTTGTTACTACGTTGTTGTAACTCAGTACTTCATGGTGGGAAAATTGTGATGTTTATTTATGTTAGCTAAAATAATATGTATGGTTGTACACTAATGTCCCCCCCCCCAAGAAAATATATACATTTTAAATAAGGAAACATAATTTGCTTCCCCAGGGAAATTTGCGAATCCTGCTTAAGTACAAAGGAGCAAAGGAAAAAAGTCACTTTATTTTTTTTAATTCAAAGCATCATTTGAAAATAGCATAGCATAAATATTTAGAAAAGAAGATAAAAAACCTAGGATATCAGCTTTTCTCATAGCACTAAGTGTTTAGCAATACCTAACTACCTGTATAAAATTCGGATTTTAAAATGTTTTATCTAACTCATTCTTCACTTAGAATTTTTTGCTGCCGTATTGGAATTGTTGAAAGTAAAATCCTTATTCTAGTGAATGGGCATTTAATATCAAACTCTTACGTATTTATAATTTTGAAAATTAGGCTGTTACTTTAGTGTTGTATAAAATATTTAAGACATTTAATTGCCCACAAGTCCTTGGAATATATTGCTGTTCTTTTACATCCCAGAATTACTGCTTCACGTGATTTGGTAATATAACAAGCAATTATACTGCTAACACTCATCACAATATACAGTCAAAAAAGAACCTCCATGATATAAAACTATTGTTTTGTGATATTTTTCATTAAGGAAGCATTTTTCAGTATTTCCAGCTCTAATTGTTTAAATTTTTTTTTCCTTATGCATTTAGGACAGGGTCTATAGGGTCCCACTACATAGATCATGATCAGACTCATAGTGATTCTCCTGTTTGCAGCCTCCCAAGCACTAGGATTACAGACACACACCCCACCATGCCCACTTTCCATAGCCTTCTCAGCTCGCCCCTCAGGAGGGGTCGGCAGGGCACATCAGGGATTGAACCCAGCTGCTGCGCTCTGCCTAAGCAGGCGCTTTAGTCTGCTGAACTTTCAGGCCGGCCCTTCTAATTGTTTAAATTCTTAAATGCAGTGTAGTGTATTGTTGAGTTTAGAACTGCAAGGTTTTTTGTTTTTAACACATCATTGCATACCTAGTCAACCTGGTACTCTGTTACAGACCACTACTTACAGTGAGTAAAACAGTCATTTGAGAAAAGCTGTCTGATTTTGACATACTCCCTCATATTTAGACTTCTTTAGCTTTTTGTGTAATTAAGTAATCGATGTGACAACATTGTAAGCTACAATATTTTTATGATTAAAAGTAATTGGTTTTTCATGGAGCCATATGTATATGAAATTTTCCATCTGAAGGGTGTTTTTTATTGGTAGCTGAAGGAGAAATGAAGATGGTAATGCTGCTGATTGCTAGCAACAATGTATCTTGATGTCTGAAAGTTGTAACTATTTAATAAAACTCTATAGAGAATTGATTGCTTTTTATTTAAATTTTTAAAATATAAGTTCTTTTCTCTATACCTGGCTTTTCTTTCTGATAAGTTGTGAACTATAAATCAGTTTTTTCAGGATAACCTTTCTTCCTGGAAAAGACTTTAAAAGTTACCTTGGAAAATGGAGGTGAATTCAGGATGGAACATGAGTGCTTAAATTGAAATAAATTTCTCTACTGTTGATTCTGTCTTAATGCCTTTACATAGCAATTTAAATTACTGTATTAAAATGTTTTGTATATATTGAGCAATGTAATTTTAAAGTGCAGATAAAATTATATAGGTTATGATAATTCCCTATACTTCAGCTTGCAACCTTTAAAACATCTGTACTCTTATAGATCTATTCGCTTCCTGTTTGTAATAAATGTTGGTCCATGTCTGTGTGGTTATTCAGATTTCACTCTAAAACATTTTTTAACCTGTGATTTCTTAAATGCATATAGAAATTCAAAATAGAAATGTGAAAAAACAGGAAGTACTTTTGAACACAACTGTGAGTGATCAAACATTTGACTGTGCTTTGAATAATTTGTTTGATAAGCCAGAAAAGTTTTTGGATGTTCACTATTATAAAGAACTATTTTAGGTTTTATTGAAATACTAAATGCTGTCCCCTATCCATGTTTGTAGCAATAGTGTTTAGTTCTCTTCACTTCTGTTAACACAGTCGACATTTTCCCCACTTTGGGCCTTTTAATTCAAGGCATTTTATACTACAAACTGCAAAAGAACATAGTTATTTCAGTTACAACATTTCTTTAAGCAAAATCTTTTCTCTTTTGACCTTATAATTTATTTTTATTTGAAACTTTTCTATTTTCAAGTAAAATACTGTGCTAATCAACTTTGTCTTCATATCTCAACTTTACAAAGCAAAATTATCTCTGTAGTCATTGAGAAACGTGGGGGGGTTCATTTTCTTTCCTCTATAAAAACTCATTCAGAACCTGACTTTATCATCTTTTATTTAATGAGTTATATATATATGAAAATATGTGAGGGGACATATAAAATGAGTGTACATTTTTAAAATTAGTTGTGAAAATACTTCTTAAATGCATATAGAAATTCAAAATAGAAATGTAAAAAAACAGGAAGTACTTATAAACACAACTGTGAATGATCAAACATTTGACTGTGCTTTGAATAATTAATATTATTTGATACCCCAGAAAAGTTTTTATTTTTTTAAATTTTTAATTTTATTGAATTTGATACTTTCTGAAGGGTTATCTGAGCCTTACGTTTGTTTGAACATTTACAGAATAACCTAGTATGTAACAGCTCATATTTTTTTTAGAATGTCATTAAGATCATAGTAGACAATTTTGGTGTATGATTCTCAAACATTTTCCAGTAGGTATGGCTGAACATTCACTCAAGATAGGTGTGGTGGTGAACACCTATAATCTCAGCATGTGGGAGGCAGGATTGTCCTGTGTTGAAGCCAGCCTGAACTACATAGTGTAATCCTGTCTCAAAACCAAAAATTAAAAGAGCTCTAGTTTGGAATCCACAGATAAGCATAAGCACACTTAAGTCGCTCCAGTATTGCAATGCTAGAAACCTCCATATTGAGAAATAGAACTAGTTTCAATTTATAGAAACTTTTTTTTTTTGAGACAGGGTCTTGCAGTTCAGACTGGCCTTGAATTCATGGTGATCCTCTTGCCTCTGCCGCCCAAGTGCTGGGATTACCAGTGTGTGCTACCCTGTCTGATAGAAGCCTTTTTTTTTTTTTTTTTTTTAAATGAATTTAGGCCAGGGTCTACCGGGTCTCACTATGTAGATCGGGCTAGTAGTGATTCTCCTGTTTTTATTATCAAATCCTGGGATTACAGGTGCACCACCACACCCAGTCTCAGTTGTCTCAGTGTACCAAGGGGTGGGGTGGGAGTGGGGTATGGAAGCTAGGGATTGAACCCTGGCTGCCTGCTGCATTCTGCAGAAGCAGATGCTTTAAAAGACTTTTTAAGGAGCTCAGCATTTGGCTTAGAGCCAAACTGGCAGCAATAGATTATGAACATAAAAACGACCAGGAATGGTTAAGGGCTCATATTTTCGAGGAGGCTTATTTTTGTTATTTTTCAGTACCTCAATTCTGAAAACAATTACTTCTTTTGAATTTGTTCAGAGTATTGTTAGGCAATGTCTAAAATCTTGCCAGTTTAAAACTGGCTCTGTTGTGCTTTCCTTAGCCTTTAAACTTTATTTCTAATCTTTTTGTTATTAGTGAATTCCTCGCAGAAAACACAGTTCATAGGAGGTAATAGTGTAAAGTGTGTAGGGTTTTTCCCTTCCCCTCATGATAGCCTTCACAGCACTTTGGGCAAAAATGGTGTGCATCTGCCTGAATACAACTTGTTGAGAAGCGCCTGCTTTTTTTCTAAGGCTCAGGGAAGCACAATATGGGTAAGTTACCATTTTGTATGCCAAGTCCTCCAAAGAATTTTCCATTTGGAGATGTTAACTCATAAAGACAAATTTACATCAAAGGCAGGATTGAAATAAGGTCCAAAGATAATAAGGTCCCAAAGAAAATGTTTAATTCAAGCTTTTGCCAAATTTTAGTGCTGTCAGGTGCAGCTGACATTATAGGCTGCCTTTACCCAAAAATTCATATATAGGAAATGGCCCTTTTTATGCAATTGAAATTTCAGCAATTTTTCATATTGTATTTGAAGGGTGTTGGCTATCTAATGATGGTTTTCTTGACATCTTTCACTCTTCAAACTGGATACAAGTATTGCATATGTAAAGTCAAGATGTACAAATTTAGAGCTGGAAGATTAACCCAACCTCCAGCTACCCTATTCTACCCCTGCCATTGATTCCCTTTTAAAGACAGGGTCTTGCTTTGTAGTTCAGGCCTGCCCCAAACTCTTGGTGATTTTCCACCAACATTTTGAGTGCAGGTTTTATAAATGGATGACACCTTGGCCCAGCAAGCTCCCTCTGTGTAAGCAAGAAGAAATTGTGTTGGAGTTACAGCTTAAGCCTTTAAGTCTAGCAACATTTAAACTAGTATTGGTTCAGTTTCCAAAGGAAGGATGGAGGTATGGTGTCTGTTCTGTTAGGTGTTTCTAAAATTGAGTCTTACTGTTAGTGTATTTCATGTCTGGCAAAAACATTCATGGTACTTGGTAGAACATTAATTTAGTCGACTGGCTTGTTTATGATCCATCAAGAAAAAATCTTGTAGGCATCTAATGTGCTTGGAGAAAACCGTTGAGTTAGATCCATAGTCAGGGTTTGGATTATCATTTTATCTTTGACAGTTTTTTAATTGTTGAGTTCATTTCTGAGTTTGAAACCTTTTTAACAATCAGGTAACCTCTAAGGAAATTGTATTAGTAATTTAAGCTGCAGAATGTGGCTTAAAAGAACTACCTGCAGGATTTTTTTTTTTTTAATAGTACCTTGTACCCTTTGTGTAGTTGAAAGAATAAGTGATTTTCTGTTAGCTAACATCTGTTCATTGGTAAAGTTTTGCAGATATTTCCATATTTGAGTGTCCTAAAAAGAACCATTTTTAACAAATGTTTAAAAAAAATTTAATGGCTGTGGGAAGGTATTTTGTTTTTCAGCTAGTGTCTCGCTATGTAGTTCAGACTGGCTTTGAGCTTGTGATTGATCCTCTTGCCTCCTCAGTCTCTCAAGGACTGAGATTGTATTTATTGGCTTTTGAGAGTTATAAGATCAACACACAACTAAAAGCAAGCCAGTGCTAATTTTAGAATGGTTTTCCAGCTATAAGAATCACTTCAGTAAAAATTGCAGTATGAAAGGTTACAGAACAGGCTAAGGATTTGGCTCAGTGATACTGTGCTTGCCTGTCATGTTGTAAGGCTCTAGTTTTCCCAGCACCATCACTTCCAAAAAACCAGTACAGTACAACATATTGTCAAGTGAAGTACCATCTGAGAGAATTTTAGGTATAGGGAGGTAACAATACTTTTACATTATTTCTTTTAATTCCCTTATCTGCCTTTTGCTTTTCATTTTTGACTGTTGTACAGCAATTAAGAAAATTCTGAAAGTTTTGTGGTTCTTGTAGTTAGGTAGATGAGGAAATCTTTAAAACAGTTTGATCAGCTTGGTTGAAGATCCAAACTGCATACCGATCAGAGGAAATCACATCTAATCTTTTATGGCTCGAATAATGAGCATTGCTTTTTCTAATTTTTTTTGAACATTGATTTTTTTGTATGTTGGTTTTTAAAATTTAAATTTAATATTTTTGGTACTGAGAATTGAACCTGTGTTCTTGACAGTGAACTACATCCCAGCCCTTTTTAATTTTACGTTTTTGAGACAGGGTCTACTAAATTGCCTAAACTGGGATTGAATTTAGGATATTCCTGCCCCAGTATCCCAGAATACTACGATTACAAGCATGTGCCATCACACTAGCTCTTAGAAGCAAAATTGTAAGAACATTGCAAAATTATCACACATAAGGATAGCTCAGTAGAATAAGCACTTGCTTGGCAAGCACAAGATCCCTGAGTTCCATCCCCAGTACCACAAAAAAGAAAGAAAAAAATCACATATGCTTCATACTGGTTGTCAGTTTTCATATTTTGAAAGATAAATCATCCCTTGGTATCCATAATTATAAGAACCAAATCTATGGATGCTCCTGTCCTTTATATAAAATGTAAATTGCATACTCTATATAAATCAACTATAGGTGATTTAAACCTGATTACTACCAAATGAATGTTACATGATGGTTATACTGTATTAGGAAGTGTAGTGATAGGGAAAATCTGCATGTTTAATTTAGATGCAATGATAGTTTTCCTCAATATTTTTCAATCTAGAGTTGATCAGATTTGGATTGAGAGCCACACATTTGTAGGATATATGCTTTATTTTCTGTATGTTTTCCTGAATTGTGGATTATTTGAGTTGTTAAAAATTTAGGACTTTAGGGCCAGGGAGATGGCTCAGTAGAATAAGCGCTTCCCTGGCAAGCACAAGGGGCTGAGTTCAATCCCTGGTTCCACAAAAAAAAAAAAAAAAAAAATTAGGACTTTATTTTATTTTAAACATTTAAGACTTTAAAACTTTGGCATATGTCCTTATGATAAAGATATCTATTGTTATTCAGAAAATAAATTTTTTACAGCATACCACTTTCTTCAGAGTGATGACTTGATAATTTGCAATCCAAGATCATTATTCAGGCAAGAAATATCAGTAGGTCAAGAAGCGTTCATCCTTTGTCACCTTTGATGTGTTATATATCCTCAGCCTTAAATTTGATGCTTAGATTTAAATCATGTTTAAACTACAAAAGTGTTTACTTGTACCTTACTGGTAGTTTTTAATTATTTAGTACAGGGTCTCATTACACAGCTCTGACTCCTAGTGATCCTGTTTTCAGCCTCCCAAGCCCTGGAATTACAGGTGCACCACCACGCCCTGTCTCAGTCACTGTCTCAGCATGCCCCAGGGGTGGGGCCAGCATGGCAAGCTGGGAATCGAACCCCAGCCTCTGCTCCCTGTGTCTACCTAAGCAGGTGTTTTTAATCTGCTGAGCTATCTGGCTGGCCCCTTACTGGTAGTTTTGATGAAGTAGTTGAGATAAGTCACTAGTTTTTCCACTTTTTTTTTTTTTTTTTTTTTTTTCGGTAATTAGGAAAAAAATGAGATAAGGGACAGAGGTTATAGATCCATGGTACATCATAGGTTTAATATGTGCAAGGATCTAGGTTGAGTTGTAGCACAGATAGGTAGAAAGAGACTGTAAATGATGTTATTTTTCATCCAACAACTGCCTGCCATATTTAGGACCTGTTGCTGTTCTTCCTAAATCAGTGATACTTTTCAGTTAGTATTTTTTAGTGTCTTTATTCTCGATTATAAGTAGTGTCTCACACTCTAAGCTCATTATTTATGATTGAAAACTACATTTTTTTGGGGGGTAAGCTTAGTGAAAGTTGACTCTAGAATTTTAGTGGGTTTTGATTGTTGCAAGTTTTTAAAAATACATGTGTCAGTAATGTCCATTAGGTCTATCATAATCCAATTGGGGAAGAAATTTAAAAATTGTTCCCCTACATATTAGAGTGTAGAGAAATTTTAAATTCTATTTTTGGGATGGAACTTGCTGCATTGCCCAAAACACCCTTAAAGTTGATGTTGCAGCACAGGCTGGCCTAAAACTTGAAATCTTTTTGCCTCAATCTCTCAAATGATGGGATTATAGACATGTACCATAATGGTTGCTGGACATTTAAATTTTAATAACTGCTGTAGCCTATAGGAAATATTTTTATTTTGTTTGATGTATCAAATGAAAAACCTGGGTTTACATAAGTTTAACAGTGACATCTTTCACATCAAATTTACAGAGGATCATCTATCTATCTATCTATCTATATATGTTGACATGTATTTTTAAACAATTTAAATAATTTCCTCAAATTGAGACCTAAATCCAAAAATTGATAACACTTTAAGGGAAATAATTTTTTATTATTTAAATAGAGCTGGGTATAGTGGCACACACCTGTGATGCTAGCACTCCAGGGGGTTGAGGCAGAAAGATTATTGAGAGTTCTAGGCCTGGCTGGGCTTCATAGTGAATTTAAGTCCAGCCTAAACTATAAAGTGAGACTTTAAAAAAAAAAAAAAAACACACACACACACACACAAAAATTGTTAGAATGCTTATCTATGGAAGTGATATTTACTAAAAAGTGAACTCCATTATGAATTTGAATTTTCTGAGACATTTAAAGAATGAGTATTCCAAGTGAAAATATTCTTGGCTATGTATTTCAACAACAACAAAGTTAGAACTTTATATTTTACTGTAACAGCTAAACGTTTTGGTAGTATGGAGAACTAGGAAATTTGCGAGTTAAACGATCCTACATAGGAGTAGGAATGACAAAATTTGAAATATGGGAACCTAGAATTTTATAGCTCTTCCATAGAATTACTGTGATGTTTAGGTAAATGATTTAATCTTTTTCTACATATCTTTTTATAATGAAAAATTCTAAATTTGAAAGCACCTTTATGCTTACGCTCAGTGATACTTGTTTGGCTTTGAATGCATTCTCTTCATGTAAAGGCTATCTTCCTATAAAACCAACTATTACCACAGTTAAAAGCAACAGTGATAACCTAATGAAATTTAATAAACTGCTTATTTATGACTGATAAAATTATTTGACTTATGTCTGGTATTTTTTTTTTCTAGTACCTTGTGTTTATAAATCTCCTTACCTGATTTCATGTTTTTCCAATTTACTCCTTATCAAAATGAAAAAGGTTAACTCAGGTGATTCTAGTAACTCAAGATACGACATAAATGAAAAATTTGAATGTACTATTCTAGCTGAGTTACATTAACTGTCAGAGGAATAGGAAAGTAATATTAAACCTTTAACTTGTTTTACTCTGAATTGTAATGTATATACGCCACAATTTTTGCCACTCTTACTTGAAATATGCATTGTATTGGAATTTCTAAAAAAATTTTTTTTTCACCTGCATGTTTTTCCTCTTAAATGTATTTAGTACAGGGCCTACAGGATCCCACTACATAGATCTGACTCATAGTGATCCTCCTCTTTCAGCCTCCCCGGCACTGGGATTACAGGTGTGCTACCATGCCCAGTTGCAATCTTCTTAGCATGCCCTAAGGGTGTGGCTGGCACCGGGTGGCATGCCAGGGATCAAACCCCGGTCTCTGCATCTGCCTAAGCAGGCACTTTAATCTGCTGAGCTGTCTGGCCAGCCTTCAGCTGCATTTTTTTTTTTTTTTTGAACCAGGGATTGAACTCAGGCCCTTGCCGCTTGCCAGGGAAGTGCTTATTCCACTGAGCCATCTCCCTGGCCCTCAGCTGCATTTTTTAAAAAGTATAGATCTGTGGTATTCATTAATTCTATGGAAAAGTATGTAAAGGAGCTGGAGGTGTGTGCTTGTAATCCCAGTTACTCAGCCATGGCAAGCTGGGAAACTCTGGGCCAACCTGCCCTTCTCAAAGAGGTGAGAACATCTCAAAAATAAAAAGGGTCTGGGCATATAACTTAGTGGTAAAGCATATCAAGGTTTGCAAACCTATGCTAATAAAATTTAAATGTTTTAAAATATTGGAAGTGAGATGGTTTCTAAAACTAGATATTTGAAGTAAAATGTGTGGATTTCAAATATTTTCAGGATTCTTTTTAATATTGGGTTATATCTGGGTGATTGCCATTTAAAAAGTCTCAATAGAAGCATTTATTGGGGTTTTAATGTATTCTAATGGACCCTATTCCCTTCATACTGTTCTAAAAATTTAATGAATAGTGCAGATCTATACTTAAAATATAACTGAAATACTGGCTTCCCCCCCCCCCCCAGAACCGGGGCCTTGCGCTTGCCAGGCAAGTGCTTATTCTACTGAGCCATCTCCCCAGCCCCCCCCCTTTTTTTTTTCTTAAGAAATTCTGAAACCACGATCATTCAGCTTATATTTCTTAGCAAACTACCATGCTGAAACAGGAGGATTGCCAGTTACACCTAAGCTTGGGTGATTTTAGAGATGCATTTAGTAAAAGGTCAGAGGATATTACTTTATGCAGAAGCCCTAGGTTGAGTTCCTAAAACATCAAAATAAATTAAAATTCTAATAGGATTTCATGCATATTTTGGGTACTATTGACAAAATTATAGTGTACTATAATGTGCCTAGTACTTTTTTTTTTTTTTTTTGCTCGGAATGCCTTCAAGGCATGACTGGCTGTCTTGTGTTGTGGGGATCGAACCAAAGCAACCGGAGCCTGACTGCTTTGTTGAAGCAGCCACTTAAAAAACTGAGCTACGGGGCAGGCCCCCTGCCTAGTACTTTATATGGGTTATTACAATGGATTTTTAGGCGCAGTTTATCCTTTGATGAGTGTTTAATCTTATTTTTAAGGTCAATTTTTCTAAGAGTAAGAGAAAACTATTGACAAAGAAATGGGAAAGCTCAAGGTTTAAACGCATGTGCTCTAAATCCCTAATCTGTATTCCTGATCACTAGCTACTATGCTAATTAAGAAACCTAAGCATGATTTAGTTGTAGAGATAGGTACAGTTTCATAACTGACTGCTGGTATTATTTTTTGCTCAACAGTTGTATTTTTACCTATTTTTCTCTGAAGTTTGTCAGGCATTTAGCATGCATTTGAGAAAACTATGTATAAGTAGGTATTCAACCACATAATGTTGCTATAAAGGAATTTTCACATTTCAGAAGATGTGTAATAACTTCATGGAAGTTATGAGTGCTTTGTGTAAAGTATTTTTAGATGTATGTACTTGCATGTACATTTCAATAGGAAACTTGAGGGGCTGGGGAGATGGCTCAGTAGAATAAGTGCTTCCCTGGCAAGCCCAATGGCCTGAGTTAATCCCGAGTTCCGCCAAAAAAAAAAAAAAAAAAAAAAAAAAGATTTCAATAGGAAACTTGCACAGAATGGACAAGTCTTATAATTATGGACTCTTAGGAAGTTAGACCACACTACCACTCTGAACATTATTTTTTTCCAAGTAATATGAGTAATTTTTATAATGTTTCTGGTTTGACAATTAAGAGTATTAAAATAGCATTTTCTTAAGACTAAAATTAAAAATTCAGACAAGTACATTAGCTTTGTATGTATCTGTTTACTAAACATTGTCATCATCCTTTGCACAAAGCCTAGAAGTCTTGTAAAATAAGTAGCTTGTTTTATTTTTGTTTTTTGAGACAGGGTCTTACTGTGTAGCCCAGGCTGTCCTCAAACTCATGGTGATCCTCTTGCCTTTGCCTGCTAAATGCTGGAATCACAGGTGTGTGCCACTATGCCTGGCTGGATAGACTGGGTTTGTTTTTGTTTGTTTGTTTGTTTGTTTGTTTTTTAGGGAAGGGTCTACAGGGTGTTCAGGATCTGACTACTAGATTGGACTCTCGTGATCCTCCTATTTGCAGCCTCCCAAGAGCTGGGATTACAGGCGTGCGCCATCATGGCCAGTCTTATTTGCCATCCCACCGGGGTGGCACAGGGATCGAACCCCGGGGCCTTCTTGCAGGCACTTTAATCCACTGAGCTATTTGGCCAGCCCAATAAAGGTTATTTAAACTAATTGGAATGAGCAAAATTTCTTGAAAGTATAAAAGACTGAAGTCAGTATAAAAATTTTTCTTTTTAAGAAATGAAAGGGCCGGGGAGATGGCTCAGTAGAACAAGCACTTTACTGGCAAGCGCAAGGGCCTGAGTTCAATCCCCAGTTCCGCCAAAAAAGAAAACCTAGATAATGGGAAAGCCATAAATATCAATTAGTATTTCCAAATATAATTTATGGTTTTCCAGATCTAGTAGTTCAAAGTAAACTTTTTCTGATTTGGTTTTATTGAGACAGGGTCTCCCTATGTAGTTCAGCCTGTCCTCGAACTCACAGCAATCCTGAATCTGCCTCTCAAGTACTGGGATTATAAGCATATGCTGCAACACTTGGCTCCAAACTGATTTTTTTTTTTTTTTTTTTTTTTTTTTTTTTTTTATTTGTGAGAGAGAGAGGTGTGTGTGTGTGTGTGTGTGTGGCCAGCTCAGCCCACCAGGGGGCGGGGCTGGCTGGCATGTGGTGCTGGGGGATTGAACCGCGGTCCCTGATGCCTTGCCAAGCTTGTTCTAAGTAGGTGCTTTAGACCACTGAGCCATCTCTCCAGCCCCTCCAAACAGTTTTTGACCACAACTTTTTTTTTTTTTTTTTTTGTGGAACTGGGGATTGAACTCAGGCCCTTGGTGAGTGCTTATTCCACTGAGCCATCTCCCCGGTCATGACTGCAACTCTTTAACTACATCACTGAAAACAATTTCCATACCTGACACTACTTGTATTACATAAAAACTTGAATTATAGGCTGTTGATGGTATGCGTATCTGTAATTCCAAGCTCTCAGGCCTGGCTTTGTAGTTAGCTCAAGACCATCCTGAAATATATAGAAACGTCTTGAAAAACAAAAAATATTGAATTATATACATTATTATAAAAGTTGCAATTCCAACTTTTCCACGGTTGAACTATAAAGTTTCACTTTGACATGTTCAATGACATTGATTCTAAGATACTTACTGGGTAGAAAAGTGTTTGTCAACTTTCAGGGGATTACAGAGTAAAACTTGCACAATTGTTTTAGGAAACATGGAGACCTAGTTATTAAACATTTATTATGGTGGAATGAAACAGTTGTCTATTGATGTGTTTGCCTATGCTATATGCAGATAAAATTCCCAGTATGTTTAAAACTATGTAGTATCTATTAAGTTGAATGTCATTTTGTAATGCTATAGACATGTCAGTGAAAAAATTATGTTGGTGTAGGAAATACATACAAAAAACCCAGTAAGTATAGATCAAGGAAATTCCATAAGCAAAACTTACGGACTAGGCCCTAAAATATATGCAAGAGCAGTTAGCAGAGAATCCCTGGCAAGGGAATCCCAAATACAGAGCCTTGGGGCTGGTGAGATGGCTCAGTGGTCTAAAGCACCTTCTTAGAACAAGCTTAGCAAAGCACAGGGACCATGGTTCAATCCCCCAGCACCACATGCCAGCCAGCCCCGCCCCCTGGTGGGCTGAGCTGGCCACACACACACACAAATAAAAAAAAAAAAACTCAGATTTTCCAAATACAGAGCCTTTAAGAAGAGAGAAAACGGGGCTGGGGATATAGCTCATTGGCATAAGCGCCTGCCTGGCAAGTGCAACATCCTGAGTTAAATCCCTGGTACCACAAAAAAAAAAAAAAAACATTTTGAGTTGAAACAAATTTATCTTGATAGCTTTAAGCTGGACTTTGCTTCTACTCATACCATTATTTAAGCAGCTGATGTCTAGCAGACAAAGTTTTTCTTAATTATGAAAATATTGAACTTCATAGTCAGTAATTCTAGCATTGTAGCAAAACTTTTTGTAGCAAAACTTAGGTAATAGAGTTGAAGAACAATTCTGAATAGCTGAAATTTTATGTAACTCTACAAAAACTTAGGTTTTTAGTATTTTAATTCTGCATCATACCTAGGCAGGTTTGAAAGTCCTGTTCAATTCTTCAAAAAGGAAAAAGAAAAAACTGTTTAGAAATTCTCTTAGGCCCAGATGCAGCGGCAGACCCTTAGCACTCTGGGAGGCTAGTATAGGAGGATTGCAGTGTTAAGCCAATATGGACAACTTTAGAAGGCCTTGTTTCCCAAAAAAATGAAACAATTTTTAAATGGCTGGAGTGTAACTCAAGTGTAGGCTCCATACAATCCCTAGAGCCGGAAGGATAAAAGAAACTTGATTTTGTTTTTTAGTTTGTATTAAGTCTGAAGAAATTATGATTATATGATAAAAATCTCTTCCCCTTTAATTGCCTTCATGCAGTTTGAGATACATATGGCAATAATTGGCTGGATTTTTTTTAATGTATTTATTTTAGTTTTCATTTTTAGAAGAAAAATACATATTCTAAGAGAAAGTTTGCTTTCTATAGTAGATAAAACTTGAGCAGATCCATGAAACAATTTGATTCCGAGAAACATTTTCACCGAGTGCAACTATACCACAGTGTCAGTGTAAGACATCCAGTGACATACTTTCTATATTCTGCACAGAAGAGAGTGATTGGTCATTGTTGTGTCTGTTTTATCAGTGAAGAAGACTTAAAAATGTTTCTTCATTTTTTTGTACATGTAGGTTGATATGGAAGTTTGTACTGAAGGGATCGAGTATATCAAGATGGAGAATCATAACCAATGTTAAAAGATGCCATTTAATAGTTTTTATAATATCAAAAATTGGAACATAATTTTCAGTAGGAACCTGAAACTGTCTTAATGTCCTCTGAAACATTTAAGTGTCTCTGGATTGCTTGAATATGTAAAAATAGTTAAAGCATAGAACATAATATCCAAACATCTGTTATAAATCAATGTGATGTCAGTTTCTAACTGACCTTTTTTATTATCATTGATTTGTAAATCCAAAAATCCATTACAGAGAATTGCCTATTAAGGCAATATATTATGAGGAAACGGCATTAATAAGTATGTTGATGTAGTAATAGTTTTAGAGAAGCAGTGGCATTACGTGAAATTCTTTTTTTTAGAATAAGACTAGATGAGCATTGTAATGGAACTTTAATGACTGAATTGGTTCTTCAACAGATGTGGCTACTTTCAAGAATTCCCCAAAACATTAGAATAGCCAGGATTCTATTCCAAGTAAACATTGAATGTTCTTTAAAAATAAGTGATTTTAGTGAATTATATCTGTAATCTTAATTATGTAAGAAGCCTAATGTGTAGGAATCAATTATGAAGATAGCCTGATTAACATTTAAGTATTAGAAAGTGAGTGAATACTGGGATACATGCTTAAATATAAAATTTGGCTTATAATATCTGCACTATAGATAATCCATACAGTGAAGATGCTTCTCCAGTTATCCTGGCCTCTTTAATCTTAAACTTAATCCAGACACATTCCTACCTAAGAGCTAACATTAGCTGTTTAATCTGCTTTAACTGTGGTGATCCAGATTGCTGCTTTAATAGTTCTTTTGCTTTCTTCAACACGACATTCACAAAAGCGTCTTCTCAATAAAACCTGTTATGATGAGCACGCTCAATTTGCTGCCCCTAATGTCGCATCACAGAACTAGTTGTCTTTGTTTTTAAATGTATGATACATATTTTAATATACTTAATAGTTTACTGATTATTTTTTCGTTTGTCTCATTTGTAGATTTTTGTATTGCAAGAACCTAGAACAATGCTTGGCATTATAGCACTATGAATAGTTACTGAATGAAAACACTGGGAAATAGTTCATTTTTAATTAAAGCATAATGATCAGCTTACTACAAAGTATTTTTTTTCCATGAGTGAAAGATATTATCATTATTGCTAGTTAAAAATAGAAATTTTAAAACCTGTGGTATGTTTAGAATGCTGAAAATGGTCACCAGGCACAGTATGGCCTGTGCCTGTTTGGTCCCAGCCATTTGGACAGCTATGAGTAGAGGGCTATGAATTTGAGCCAAGCCTGGGTAACATAGAAGAACCCTGTCTCAAAAAAAAAAAAAAAAAAAAAATCTTTTGAATTGTCTGGCACCCTCCGCAATGAGTGTTTTAGAATAAACTTTGACATAGTCTTATGTATATTGTAAGTGATTTATTTCATTAAAAGATTACCCACTTAAATGATACAAATTATGTAGCAATTTGAAATTCCTTTTTAAAAAATTGATTGCCTGTGATTCTGAAATACATCCCAATGAAATGTGTTAAACCTAGAAGACTGTTCCTAAGATTTGCTTTTGTACATATATGATAAAAACTTGTTTTATGGGTTTATGAAATTTCACAGGTTGATTTTTGTCAAATTAGTAAAGCATAAACATTTTAACTTGGGACCAGGGAGATGGCTCAGTAGAATAAGTGCTTCCCTGACAAGCGCAAGGGCCTGAGTTCAATCCCTGGTTCCGAAAAAAAAAAAAAAAAAACATTTTAACTTTTCCCATGCCTTTGATGGCTCTGACCAGAAGTGAAAGAAATCATTGATAAGTTTATATATTTAAAAATACATAAATTGTCTCAATCAATAGATACTTAGAATTAAATACAAAGATGAATTAATTAGCTTTCACTTTTTTAAAAAAGGTAAGACTGCTTAATATTTGCCACTTTTTAAAATCTTGTGCTTTTTTCGCTAAAAGTTCACATAGATGAAGCAAACATTAGAGGCAAACTCACATTGTAGGGTTTATAAGGAGTCTTTCAGTAAACTTGGTTATGCATGGGAATTCTGAATACAAGAAATTTATTTGGTTAATTGAATTTTCTTATAACTTTATTTTTGTCTTTAGAATTTAGTGTTTCTGTGAACTTCGTATTTGAAAGTATTGCTTTTCAAGATGGTTTGCATACAAGAGATTCTAAGTTTGTACCAATTTGATATTAAACTATATTGAAAGACAATACTGGTTAATATGATAAATTATTTCTAAAAACAAGGCTAGTGGATAGAATTTTAGGACCATCTTACAAGCATTGAAGAATTGACAACACATGTTAGCAAGCCAAAACCTGTTGGGAGGAAAAAAATAATACAAGGAGATGAGAAAGTACTTTTAATCTGTCTGCCCTGAGACCCTTTGCCAGACTGGGAAAGATTGAGCTGCACTTTTGAAGCCTTCTGGGTCAGGCAAGAAACAAAACCAAAGGCCTCAAGGACAGGACATCCTCTCCCCTGAAAATTGAATGCCCAGAGGGCTACACTAGGCACCAGAAAACTAGAAAAAAATTCTGTACCATTTTATAGGCCATAAGGGACTAAAAAGTTACTTTGATGTTATTGGAGTGGAATGGGGAAATCCTGTGATGATGTAACAGCGCTCCTTTCCTGTATTTGTGCAAATAAACATAGGTGTTCAGAAAACCACGACAAAAATTTAAGGTTGTACTCAGCTTAAATTATCTTAAGAGGTGCCTAGTAATAATTTATTGGAAACACTTTTACTGAGCAGGGCACAGTGATGCATACTTTAACCTTAGCATTTGGGAGGCTAGCTTAGGAGCAGTGCGGCCAGTTCAAGACCAGCCTGAAACTACACAGCAAGACCCTGTTTCCACTTTCCTGGAGCAGTGTACTGTCATATGCCTCAAGAGAATCTCCACAAATATCTGAGGGAAAAGAACAGTTTGCTTGCTAAAAAATCAAGCTTATAAGGAAGCCACTTACAGCAGAAACATCCAGACTTGAGAAACTACAGTTAAGAGTTACATTAATAACACATGGGTGAAGACAAAATTGAAGAATGGAAGGAATCTAGTTTGGAGCTTAAAGATATGGAAAATATGAAAGCTATTGAGATTCTAAAGACTTGAATGTGTAATTGAAGATCTAGAAGTAAAAGACGTTGGGCAAAAGTAGAATTTGAAGTGATAGAAAACAATTTTCCAGTGTTTTTGAAAGCTAGTCAACAGATTCAAGATGTTCACTGATTACAATCAAGGATCAGAGGATGAAAAACAACCAGATACGTGGGAATGAAACTAAAAAACTAACTTGGTTTTTTAAAGAATTCTCAAGTGGATTAATGGAAAAAAAAAAAAAAAAAAAAGAAGTGGATTAATGCCGATAAACAATTACAGAAGAGTGGCAGATTGAAGCGGCAAGGGAAGGAAGCCAGAACTGGAAATTGCCTCTTCAATTTGCTAAAAGAAGATAGTTGTCAACTTGAAGATCTAGACTGAGGACAAAATGTTTAAATGATGAAATAGACATTTCTTGACAAGATTAACGTTGTCAAAGTTAAGCATATTTTTGAATATTTCCAGTTGTATATAACTTAAAATGTGTGTACATGTGTGTATGTGTAGGCCTGTATTTAAATTGAAGAATGAAATGCAGTATTTAATATCTTTTTTTAAAGTCCGTTTTGGGTTTTGTGTTATATATGTATTTTGTTTTTTAATGTATTTCGTACAGGGTCTCACAGCTTGGACTGTCATCCTCCTGTTTTCAGCCTCCCCAGCGCTGGGACTGTAGGCTTGCGCCACCACGCCTGGACTCATTGGCTGGCTCAGTGGGCCCAGGGGCAGGGCCGGCACAGCATGTGGTGCTAGACATCAGACTGGGTCCCTGTGCTTACGTAAGCAGGTTCTTAGTCTATTGAGCTATCTCATTGGCCCTTTTGTTGGTTTTGTGCTAGGGTCAATCCCAAGGACCTCAGCATGCTGAGCACATGCTGTACTAGTGAACTATGTCTCTAGCACATATATATATATATATATATATATATATATATATATATATTGTTTTTTAAGACAGTTTTGTCAGTGAAGGCTGGCCTTAAACTCACAATTACCTTCCTCGCTCAGCCTCCCTAGTGCTGGGATTACAGATGTGCACCATTACACTTATCTCTGGCACCTATATTTTCTAAATTTACTTTTTTTTTTCCCCTGTATTTAGGACAGGGTCTGCAGGGTCTCACTCCATAGATTTCAGACTCCTGTTTGCAGCCTCCCAAACACTGGGATTACAGGCACACACCACCATGCCCAGTCTCCATTGCCATCTCAGCGCGTCCCATGGCCAGGCCAGCACAGTATGCCAGGGATCGAACACCAGCCATTGCATTCTGCCTAAGCAGGCACTTTAGTCCACTGAGCTATCAGGCCGGTCCTCTGTAAATTCACTTTCATTCCCCAAAATTGTTCAGTATTCTCATAAGTAAAAGAATTGTCTCTGTATGGAAAAACAACAACAAAAACCAAACTCTCTGCAATTGTAATGAACTATATGTTTCAACATTTTTTCACATACAAATATCAATTTTATTTTGGTGTTTATAAGTTAGACATGTAAATCTTGGTTGGCTTACTCCTGAAAGTTTATAATTTATGGCATCACACAAATAGTTTCTTAAGGATATTGACTTAAGTTTTCTCCAACTGTATTAATTTGGTAACTTCATTATGTTTAATACTTTATAGAGTACGGAACTTGGTTGGAAATTAGTGTCTTTTTAATAATTTTGATGGGCTGAGGATGTAGCTGAATGGTAGAGAGCACATGCCTAGTATACACAAAGCCCTGGGTTCAACCTCAAGCATTACACAAGTAATAATGATCATCTTAAACTATACCTGTGTCATTCCATTAAACAGTATCTATTTTAGCTGGGTGTATGATCCACACCTGTAGTCCCAAGTATGAAGAACCTGTGAAGTTGAGGCAGTCTGGGCTACCTAGTGAATTCAAGGCTAGCCTCCGTGCATAACCCTGTCACAAAAAACAAAAAGTATGTAAGTTTTTATGGTAGTTTTTCTTGAACTTTGTTTTCTGTGTTTGTGTTGACAGTTTTTTACATTTATTTATTTTTTGAGAGACTGGGTCTCAAACTCCTAGGCAGTACTCCTGAATAACCTACAGAGAGGTTCACTGTGGCTGGGCTGATGTTTTTGTTTTGCATTGTTTTTGAATATGTAGGTTGCAGCACTCAGGAAGATGAGACTGGAGGATCACCACAAATTTGAGGCTATGCTGGACTGTGTAGTGAGACTGCCTCAAACCATTTCACTAGGTGTTTAGAGGTTATGGAAGTAATTCCTTGCCTCAGAAGTATTGTTAGATGCCAGGCGTGGTGGCACACACCTGTAATCTCAGCACTATTTGTGGCTGAGGCAGAAGGATCATTAAGAGTTCAAGGCCAATCTGAACTGTATAGTGAAACCCTGTCCTAAGAAAAAAGGAGTTAGATAAACAGTATTAGAAATCTTAATTTCTGTACACATAGTGCGTGTTCTGTAAATTTTTGGAGAATTTCTTAATGCTTATTTTAAGAACAGATAGGGAAAAATCAGCAGGTGTGAAGTAGGAACTGTGCTCCCTGTAGGTGATTTTCAAAATTACTTTTATAATAAGATTCCAAAATTAGAAGATAGGAAAGGAACCTATGATGATAAACCACCTATTCCTGTCTTTGCCACGAGGTCTCTTCCTTAGTGACAATGTTCACCTTCTTATGGGTCTAGAGATGTTAAATATATGGGTTTCTTTCTCTCCTTTTCCATTAGTCAATGTTACTAGGTTTTGTTTTGTGCCATGTTATTATTTTTTATAAGCACATGATATCCTGTATTTTTATATCCTCCCCCCTACTAAAGAACGTCTTTAAGTTCTTCCCAGCTCATTTTATTTCAGACATTGCAGTTGACTAGTTGTGTATATCTCATCTCCATTTGTGTGAATGCTTTTATTTTTATTTATATTTATTTATTTATTTATTTGAGACAGCGTCTGGCTTTGCACTTTGGGCTGGCCTTGCTGTCACTTTTGAAGCTCCTAGGCTGGTCTCCAACTTAAAGCAATCCTGCTGCTGTCTCAACCTCCCCAGTGCTGGGATTGCAGGCGTGTGCCACCATGCCCGGTAATATTTTTATATAGGCTAAATACATATAAATCAAATTCCTGGGTCTAGAAGTTTGTGGGGTTTTATAATTTTTATTAATTATTTGGGGTCGAACCCAGGACAAGTGCTCTACCATTGAATGGTATCTCACTGAGCTGCTCAAGCTGTCCTTGAACTTGTTCCTCCTGTTTCAGTATCCTACTACCTAGGATGACAGGAATGTACCATTCCACATGTCAATTTTTAGTTTTGAATGTCTAAGTGACCTTCCATAAAGGTCACAATTTTAAATACCTCTGATAATCCTTGAGTCTTCTCTGAGTAATAATTTGTAAATATGTAAATAATTATTTACGTATTTTTTTGCCAGTGTTCATGAGTAAAAAGTGTGGTTTTTGTATTTTTGATATGAATGAGATTAAATGCTTTTTATTATTCTGTTTTTGTTTTCTGAGATTTTGGTATATCGTACATGCTGACCTCAAACTCAGGAAGATCTTCCTGCCTCAATCTCCTGAGTGCTGGGATTACAGGCTTGCAGCACCATGCCAGGCCCAGAGCAAATTTTTATGTTTAAAGACCCCTTTGGAATTCTTTTTTTCAAAATCAAATCAGTCTTTCTTTTCTCTTTTGTATTTTCATATGTTTAAAAGCCCTGTGGATTTTTCTGAGGTTTAATCTTAAATCTTTACTTGTAGAAACACATTGGAAAAGTTGAGAAACAACTTTAACAGGATTTGCTATTTAGATATTCAAGTAATTTTGATGCATCATTTAGTTTGTTTTGTGTGCGTGTGTGTGTGTGTGTGTGTGTGTGTGTGAGAGAGAGAGAGAGAGAGAGAGAGAGAGAGAGAGAGAGAGAGTGTTTATGGTTTTGTTTTGCTCATTGTTAGAGGAGAGAATGAAAAATATTTTCTGAGAGGGAAGACCAATATTTTCCTTTTTTGGTTTGGTGTTTTCATTGCCATGCTTTAGTTTTCTTTCCAGCTACATGTTTTGTGCTTAGGTTTTTGGTTGGTCGAACTTCTAATTTCCCATTTAAGTTAAATCACCTGTTTTCAGATTATTTTTTCTCATCTTCTATGATTTTTTTAATACTTATAACTCAGCATTAGAAGCACATGGGAAGAGAGCAGAGATAGGACTCAGCAGTATAGGTTTTGCTTGTCATGAACAAGACTTTAAAGTTCAATCCCAGGACCTAATAAAAGGGGGAGGGGTGGCTACAGCGTGAAATTTGAATAACCTTATGAAGTGAAAATGGTCTCACATAGATTTTGTAAGGTCATATTTCTGTTACTTGTATTACTTCCGTGAAATTGATTTGCCTTAGAAATACTTGGGAATAAAAAACATGACTCATATTACTTCGTTGAGCTATTCAGTAATGTCGTAAGAACCATGTGAGACATCAAAATCATGAAGAAATCTTTCAGACAGCTATTCGAAGTAGTTTTACTTATAAGGATTATATTGTTTACTTAACATGAAACATTTCCAACCTAGCTTTTCCTTTGGAAAGGTTATGAAATGCTTAATCAAATCTGGTTTTTCAAAGATTAAACTCTCCTACCAAGCAGTGTATTTTAACTATTAAAAGCTCGTCTTTAGATTATTTTCTTCCTCGTTTCTGTGCATATTGTGGGAGGATGATGGGGTGTACAAAGGGAAGCAGAACTAACGGTCTGTGTCTGGGTCCTGTCCTCTCTTACCTCAGTGTTGGGAGAGGACTCCCAAGAGTGCCTCTGTGAGCCCAACAGCAGGAAACTTGTTTTCTTTGTGTTGCAGCTTTTGGTAGCTCACCGTCAGTCTCCTCTTACATTAGAGCTGTATAAATAAGATGTGTGTATCAGAAGCAACTAAAGAGTGGCCATTATGTTTATTTAAAATGAAGGAAACTTCCCATAGACTTCATTTACCTGCAAAAAAAGTATCCCCGTTTTTCTGTTGAGTTTCCCCACTCTCCCTGTCCAACATTTTAGTGACAGCATAATAAGATCTCCCTTACAGACGGAATTCTAATCTTTCAGTTTTATCTATTGAAACAATGGCAAAATTCCATATATAATTTAAACTTCTTTACCTTTTTTGGCATCACTTTGGAAAAGTCTTCACATACTTGGAAGATCTAAAGTGTGAAATACAAACCAAATGCTTCAAACTATATAAATAAAATTCCAGGGAGAACAAATAGGGCACGGTTTGTTAAGCTTTTAAATGCAGTCCTGGTTGGAGAAATGGACTCAGGAATTCATAAAGTAAAACAAGGAGATTTTAAGTACCTTCGAGACTTAAAAGAAAAGCTCAGATTTCAAATTAGGACTTAGTTTAAATAAAGCCAAAATTTCAAAAATTTTGGTTTATATCTAGATCTTGATTCTTCCAAAATTAAATATTTTTGCCTGATTTTTTAGAAATTTGTTTTTATAAAAATGATTTGTTTTCTATCTTTTTTTTTTTTTTTTTTTTTTTTAATGGTGGAACTAGAGATTGAACTCAGGCCCTTGTGCTTGCCAGGCAAGCGCTTATTCTACTGAGCTATCTCCCCAGCCCTGTTAACTATCTCTTTATACCTCTATTTTAAATTCAAAATCTCTAATGTCTAATTTTTTATGTGGCTATTTTTTTTTTTTTTTTTTTTAATGTGGCTATTTGAAGCAGTGTTACTTAGAAAATAGAAATCATTTTTCCATTTAAGAAACTTAATAGGAAATGGAGTTGATTTGGGTATGTTCATGAAAAATCATGAAAATTGTTAATTCAAAATCTACATTAGAGTTTTAACCATTCTTATCAAAATCTACATTAGAGTTTTAACCATTGTTATATTTCCTAAAATTATTTGAACTGACAGTGTAATTAATACTTAACACTTTTTTCTAAGTTATTATTTTTTTATTGAAGTGAGGTTTTTTAATGTTATGGAGAATCACAGAACTCAGCTAAGTTATTCTGAATATTTATTGTATAGATAAGTATGAATATTTGTATTTGCACATACACAGCTGGCGGGTTTTTTTTTTTTTTTCTTTTTTAGTATTATGGATTAAACTCAGCATATTGAGAAATATCTCCTTTTTAAAAATGTTTTTAAGAAGATCTCATTAAATTGCCCAGGCTGCTCACTAACATAATATTGCCTCAGTCCCATGTAGGCAGGTTCACATATCTGGAGAAGTGGGCAAGTTGCTTAAAAGATAGAAGTCTTTGCTTTTCTGTATATTCTTAATACCTCATACCTAAGGATTATAATATATATCAGCCTTTTCTGCCACCATGGCTGGCTGGCTGACAGGTTGTTATCCAGATTAACTTAGTAATTACTTACTATTACATGTTCTTAGTGCTATGAAATAAAAGTCAGCTTTTGATTTGCCTTTGTCAAATTTTCTTTCTTTCTTTCTTTTTTTTTTTTTTTTGGCGGAACCGGGGATTGAACTCAGGCCCTTGTGCTTGCCAGGGAAGCGCCTATTCCACTGAGCCATCTCCCCGGCCCCTCAAATGTTCTTTAATGATGTAGGCTCTCATGTTTTCTAATGAAAAGGCAGATAGAACCCATATGTACTACTGGAAGAAAACAGTTATTACATTAAATACAGTTGTGAGTAAATGGATAAAGAATGTTTTTGGAATTAAAATGATTTTAAAAGGCAAGCATGAAGACATACAAATAAATGGAACTTAAAGCAGATGGGAGAAAAGTAGAATCTGCCCCAACTGTTCAAAAAAAAGCATTTTTTCTTATTTAAAAAGAATATGTTGGGCCTGGGAGATGGCTCAGTAGAATAAGCGCTTCCCTGGTAAGCGCAAGGGCCTGAGTTCAATTCCCAATTCCCCCCCACAAAAAAAAAATGTTTCCTGTAAAAATAAATTAGAAAACTATAATTTATAGGTAGAAAAAGTTTATATTCCCACTACCTTTTACCATTAGACAATAAGTTAATTGCTAACTTTAGGGTATATCACAAAATCTTAAAGTAATTCATATTTTTCACATGATAGTGTATTTTTCTTATTCTACAAATTCACTTTAAATGGCACAGCACTTCAGTGGCTTGTTGAACTAGAGTTTTCTAGTATATTCATTATTTATAGTGTTTTGCTTTTAAAGAAATGAATATAATTTTACCTCACCATTTTTTCACATTTATAGTGTGTTTCATTTGGTTTATCTTTTAGATTTTATATTTCAATATGAAAGGTTGCTGTTGTGATCTTTCAATTTGAACCTTATAGTGATTTTTATAAGCTGCTACAAAATTTTAGAAAGAACAATTGAACTGTAGTTTATCCAAGCATATAGAAGACAGAGTTGAATGACTATGTAATTTCGGTGCAAAAGCTGATTAGATTATTTGATAAGCAAGTCTTAAAAGTTACTTGGAATTAGGTTGTTCAATAAAGAAATAAAGGAGATCAGGGATATAGCTCTGTGGCATAAGCACCTGCCTAGCAAGCACAAGGTTCCAAGTTTGATCCCTGGTACCGCAAAAAAAGGAAAAAAAAAAAATAATAATAATAAAGAGCTGGGGATGTGGCTAAGTGGAAGAGTTCTTATGCATGCATAAGGCCCTGAGTTTAATTCCCAGCACCACATACATAGAAGTAATAAAATAAAAATATGCATATAAGATTTTTTTGAGGGGCTGGAGAGATGGCTCAGTGGTCTAAGGCACCTACTTAGAACAAGCTTGGCAAAGCATCAGGGACCGCGGTTCAATCCCCCAGCACCACATGCCAGCCAGCCCCGCCCCCTGGTGGGCTGAGCTGGCCACACACACACACACACCACACTCTCTCTCTCTCTCTCTCTCTCTCTCTCTCTCTCTCTCTCTCTCTCAAATAAATAAAAATTAAAAAAAAGATTTTTTTGAGTAAAATAAAAATTGAATAGTTCTAAAATAAAAATTATGGACCAGGGAGATAGCTCAGTAGAATAAGTGCTTCCCTGGCAAGGGCAAGGGCCTGAGTTCAATCCCCGGTTCTGCAAAAAAATAAAATAAAATAAAAATTATTTGGAGTAGCAGCATTGCCATTAAAAACAGCATATTTAACAAATTAAGTTTTGTAGGATGAGAAATTGATTTATTTTTGCCATCAGAAATCTGTTAGTTAATAAATACTGGAAGAGTGGGCAAGTTCCTTAAAAGATAAGTGTGTAGTTCATTAAATATCTACTTTGTTGTAGGAACTTAATCCTGTTTTTTTGAAAAGTGATTTTTAAGAAAGGCTAAATGAAGTTCCAGGGTGCCAGGGATGTAGTTCAGTGTTGGAGTGGTCACCTTGCCGTGCACAAGGCCTGGGGTTCAAATTTCCAGTACTCTCTTAATATTCTTTAGGTTTCTCTTCCTTTTTTCTGCTTGAGAATAGTTAATTTTGAAAAAAAAAAGTCTTCACTTTTCTGTATATTCTTAATACCTCATATTACAATCTTTAGGTATATGTAAAACTTACCATATGGCTCATATACATATCATTAATCTGCTATTTTACTTAAAACCAATCAGTTATTTCCTCACTTTAATCAGTGTCTACCTGAGTTATTTATAGTTGTTGTATAATATAACTAATGGAAAGTGAGCTTTACTGTACAGCAACTCTTGTAACAAGTTTCATTTTCCAGTGGGGGAAAAATGCATTGTTTTTCCCTTACATCAGTGTTTTTTCTCCCTGCCTTAACTCCACACCAGTATTCCCCCACTTACAGTGAATAGCAGTAGTGTCTTTGTAGGTAGTGCCTGTTTCCCTCATCCTGTGTCATCAAAAGCCATCACCGGTGTTCTCCAGACTTGCTTGGCCCCTCCCTACAGATGGCCATTCTTTCCCTGCTTTTTGGTATGGTCATCACCTGGCAGAAGAACCTCAGTAATGTTCACTCTTTTGTGTGTGTGTAGCAGATTTAATGCACCTTAGCTTTTTGTGCACTCTGTAATAAGTATCCACCACCGCTAGCTACCTTGTTTTTTATTAATATTCTCATAATTTCACAGAAAACTTCAGAAGTTTATTTCCTTGATTTGTTCAGTATCCTTCCTATGTAGTAGTCCTTATTCCTTCCATTTAATGAAACTTTTTTAGATCTAGTAAGCATAGTATTCTTTTTCTTTCTATATACAAACTAATGGTACATGCCTGTAAGCCTAGCAATTTGGGTGGCTGAGGATTGCAAGTTTGAGCCCAACCTGGGCAATTTTGCAAGACCCACCCTCCAAATAAAAAAAAATCTGGTGTAAAGCCTAGTGCAAGAACTCGGTTCAATCCCAGTATGTGGTCTACATTCCTATATCACTTCATAAATCAGAAAAACATGGTAAGCTTTTTTTGTAACTTTGGAAATCAGAATTAGAACCTAATTCATGCAAAGTATTTGCTCTACCACTGAACTATACCCTCAACCTCCAAGATACTTTTCATTAGCTCAGGGAAGTAGAAGTTTATTTAGTCTGGATCTGAAGACAGTCTTTTTTTTGGTAAGTATTGGGGATTGAACCAGGACCTTCACATTGAACTACATCCCCAGGCATTTTTAAATTTTTTATTTTGTGACAAGGTTTTGCTAAGTTATCAAATTCTCTAGGCCAGACTGGAACTAGCTTCAGCCTACCCATGAGAGTGCTGAGATTACAGGCATATACCATCATGCCCAGAAATAATATTTTTATTTGGCACTTGTTAAATTTAGTCATTATGAGACTATAAGTCACAGTGGTCTATATAATTCATACTCATTTCACAGTTAATTCTATAGCATACTTAAGTGCCTGGAGGACTTAAAAATTATGTGATATCAAGAGGTTTTAGCCAACCTCTTAAGCCTAAATTGGTAAATTTGTAGACATGCGTTTATGTGTATATCTGTATATGGATACATATTTGTAACTGAGATAAAATGAATTTATTTGCAGATGCTTCTGTCCTTATAACTTTACCTTACAATTAGAGGGTAGTGGAATTAAACAGCTTCTGTACCTCAAAGTCAAATCTAAATTGTTTTAAATCTCATGAAAGATTATGTGTTACACTTTTGAGTCAAAAAGACATAAGGAAATATAAGGTTCTGAGTTCAGTTCCTGGCACAAAAAAAAAAAAAAAAAAAATTGGGGAGCCAGGTGTGATGGTGCACACCTGTAATCCTAGCAGTCTGAAGCCTGAGGCAGGAGAATCTTCTTGAGTTCAAGGGTGCCTGAACTGCATAGTGAAACTATCTCAAAAAGAAAAAAAATAAAAAGATGTAGGGAATGATTAAGTAGGTCTGCAGTTCATTTGTTCATTCATGTCTATTGTAAACTCCTGTATGAACTCAGATGTACCCAGCATCTGCTGTGTGTTTAGTACTCTACAGATGCATTTGACTTGGTCCACATGGTTATTGTGTAAAAACCTAAAATATAATAAGATCTTTTCCCCCGTCCCAGAACCGAGGATTGAACTCAGGCCCAGACTTACTTTTTCTTTTAGATTGTTTCTCGCTTCTTTCTTCCTTTTTTAAAAAAAATGTAGTTAGTGTAGGGTCTCACTACACAGATTAGGCTCGTAGTGATCCTCCTGTTTTCAGCCTCCTAAGTGCTGGGAACAAGTGCACATACTATGCCCAGTCTCAGTCACCGGCTCAGTGTGCGCTGTGGGCGGGGCTGGCATGGCACACAGCTATCTGGCCGGATAACACGTCTTTATTTTCAATAGAATTATATCATATGGCTTCATTTTCAAATAGGATCTTGAACCATTTCAAGTTACAATTATTTGTGATTCTTATCATTGATAATATATAAAGCAACATTTTAAAATTCCAGTGTCAGATTTTTTTTCTCAAAACTGAATTTTGGAAAAGCTGTCTAAATGCTTTGAACAGTGTTTTATTTTGCTAGTGAGAAAAAGTGTTAATTTTATAGGTATTCAATGAAACATGAAAAGTAAAATAGGAAAAAGTATATTTGAACAGCTAAATACTGTGGTATATTTAGCTCACCATCTTAAGAACATGGCTGAACTGTTTAAAATGGGGCCTCTATTTTTTTTTTTAATTTTTTTTATTTATTTGAGAGAGAGAGAGAGAGAGACAGAGAGAGAGAGTGTGTGTGGTGTGTGTGTGTGGCCAGCTCAGCCCACCAGGGGGCGGGGCTGGCTGGCATGTGGTGCTGGGGGATTGAACCGCGGTCCCTGATGCTTTGCTAAGCTTGTTCTAAGTAGGTGCTTTAGACCACTGAGCCATCTCTCCAGCCCAGGGGCCTCTATTATTAAGACCTTTTTTTACAGAGTTTTACATTTTGTCAGTGAAAATTAATTGCACTAACTCCTCAGATTTAATTTCAGAACACAAAAATGAACAGTTAATTTTTGGTGAAAATTTTATGTAAGTTGATAGAAGTCTGAATAAAATATAAATGAGATCTTGTTTTAATCTCCCCCAATAAACTTATGTGACTCTAACATAAGTTTAATTGATCTTGTTATTTATTTATTTGGTACAGGGTCTCACTATTCAGCTCAGACTCATAGTGATTCTCCTGTCTCAGCCTCCTCAGCACTGGGATTACAGGCATGTGCTACCATGCCCGAAACTGGCACAGTGCACCTGGGCTTTCAGGGCTGGCATGGCCTGTGGTACTGGGGATTGACCAGGCAGGCACTTAGACCGCAGAGCTAGCTCCCCAGCCCCTTATAGTTGATCTTGTTATAATTCCAGTTTTCTTATTCTTCTATAAAAGTGCTTATTAGGAAGTTGGAAGTGTAAACTTTTTGTTTTTACTCCATAGCAACTTTTCATATCTTGGTGAAATTCAGACAGTTCATTTCAAAGGTAGTGGCGAGGCTAAAGAAAGTACCTGAGACCCTGGGTTTGAGCCCCAGGACTACCCCCGATGGTAGGGGTAAAGTTTTATAATAGATATATCAGAAGGATAGTCATTTTTATTTATTTTTATTTTTATTTATTTATTTTGCGGAACCGACGATTGAACTCAGGCCCTTGCGCTTGCCAGGAAGCGCTTATTCCACTGAGCCATCTCCCCGGCCCCAGGATAGTCATTTTTAAAGCCTTATTTTTCCTTAAAATGATTTTTTTAAATTATAAAAATTCACCTATAGTATAGAATTATCTTTAAGTCCAATCAGTTCATCCCCCTAACATATCAAGTAGTTGTGTTTGTGTATATTTTCAACTACTTTTAAGATAGCTATCCTATTTTCAACAGGCATTAAGTGAGTATCTGATAGTTTTGTAGATTAGTGCTTCTAAAGTGTGGGTTCTTCTTTTTGTATTTGTATAGTTGAGGTTTCTATAAATGAATATCCACACTTTAACCATTATACATGATTTTTTTTTAACAGTATAGTTTGATAAGAGATGTAAAGCTACTTGTTTTGTTTTCCTTTTTGGAGTGCTGAAATCTAACCAACAGCCATTTAAACACATGCTGTACCACTGAGCTGCACTTTCAGTCCCCCGTAAAGATGATTTGTGTGTGTGTGTGTGTGTGTGTGTGTGTGTCTGTTTTCTGCTGGAGATTGAGACCAGGACCTTGCACATATTAGGCAGGCAGTATTACTGAGCTACATCCTCAGTCCAAGGTAACTTTTATTAAGAGTACCTGTGTTGAGGGGGCAGGTACTGGGGAATCAAACCCAAGACTTCACACTTGCTGAGCATGTGTTCAACCACTAATGTACACTCCTAACCCCATAATATTTAATAAGTAAGATATAAGCTATGTAAGTTTTATAAAATTGTACCTGTACTCTAATAGGCTTATTTTGTTTGAAGCACAGGGGATGCAACTCAGGAGCTTTGTACTCTGTTTGTCTCTACCTCTTATATTTTTTTATTTTGAGGTTGGGTCTTGCTTAAGTACTAATTTAGCTAGGCTGGCTCCAATTTGCAGTCCTGTCTCAGATTCCCAGAGTGCTAGAATTATAGGCATGGACCACCATGCCCAGGATATTATGGACTTTACATGGACACATTTTCATTTTTTTTAAAAATTATATCCTTTACTAGGAAGATCTGAGAGTAGTCTCAGCTACCAAAATAATCATAGTTCTTTAAATTTTTATTTTATTTTTTATTTTTAGCAGAACTGGGGATTGAACTCAGACCGTTGCGCTTGCTAGGGAAGCGCTTATTCCACTGAGCCATCTCCCCGACCCCATAGTTTATTTTATTTTTTT
>NW_004524594.1:15604681-15622326 GCF_000260255.1 Octodon degus
AAGTAGGTGCTTTAGACCACTGAGCCTAGGTGCTTTAGACCACTGAGCCATCTCTCCAGCCCCCCATAGTTTATTTTTAAAGTGGTATCCAAACTTGAGTTATCCAGTAGTATAGTTTGGATTCCTATACAAATGCATGTGGCTATATATATTCGTATGTGTCTGTGTATGTGTAGATAGATACTTTTTTTATCTAAGTAAGACTGTGTGTTACTATGTATTTTAAACTAGCCCTAAACTATGTGGCCTACAGGGGCCTTGAATTAATCGCAATCCTCCTGCCTCAGTTTCTCAAGTGTTGAGATTGCAAGTGTGTGCTACCATATCTGGCTATGCCTAAATATAGTTTTAAAATATTTTCACTGATAGGTAAACTTCTAGATAAATACATATTTAGGATAATTTTTTAAATAAGGAAAATGCACTAGTGGTAAGTTGGTTGAAAATAGGGCGTTGTACTAGTCTCACCATTATTGGACTATAAATGTCACCTGGACCAAACTTGCTCCTCTGACCATAAATGAGGCCAATCATAGTAATAACATTGCTCTTTCTGCCTGCTTGGTTTGCACAGTTCTGTCTAGAGAAGATACAGTAAAACATTAGTGCCTTTTTTTTTTTTTTTTTTAATGCAACCCATGTTAGTTGGTGGCATTTTTTAGCACTTGTGTTCAGGTGCTTTATATGTTCAGTCATTGGGAAGGCTTTATGAAGTAGCTGTGACTGACCTTTCTATATTCACGTAAGTTGCAAAGCTGATGCTGGGAGGAATAAAGAGATTGGTACATTTTTATCAAAATATCATTTTTTCACATTGAAGATTTTATGCCCAAAGCAGATTGATAATTTTCTAAAACCTTTTTTTTTCCTCTTGAAGAATCTCATTCTGTATGTATCCCTTGCTGACCTTGAACTTGCAGTCTTTCTGCCTCAGCCTCCCAAGTGCTGGGATTACAGGCATTTACCACTATACTCAGATTTAAAGTTAATTTTTTGAATGAGTGATATTTGCAAGATAATGAGATTATAGATACTGTGCTAATACCACTAGTGGTGGTTCAATTGGGGTACTCAGTATTTGTTGAAATAATGAATATTCATCAGTTGCCATGTATTAAATGTCAGTCTTGGGGCCAGGGAGATGGCTCAGTGGAATAAGCGCTTCCCTGGCAAGCACAAGGGCCCGAGTTCAATCCCTGGTTCCAAAAAAAAAAAACCAGTCTCTATTAGTCAAAATTGTCTCTTGGTACAAGTATTTGTTGTATTAGTGTCGGTTCAAGACATAATTTATGAATCTAGAACACAGGACCAATTTCTGTATGGGAAAAATGTAAAATTATATGTAGATGCAATTTTTTCTGTGTGGTACCAGGGATTACTCAGAACCCTGTGCATGCTAAGCAAGTCTTATACCACTGGGCTACTTGCTCAGCCCCATGGATATAATCTTTAATAGACGAGATCATGTAGCAATTTTTTTCTTGTCTCTATTCTTCACCCACATCACTCTTGTCAACCATAGCAACCTTGTATATATTCCTTATTTTTTCTATATAAAATTATACATATGTATACATATTATTTATTTTTAGTCATTGTTTTATAAAGATGCGTTACATTATGCACATTTTTATTACTTTCAATTAGATATTGTGGAAAGCCTTCCCAGTTACCTAAAATAGCTATGCCTTAAAAAAAAAAAAAGCTATAACCTACTTTTTTAGGGGTATATAATAGTCCGTGATAACTATACATTATAGTCTATTAGATGATTCCCTGTTGGTGGGCTTTCACTTTGTTGCTTTTGTTGTTACAGTTTGCAGTGAGTACTTTCTACCAACATCTTTATATGCTAGTGCTTTTATTTCTATGGGATAGATTACAGGAGTAACTCCAGGTTAAGGAATGCATATTTGTTATTTGAATCATTGTTTGAAGTAGCTTTCCCATAGCAATTGCAACAACTCATATTCTACCTAGCTGTGTAGCAGATCTTGTCCTTCCATACCTTTGGAAGTGTTAATACCTTGTTAGAGGGGGCCAGGGAGATGGCTCAGTAGAATAAGCGCTTGCCTGGCAAGTACAAGGGCCTGAGTTCAATCCCCGGTTCCGAAAAAAAAAAAATACCTTGTTAGGTTTTTATTCTGCTTAATACAAAGTGACATGTTTGTATTATGTATTTTATATATTTGGTACAGGGTCTCACTATGCAGCTCAGACTCATAGTGATCCTCCTGTCCCCCTGTTTTCAGCATCCCCAGCGCTGGGATTGCAGGTGCGTGCCCCCACACCTCATCTCATTGGCTGGCTCAGCACACCCAGAGGCGGGGCTGAGATCAGACCTGGTCCCTGAGCTTGCCTAAGCAGGTGTTTAGTCCACTGAGCTATCTTGCAGGCCCTGATATGTACTATTTTAACTTGTCTTTCTCACTTTGGAAGTTTATATATGTTGTTATATTTGTTTTAACCAATTTATTTATTTATTTATTTATTTATTTTGTATTTAGTGCAGGGCCTATAGGGTCTCACTACACAGATCAGACTTGTAGTAATTCTCCTGTTCCCAGCCTCCCAAGCGCTGGGATTACAGACGCATGTCACCATGCCTAATCTCAATTGCTGTGTCAGTGCGCCCCACCCATGTCTGCCTAACCAGGCACTTTAATCCACTGAGCTATCTGGCCAGCCCTAACCATTTTCATTTTCTTCCTTACATGCTTTGCCAGTTTTCCCAACAGGTAGTTTTGGTTTTCCTGATCAGTTGCAAGAACTGTGTACAATCTGGGAAGGTTATGATTTGAACTGGCCCTATTTCACTCCCATTCTCTATGCAGTGAAAAAAACTAGATGCAAAGAGACCTTAGGTTCTTAAAAAAAAAAAACAACTGATAGCCTAGTAGTGATGATGACCCTGTGACACACACACCAGAGTAGGATATTCATTTCATTGAAAGCTCTAGAAGGTTTGCCATCACTAGCCAAGGGCCAGGACTAAGAAGCTGACCCATATTAGTGCTTGGAACCCGTCAACTGCTTTTCTACTCCAGAGTAATGTCGATGTCAGCTTAGTGTCTAGGAAACCAAAGTAGAACAAACAAGCAAGCTCTGCTTTCAGCTAGAGATTTTCTGGGTTCCTGCCAGAGCACCAGCACTGACTTTTTTCTGCCTACACCTGTTCCTCAGCTGTTGTAGTACAAAAGGAATCAACTTCCAGTACGCTAGGACTGCCAGCACAGCTTCAGTGAGTGTAAAGGTAACCATGTGAGGACCCAGCAGCAAGGAAGGAATATACACTAGAGTTGTCAGGACAAGCCTCCAAGAAAATTGAGCTGCTGCTGGAAGAGAGACGTTAGATTTAAAATGCAATATTAAGAAAAATCTCTGGAGCCAAAAAGCATTTGTAAACTAAATAAAGCAATAAATTAAATGAAGGAAAATAGTCATATGGAGACTTAAAATTAATAGCCCAGAGACTCAGGCAGACAAACTATTTTAAAACCTTAAGCTAAACCCTCAAAGGATAAAAATAATAGATTCTGAAGACAAAATCAGGAGACCTAAGTTGTATAGTAGTTCTAAGATGGGCATGGTAATGCACAACTGTAATTCTAGCACTTTTCGACACTTCAGACAGGAAGATTGTAAGTTCAGACCCAGCCTGAGCAATATAGAGACTTAGCAAGAGCCTGTCACAGAATTACCTTAAAGCAAACAACAAAGCTTGAGGTTGTATAAGTTTCTCAGTGCAGAGGCCCTGGTCCAATGCCTTGTTCTAATATAAACCTAAAAGGACAAAAAAGAACAAATGAGGTCTGAGGAGATAGCTCAGTAGAATAAGCGCATGCCTGGCAAGCACAAGGTCCTGAGCTCAATCTCCAGTACTGAAAAACAAAAACAAAAACAAAACACAACAGCAACAAAAAAAGATGAATGTGAGACAATGATTTTTAAAAAAATTCCTGGGCTAAAACTTCTAGGTTTGAAAACTACAGGTGTTTCCTCAACTCACAGATTCAAAGGGCGTGCTGAGTTCCAAAGAGAATTCATGGTGATCATAACAATATAATTAACAAGTTCTTATGCTGCCGGGCAGTGTCTGAAAGGCCTCCCATTTCTTACCTCCCTGAGTCCTCAGAACAACCTTGTGGTACAGGTAGTAGTCTCTCCCTTAGCTGAAGAGAAAGGTGTGGATAGTCAGATTGTGACTCGAAGAAGTCATACTTCAAAGCCTTACTGAAACTGCCCCCCAAAGAGCAAAAATGTGTATTTGGGCATGCCAGGAGATTTATGAGCATTGAGGATGAAAGTGAAAATTTGCATTTTCCAGAGAGAAAGTGAGCTAGCAACAAAAGAGAAAGATTCTCTTTTCCCATTTGCAGCAGCTTAAGTCAAAACTAGAAAAAATATCTGTGTATTATTTTGGAGAAAAGGAGAAGTCAGACTTTCTCTCTAACCAATCAAAATATTGTTAGTAGGGGTAGAGAGATAGCTCAGTAGAATAAGTGCTTGCCTGGCAAGCGCAGGGTCCTGAATTCAATTCCCTGTACCATTAAAAAAAAAAAAATACTATTGCTTATCCAAGAGTGAAAGCAAAAATTTACTGATATGACACAAGCGGGCAACCACCCCACCTACTACCTGATGAAAATACTCAATGGAAACCTTATAATATTTTATATTGGTCTTTGTACCTGTAATTCTTTCTGCCTAGAATAACCTACTTTATCAACTGTCCCATCTTTAAGATCTTAACCCTTTTTTGGAAACCTTTTGCCACCTCTAGCTCAAAAATTTGTTCCTAGATGCTCATAGCACTCTGTCTTTCTCTGATTTTAGCACTTATCATCCTCTCTTATAATGACTTGTTTCTGGAGTGGGGAGAGTTAGGTGGGTGTATGGGTGATGTTTTCGTTGCTTTGGTTTTTGAGAGGGTCTTGCTGTGTAGTTCAGGCTGCATTTACGCTCACTATGTAGCGCAAGTTGATCATGAACACAGCAATCCTGCCTCAGCCTCCTGAGTGCTGGGATTACAGGTCTGCAACGCCATACCCACACCCAGCTTCCTTAGCGTCCTTTGATAGTATCTTATCCACTGTAGTAGCTCCATTGTCTGCAGTAGTGACTGATTGACTATCTTATGTGTTACCAAAATTTGCAAATCTTTTGCTGCTTTACTCAACTTGTTATTTTATTTATTTATTTATGTATTTATTTATTTTGTTTTGGCTGAACCAGGGATTGAACTCAGACCCTTGCGCTTGCCAGGGAAGTGCTTATTCTACTGAGCCATCTCCCCGGCCCCTCAGCAAAATTTTAAAAGTCACGTTTGTTTTCAGTAGAAGTGTGAAGTACTGTTTGGCTAGACCTTCACTATGTAATTGTCTTGCCACTAGTTAACAATTTTTTATTCACAAAATTTCAGTGTAAGTAAGTGTGAGAACCCATAGAATCAGTTTCCACAAGACGTAGAGTGAAAACTATCTCTGACGGGTTCTAATTTCTGTTGCTGTTCCTGAAGAGCTGACTTAGTAATTAAGTGTAGAGATGAATTTGTAAGGCTGGTTAAAAATTAGTTTTAAAAAAAGGCAAAAATCAAGACAATGTGTTGATACTGTAAGAAAATAATGTTAATCTTATGTGTTTCTTTGTTTCTCTTTAGATTAAAGCTAAAAATTATGACAAAGTTGAAAAGGTAAGTTCTTTTGAATATGCTGTGAATTTTATGGTGAACTTTAAGACAAAATATAAGGCAGATATATAAAATATTAACTGAATCTAGGAAATAATTAGGAATTTTACTTATTTACCTTTTTTATATGCTTAATATATTCTCCATAAAATTTTAAAAAATCTTATTTATTTATTTATTTATTTATTTATTTATTTGGTACAGGGTCTTGCTACACAGCTCTGACTCATAGTCATCCTCCTGTCTCAGTCTCCCCAGCACTGGGATTTACAGGTGTGCACCACCATGCCCGGTGTCAGTGGCCGGCTAGGCTTTGCGCTTGCTAGACAGGTGCTTAGACCACTGAGCTATCTCCTCAGTGCCAAAAATTTAGGAAAAGGAAAAGAAAATAATTAGTTTTATTCATTTAGTATTATTTTTGCAGTACTAGAGAGTTAAGTACATATATACTACTAACCAAAATCATGGGGAGAATTATTTTCATTGTCTAAACTAAAACTAGGAGAGAAATACTGTTTTACTTTCATTTAAAAGAAAATAAATTCCTGAAAGGGCTGGTCTTTTTTTTTTAAGAGATAATGAGAACTAAACCAGGCCTGCTAAGCAAGTGCTATACCAGTGAGGCACATACCCATCTCTATTAGTTGTATTTCAAGACAGGATTTTATGAAATTGCCAAGGCTGACCATAAATTTAGGATTGTCCTGTCTCAACTTCCCAGGTAATTGAGACTACAGGCATGTGCTATTTTGTCCAGTTTGAATTTTTTTTTTAATACTGCATTTCAGCCAGACATCTTGGCATATACCTATAATCCCTGAATTTGGGAGGCTGAGGCAGGAAGATCACTGCGAGTTCATAATGTTCATTCCAGGTCAGCCTGAACTATATAGTGAGGCCCTGACTCTTAAAAAATAAAAACTGAGGGGCCGGGGAGATGGCTCAGTAGGATAAGCACTTGACTGGCAAACGCAAGGATCTGAGTTCAATCCCTGGTTCCGCCAAAAAATAAAATAAAATAAATAAATAAATAAATGCTGCATTTCATCAACATACATGTGAAACTTAACTGAATTCTGGTGTTTTCTTGTATTTAAAGCTATTTCAGAGATGCCTTATGAAGGTTTTGCACATTGATTTATGGAAGTGTTATCTTTCGTATGTCCGAGAAACCAAGGGTAAACTACCAAGTTACAAGTAAGTAATACCAGAATTTGAAGAGTACAGGTCCTCTCCAGGCACAGAACCAATTCTACTTATTCTCACCCTGTCTCTTAGCCTCCTGTGGGAAGACATTAAAGGATTTAAGACATTGAGATTCTCCATCAAATCAGGAAAAATGATCCAAAGAAATCTGCTGACATTATAGTCTCACTCTGGAGAACTGAATCACCCAAACCTTTCTGTATTCAAATACTGTATATTTGAAACACCGAGCCACTGTGTTGACAGTCTTGTCGAACATTTTCAATTTTTTTTTTCTTTCAATTTTTGTTTCTTTGTTTGTTTGGTCTTTGGTGCTGGGGATTGAACTCAGGACCTTGACTTGCCAGGCAGGCACTTACGCTGCTGAACTATCTCCCTGGTTCCAAAATGTTTTTTCATACTTGTCCTGGTACCACTCTTTGCAAGGTACAATGCAGTGTGGCATTTTAAATGATCCAAGGTAACTGTTGGGTAGTCAGTGTCCCCTCTGTGGCTTACACAACACCTACCCATCTCTCTCAGTGTAAGTAGTGAACATTCTCAAGTTCTATTTTTGTCAATAAAAAATTATTTGTATGACTACAATTTTATCTTTATCATCACTTCCCGATTTGACTTCATTATCTTATATTGAAGTTCTTTCTCCCTCAGTTTTACTTTGAAGCTAACGGATCTTAAGATATAATTTACCTTCTTAAAGAAAGGAACACCTATTTCCACCCTCAAATCTATTATATATAAAATTAGGAAACTTAAAAGATAAAAAGATGAATAAGGCATGAACCTTCTCTTATCTCTGATAAGCTTACAAACAGGAAACAGTACTTAAGTCAGTGGCCCCTGCAAACTTGACGTAAAAACCACTTTATGTACTTAGAAACATGCCTTCACTTTGTCTTTATAGAGAATGTTCAAATGCTGTTGCGATCTTATGTTCAGAAGTTATGTTTTAATTGTAGGTACATTTTGACAACATGCCTTTCACATTAATTTCAGAGAGAAAATGGCTCAAGCTTATGACTTTGCACTGGATAAAATCGGAATGGAAATTATGTCCTATCAGGTAGATTTTTAAATTTTAACAGTATACGCTTAAATTTGAAATAAAAAGAAAGATTCTGACTTTTTTTTTTAATTTCTTAGATTTGGGTGGATTATATCAACTTCTTAAAAGGCGTGTAAGTATTTTCATAGTTTTTGTTTCCCTGTGAGCAGTTGATTTAGATAAAAATATAATTGATAGCATTTTTTATCCAATCCTAGGGAAGCAGTTGGATCTTATGCAGAAAACCAGAGAATAACAGCTGTCCGAAGAGTTTATCAGCGAGGCTGTGTTAATCCCATGATCAACATTGAACAGCTATGGAGAGACTATAACAAATATGAAGAGGTAATTTAGGCTGGAGTAGTTGATTATCATAATTTAATGTATTTTCAATTGGGAATTGTGAATTCTAGCCTTTATTAAATGAGCATTAATGTTGCACATTTTTTATCCTCTGACCTCCCCCTTCTCCTGTGCTGGGGATCACATTTTGGGTCTGACACATACCAGGCAATTGTTCTAGCACAGAATTGCAACCCTGGCCAATGCTGGATTCTATATTGATTATAATGGAAGGGCAATTTCTAATGTTTTGTGCATGGTTTGATTTATTTATTTATTTATTTATTTATTTATTTATTTATTTATTTTGAGACAGCATCTCAAAATGCCATTCTGGCTGGACTTGAACTTGAACTTACTATGTTTACTTTGTAGCCAAGGTTGGCCTCAAGTCTCAGTGATCCTCCTGCTTTGGCCTTCTGAATGCTGGGATTACAGGCAAGGGTTTTTTGGTTTTTTTGCAAGGTTTTAAGAATCTCTGTTAGTGTTATTTTTTAGCAAATACGCTGGGAAAACTATGATTTTTGTAAAACTATTTATTAAATACTAACCCATATATACAAATTCATACATACACACATTGCCCTTGATCTCCTGTGAAATGATACCTTTTTGAAATTAATTTTCCAGAAGTAATGATCAGTTACCATGCTGTTCTTTCACCAAATTTCAGTGATGGGGTTATTGGTTTCAGTTTCTGAGATGTGGGGCTGCAGTTTTAAGACCTGTGTTTCATTGGTATATGCTTTAACCAGCTAAGGTAAGCAGCCTTTATCTATAAACACACATGCTAACTATGCTGGACATAGTTCCTCAGGTACATTGTGATTTGAAGCATTACCGAGGGTTGTGAACCTGTTCCTTCAAAGAAATAAGCAGCAGTTCTCGAATGTTTTGGTCTTGGGATGTTAAGAATTATCGAAGACCAACCTGGCCCTGGAAGGCTGAAACAGAAGCACTGTAAATTGGAGCCAGCCTGGACAATTTAGGGATTCAACAAGACCCTGTGTCAAGTTAAAAATATATCAATGGCCTGGAAATGTTTCTCAGTGCAAACACCCTGGGTTTAATCCCCCATACAACAAATAAAGTTGCTCTTTTTTTTAAATTTAGTGCAGGGTCTACAGGGTCTCACTACACAGGTTGCAAGTGCTGGGATTACAGGGGCAGCACCACACCCAGTCTCAATCTCTGTCTCAAGGCACCCTTCAAGTGGGGCCAGCATGATACTCTGGGGATCTAACTAACCTCGGTTCCTGTGTCTGCCTAAGCAGCTGCTTTAATCCACTGAGCTATCTGGCCGGCCCTAAAATAAAGTTTTTGTGGCCTCCAAGAAAAGACTATTTTTACTTTTTTAAGTGCTGGAGAGTTAGTGTAGGGCATTCTCCATGAGCTATAGCCTCAGCCTTTTTTCTTTTTTGAGTTTACCTTTTTCTTAATTTTTTCTTTTTGTAACACATTTGCAGTACATAATGATTGCATCCAAGGGAATTGGTGACGCACATAACGCATCTTAATTATTTTCCATTCCCTTCACCTCCCCTCCCTCCATCTCCTGGTCTGCTTCCCATTTGCAAAAGATCTCCCTACTTCCTATTACATGTCTGCCTCTTATTTTGCTCTTTATTTACATTTGGGTTTCTCATATGAGAGAAAGCATGTAGCCCTTAAGCCTGTGTATCTGATTTATTTCACTTAGCATTATGGTTTCAAAGTGCCCTCGTTTTCCTATAAATGACTCAAGTTTATCCTTTATGGCAGAATAATATTCCATTGCATGTAAATATCTCATTTTCTTTATGCATTCATCTGTTGATGGACATCAACGCTACTTCCAAGATTTAGTTCTCTTCATTTTGAGACAGTCTCACTACATGGTTCAGGCTGGTCTTAAATTCATTTTGTAGCCCAGCCTGGCCTCAAACTCACGGTGGTCCTCCTGCCTCAGCATCCTGAATGCTGGGATTACATGCATGTGCCATGATATCCAGCTTCCAGATTTAGCTTTCATGAATTGTGCTGCTATAAACAGAAGTATGGATATGGCACTGTAATGTAATGTATCTAACAGTTTTGGGAGAATATCTAGAATGGGAATAGTTGGGTCAAATGATTTTTTTTTTTGCAGAATCAGGGATTGAACTCAGGCCCTTGAGCTTGCCAGGGAAGCGCTCATTCCACTGAGCCATCTCCCTGCCCCTCATGAATTTTTTTTTAATGGGATTTCTAGTTTTAGTGTTTTGAGAAACTATACTGATTTCCATAGTGCTTGTATTAGTTTACATTCCCACCAACAGTATAGGTTTCCTTTTTCCCTTCAGCCTTGATGATGTTTGTTATTATTTGATTTCTTAATGATAGCAGTTCTTTCAAAGGTAAGGTAGACTCTCAAGGGGATTGGAGATGTAGCTTGGTGGTCTAAGCACCTGCCTGGCAAGCTCAAGGAAGGACCCAGGTTTGATCCCCAGTACTGCTTTCTGTGCTGGCCCCAGAACGCCAGGTGCTGTGTGTGCTGGCCACTGAAACCTGGCGCAGTGGCGCAGACTTGTAATCCCAGCACTGGGGAGGCTGAGACAGGAGGATCACCATGAGTCTACCCTGTATCCAAAAAAACCAAAAAGCCAAATAAGAAAGGCTGTCAGGGCTGGGGAGATAGCTCAGTAGAGTAAGTGCTTGCCTAGCAAGCACAAGGGCCTGAGTTCAGTCCTTGGTTCTGGGAAAAAAAAAAAAAGATAGGCTGTCAGTGTTGTTTTAATTTGCATTTCTGTTAATGGCTAGAGAAACTGAACATTTTTTCATGTATTTATTGGCCATTTATACTTCTAGGAAGTGTCTATTCACTTCACTTGCTCAGTTTATTTTTTTCCTTTTTGTTTTAATTTGTGTATTTGGTACATGTTTCACTATGCAGATCGGACTCGCAGTGATCCTCCTGTTTTCAGCCTTTGCAGTGCTGGGATTACAGGTGTGCGCCACCATGCCTGGACTCAGTTGCTGGCTAGCGAGGCATGCAGGACCAGGGATCGAACCCTGGTCTCTGCACTTGCCAAAGCAGGCTCTTTGTCTGCTGAGCTATCTTGCCCTCCCTACTTGCTCAGTTTTGGTTGGACCTTTTATTTTGACAGCTCTAATTTTGTTTTAGTCCTTTGTATATTCTACATATTGCTCCTCTTTCTAAGGAGTAATTGGCACGAATTTTTTCCGTTCTTTACATTGTCTTTTCACTCTGTCGATTGTTTCTTTTGCTGTGCAGAAGCTCTTTAACTTGACATGGTCTCATTTGTTGATTTTTGGTGCTGTTTCAAGATCTAGCTATAGAGAGTGTGCTCCTTAGACCTTTTTTTTTAATTTTGAGACACGTCCTAGCCAAGTCACTAAATTGCCCAGGCTGGGTTCAAACTTGTAGTCTTTGTGTCTCAGCCACCCAGACTATTGGGTTATAAGTTGTACCACTATGCTGAACTAGAACATTTATTTTTAGTGTAGCTTTTCTCTATCAATATTTGACATGCTAGGAGTTAAGTCGAGGCTAGAGTCACGCTTGGGTATTGGCTGTTGCCTCAGTGTGCTAGAGTCCTCAAAGATTAACTGCTGGCCTTATTCGCTGGCTGTGGGCATTGTGGCACAGTCAGTCACCAGGGTAGTAATGTGTTAAAAGAAAAAAAAGTTTAAAGTAAAAGTTTAAAAAGATATTTACTCTAATTCACTTAAAAATAACACTAATAAAGTCAGGTATAATGGCGTATGCCTGTAATCCCAGCACTCAGGAGGCTGAAATAGAATTGCCATGAATTTGAGGCCAGCCTTTTGAGACCTGTCTCAAAAAAATCCAAAACAGGGCCGGGGAGATGGCGCAGTAGAATAATCACTTGCCTGGCAAGCACGAGGGCCTGAGTTCAATCCCCGGTTCTGGAAAAAAAAAAAAAAAAAAATCCAAAACAAATTAACAACAGCAGCAAAAAAAACAACAACTGTATTTCAAAGCAAGAAAAAAATTTAGTGAGAATGGATAGCATTGATATATATCTATATATACACGTGTGTGTGTGTGTGTGTGTGTGTGTGTGTGTGTGTATGAATTTATTTTTTAGGCAGGGCCTCACCATGCAGTTCAGGCTGGCCTTCAGCTCACTTTGCAGTCCAGGCTGGCCTCGACCTTGCACCAACCCTCATGCCTCAGCCTCCCGAGTTCTGGGGTTATGGGTCTGTGCCACCATGCCTGACTGGCTTATATTTTTGCAAATTTCTAATGAATAGTTTAATAGGAAACAGCTTGAAGGAGGGGAAGGAGATAAAAAAAAAAAAATCAAAGAATTAAGATAGTAAGAGGGGGGGCCGGGGAGATGGCTCAGTGGAATAAGCGCTTCCCAGACAAGGACTAAGGCCTGAGTTCAATCCCCAGTTCCACCAAAAAAAAAAAAAAAGATAGTAAGAAGGCTGGTGAGATGGCTCAGTGGTCTAAAGCACCTACTTAGAACAAGCTTAGCAAAGCACAGGGACCGCGGTTCAATCCCCCAGCACCACATGCCAGCCGGCCCCGCCCCCTGGTGGGCTGAGCTGGCCACACACACACACACACACACACACACACACACATAAATAAATAAATTTTTTTAAAAAGATAGTAAGATATCTTAATATAGATATTGTAATATATATTAATACATATTATATATGTACAGTGAATATAATCACTGCACTGCAAACATACTAATAAAATAATTGAAAAAGAATCAGCTTGATCTTCATATTTACTTCTAAAAGCAATCATTCGATCACACTGAATGTCATGTAGCCTCTGGAAAAACTACCATACACGTATTTGTGCGAGGCAGCATCTTAATATTATATGAAGATTATTTTGATCTCATGGGTCCAGGATTAATAATATTCCAGGAATTCTTAGCTTAATCATTAACAACTGGTATGCATGGGTAGTAATGTTCCTTTCCTGGCTACTCATGCTTTTTTTTTTAAGCTGTACTAACCTAGTTAGCAAAGGGCTGCTCCTGCATTTAAGTTTAGCCCTGGTTATTTGCCCAGATGAATCTGTAAATTGTTCCTTATTAGTAGAATTTTATTTGAAATAATTGATTACTTCAAACTGATTTCTTAGTTTTAAAAATAAAATTCATGGTACATGAAAACTCTGGAATCTCATAATAGAGATAAACAGACCGTTTTTGGTTTATCCATCTTTTTGAGATGGGGTTTCCTATCTCAGTGGTTCAGGCTGGCCTAGAACTCGCTTTGTGGCCCAGTCTGATCTCGAACTTGCAGCAGTCCTGCCTTAGCCTCCCAAATGCTGGGATTACAAGTGTGTACCACCATGCCTGGTCCCTCTTTGATTTTTGAAGCATGGTCAAACATATAATAGACAAAAATATTTTTAAATAAAGTATTTAAAGTTCTTTAGGCGAGGCACAACTGGTAGTACATGGCTATATCATAGATATTCAGGAGGCTGAAGCAGGAGGGCTGCAAGCTCGAGCCAAAATGAGCAATTTAGAAAAAGCCTATCTTAACAATACAAAAGGAGTAGAGATATAGCTTAGCACTCCCTGGGCTTAATGCCCAATCCTAGAGGGGAAAGAAGTTATTTAGCAAATAGACTGTATCATGCTAAACAGAATGTAGTGGCATAAGCCTGTCATCCTAACACTCTGGGAGGCTGAGGCAAGAGGATCACAAGTTAAAGCTCAAGCTAGCAACTTAACCAGATTATGTCCTACATAAATAAATAAAATTGGTAAGATAGCTCAGTGAACTAAGTACCTGCTTTGTCAAGCACAGAGACCAAGGTTTGATCCCTGGTCCCGCATCACTTGCCGGCCCTGCCCCTGGGGCCTACTGAGCAGACCACAGAGTCCAGGTGTGGTGGTGCATGACTTTAATGCCAGCACTGGGGAGGCTGAAAACAAGAGGATCACCATAAACCCAATCTGCGTAGTGAGACCCTGTACCAAATACACAAATAAATAAAAATAAATAAAGGGGTTGGTGATGTAACTGTGAAGGTCCTGGGTTCGATACCCAATATTGCAAATAAATGAATGTATGTATGTATCTATGTATGTCTATATGCTTAATTTAAAAATATCTTTGGAGGGGGGCTGAGTATCTAACTCAGAAGTCACGCACTTGCCTGTCCAGTACAAAGCTGGGGCTTAATCTGCAGAAGTACAATCAATCAAATTAATAATAGTAATATATGTGTTTGTTTTTTCTTAGGGTATCAACATTCACTTAGCTAAGAAAATGATTGAAGATCGGAGTAGAGACTACATGAATGCTAGGCGTGTAGCAAAGGTAAGGAAATCCTTCAACCATTTATTTCAACGATTACTACATTTGTTAATAGCAAACCTTTTCCTCTCTGGTGTTACTCTTGGTATTTTCAGTATTTTTTTTTTTTCTCCGAATGCCTTCAGGGCAGGTTTGGCTGGCTTGAGTTGTGGGGATCGAACCACAGCAACCCGAGCCTGACTGCTTTGTTGAAGCAGCCACTTAAAGAACTGAGCTAAGGGGCAGTAGCTCAGAAAATACCTCTCTTGGTATTTTCAGTCATTACCAATCTTAACTAGTAACAGTTAATTGCAATTAATTGATGCATCATCTGTTTGAGCAGATGATATTTTTGAAATGAAATACTTCTTTGTAGGTATGTTAAAGGAAAAATAAAATAAATTAGATTTGGAAGAAATAACTTAAAAAATTTACAAATAAAGGAGATAGAAAGTTTGAAGCTAGTTGTGGTAGTGCACACCTGTATTTCCAGCACTTAGGAGGCTGAGGCAGGAGGATCACCATGAGTTCAAGGCTAACCCGGGCTATAGTAAGGCCAGTATAAACTACATGGACCCTATCTCAAAAAAAAAAAAAAAAAAAAAGAATCCAAGGTTCTACTTGGAACTAATGAAATCGTTCATATTATTCCCTTGATTAACTCATTTGAATACTGTATCACTTTGTCATCAGAGTATGATTATAAAGTAAAGCAGCTCTCCGGGACAGGTACTGTACATATCTTTCCATTCATTGACACTGTTAGAAATTAAGAAAAATAACCTATTAGTATGAACTGTTGAAATTTTAAAAGAAGTTTCTCCAGAAATGGCAATAATAATGCCGCCAGGTCTTCCGTCCCACTGATCTGCCAACCCGCACATCTTGGGGAGTGACCCTCCTGGATCACCTGCAGAAGGGGCCAGTGACTACTGTGCTCACCCTCCCTGGAGTACCTGTTCTTGGGTGGGGGTGGATAATACTATTATTTTTTTCTTAATCAGTTCTTACTTTTTAGGTAATACTAAGTAATGTTTAGAAAAACTAGGCATTTTGAACAAAGTTTTCAAACTAACCCACTCCATTTCACATATTGGAATTGCTCCAGACTTCCCGAAGCATTCTCATTAAAGAATCCTTTTTTTCTTTTAGGAATATGAGACAGTAATGAAAGGTTTGGATCGCAATGCCCCTTCAGTGCCTCCTCAGAATACTCCTCAAGAAGCTCAGCAAGTAGACATGTGGAAAAAATATATACAGTGGGAAAAGAGCAACCCTCTTCGCACAGAGGACCAGACCCTTATAACAAAAAGAGGTATTAAGATGAACCTCCCAGGAGTCCAATCACCTGTGCGTTAGGCCACTAGCTATCCCACACATGGCAAGATCTGACTTTTTTTTCTTTTTCAGTACTGGGGATTAAACTCAAAGATCTGATTTTTTTATCCCTAATCTTTTGCTCTTCTGTTCTTCAGGCTTAATAATGCCTGTGGTTTTTATCTCTATGTCAACTTCTGTTTTACTATATACAGTCTGCTGTTAGACCCATCCAGGAAACTTATCTTTTATACTTTTCAGTTATATAAATTTCCATTTTAGAAATTTTCTTGGGCTGGGGAGATAGCTCAGTGGAATAAGCACTTACCTGGCAAGTGCAAGGGCCTGAGTTCAATCCCCGGTTCCGCAAAAAAAAAAAAAGAAAGAAAGAAATCTTCTTATTTATTATTGTTCCTTCTTTATTTTTTCCACTTCTCTGTTGAGATTCCATGTGTTATCCTCTTTTTCTTTAGATCCTTAGACATACTTACAGCAGGATTTCTGAAGTCCTTACCTGCCAACCCAGCATCTAGGCCACCAGCCATCATGGGTTTTGATTTGGTCACGTTTTCCTGTGTCATCCCTTATCTAGACATTAAGTTTTTTCTTTTTGACACTGTACAAATGATCCGTTATAAAGATTCTGCATACTGTTATCTTCCTCTGGAGAATACTGAGTGTATTCAGGAGGAAATTACATTACTGACAGACCACTTGGACCTTGTGGAGATATGGTTTTCTACTGTGAAGTTAGATCTGTTTTATCCTTACTCTCAAGGCAAATCCCTTAGTCTTGGGACTCAGTCTATTTCTAAATCATAATGCAAAGTTTACTGAGGTGTTTATCCATACCATCTGGGTAGGTTCAAATTCCAGACTCAGTATACCCTATAATAGGTGCCTGCTGAGATGTCTGTTTAACTCTTAGCCCTCTGGCTTTGCTTTCTGCTGGGTTCTTTGTGCTCTTTCCTTTTATGTACATTGCAGGGTTCCACTAATGATTTGAGGACATTTCTGCCCAGATTTTCAGGCTCCGGCTCTATTGGGGGCTTTGTCCCCTAAGTTTTCAGCTGCTCTCATAGACCAGAACTCCATGTTACTTCAAGCTAGTAATGCTTGGGAATTGCCCCAAGTTCTAGCTATCCCAGAGCTTCAGACCTGGGTACGCCTTTCAAGGAAAAAGCTATACAAAGCACAGATCTTACCCAGTACATTTCCATTTTTCTAAAGGATATCCTCTGATTTCTGATTCCTTATAGTCATACTCTAGTATACTTTGTTAATTTTGGTACTTTTTCAGTTTTCACGTGTTTGTATTTGAGAGGGGCTGCTGGGAATTGAGCCCAGCATTTTGTGCATGCTAAGCACACACACTACTGCAGAGCTGTACCCCCAGGCCTCAGTTTATAATTTCTATTTTCAGGAGCGGGAGTTTGATATAAATAATTCTGCTGCTGCTTGACTGGAATTTGGAACTTTATTATTCCTTCCATCTTCCCTTGCTCAGTCTCCTATAGACCTTTGCAAATATTATTTTCTTTGCTTTTTTTGTTCTTGCCTTTCTCCTTCAGCTGCTCCATTTGTTTCTCATCTGTCCAGCTTCTGTCCTTTCTTCAGGATTTTTTTTTTTTTTTTGCAAATTTATTTTTTTTTTATTTTTAACATTTATTGTGTGTGTGTGTGTGTGTGTGTGTGTGTGTGTGTGTGTGTGTCCAGCTCAGCCCACCAGGGGGCAGGGCTGGCTGGCATGTGGTGCTGGGG
>NW_004524594.1:15622426-15637033 GCF_000260255.1 Octodon degus
GGGGATTGAACCGCGGTCCCTGTGCTTTGCCAAGCTTGTTCCAAGTAGGTGCTTTAGACCACTGAGCCATCTCTCCAGCCCAATAAGGAATTTTTTTTTTTTTTTTTTTTTTTGCTCCTTGAATGCCTTCAGGGCACTTTGGCATGGCTGGAGTGTTGTGGGGATCGAACTGTTTCTTCAGGTTTTGTCGTATGTGCCAGCTCCTGCGCTGGGGAGATAGCTCAGTGGTCTAAGCCCTGCCTGGCAAGTGCAAGGACATGGGTTTGATCCTGGTACCACATACCATGTAGGTCCCATGCTGTGCCAGCCCTGAAACTGGGTGTGGTGGCACACGCCTGTATTCCCAGGGCAGGGGAGGCCAAGACAGGAGGATCACTACAAGTCTGAGCTGCATAGTGAGACCCTGTACCAAATAAATCAATAAAAGATTTTTTGTTTTTAAATTTAATTGCCAGTTCCTTAGTGGACCCTTTCTTACATAGCCTACGTTAGGTACCATTGCTCTAAGTTTCCGTATGCAATATTTGCGTAGTTATAACACTTCTTACCTTTGCCTTTTTAATGTCTATCCTCTGCATACTCTGAAGACTTCTTTTTTTTTTTTTTTTTAAATGTATTTGGTTGTTACAGGGTCTCATTACACAGCTTAGACTCATAGTGATCGTCCTGTTTTCAGCCTCCCCAGTGCTGGAATTACAGGCGTGTGCTACTACACCCGGACTCCAGACTTCTTGAGTATAGGAAATCTTGTTCACTTGTATACTTTTAGTGTCTTTCATACTCTGTAGTTTTAATGATGGACAGATGTGCCTCTGGTAGATAAGGGTACCAGAAATCACTGAAGCTTTTTATTTTTTATTAGCATTCATTATTGAGGGCCCTATTGGAGCCTAACAAGTTAGTTGTGATGCTAGTATTAAGAGCTTTACTGATTTTATTTTAATTAAATGCTGTTTCTGCATGTATCTTTTTAGTTATGTTTGCTTATGAACAGTGCCTGCTTGTGCTGGGTCATCATCCTGATATTTGGTATGAAGCTGCCCAGTACCTGGAGCAGTCAAGTAAGCTGCTTGCAGAGAAGGGAGTGAGTATTTCTTACCCCATCCTATTTGGTCTTTATGTGGTTTTGTTATAGCAATGATTTTGCTGAAAAATGTAAAACTAAATTTTGGTAATAAAGTGTTAACTGTTGAAAATTTAAAAAAATATGTCAGGGTCCAGCCAAATAGCTCAGCAGATTAAAGCGCCTACAAGCAGGTGCAGGGGCCAGGGTTCAATTCCCTGGCCTGCCATGCTGGTTCCGCCTCCGGGGCACGCTGAGACTGCAGTTGAGACTAGGTGTGGTGGCGTGGGCCTGTAATCCCAGCCCTTAGAGACTGTAAACAGGTGGATCACTACGAGTCTGATCTAGTAGTGAGACCCTGAACACCCTGTAGGCCCCTCCCTAAAAAAATACAAAAAATAAAAAATAAATTTAAAATATATTATTATGAATTTTATTGACATGCATGATTAAACTTTCTTACTCAATTAAAATATATTGGCTGTTTTTAAAGTGGTGAATCATTTAAAATGCTTGCATGGTTCTTCCCTGTGTTACAATAATATAGATTGTGGGTTTATCCCAGTGGTAGAGACCTTGGGTTAAAACTCTACTTACAGTCCCACTCAAAAAATGAAAGAAATCTTTGCAATATTAGAATACAGAGATGAGAATGTTTGTAGAATCCAGAGACAAGTGTGTATGTGTGTGTGTGTGTGTGTTCCTTAAATACAAATAAATAATCTAGACATAATTTTATCCTCTTTCAACCAAATGAGATTATTGAGAGTAAGGTTTCTTTTTTTGTCCTAGGATATGAATAATGCCAAATTATTTAGTGATGAAGCTGCTAATATATATGAAAGAGCCATAAGCACTTTATTGAAGAAGAATATGCTTCTTTATTTTGCATATGCAGATTATGAAGAGGTAAGGATGTTCAGAACTTTCTTTTTCTTTTCTTTTTTTTTTTTTTTTTTAATGTATTTTAGTACAGGGACTACAGGGTCTCACTACACAGATCGGACTCATAGTGATCCTCCTGTTTTCAGCCTCCCAAGTACTGGGATTATAGGTGCGCACTAGCACACCCAGTCTCAGTCACTATCAAAGCGCACCTCAGGAACAGGGCTGGCACATCACGCTGAGGATCAAATCCTGGTCCCTGAGCCTGTCTAAGCAGGTGATTTAGTCCGCTGAGCCACTTAGCCAACCCTCTTTCTTTGTTTTTAGTACTGGGAATTGAATTCAAGATCTTCACACTGAGTTGTCTACATTCCCAGCTCTATTTTTGAGACAGGGTCTCACTTAAGTTTCCCAAACTGAGCTTCAATTTGTGATCTTCCTGCTCAGTCTCCTAGAATGCTGAGATTACAGGTGTACACCATCGTATCTGGCTACAACTTTCTTATAATTTGATTTTTCATGTCCATTAATATTTGTTTTATACAGTTGGACTCATTGGCATTTGTTGCATATATATTTATGATGGTTGTCACTCTTAGATTGTCACCTTTACAAGGTTGTAGTGACCTTCTTTGCCTCTTGGCTTGAAATACAATTTGATTTTCTTGCAACAGGCCTTTTTTTTTGTTTCTGGTTGCTTTTTGCCAGATGTACTACTGCTTTTGGTAGCCAGAGATGATGCAAGCGATCGGTTGCTGGCCTTCTGCGCAGGTTTTGTTGTGTATGTTTTGGGGAGGATTCCTTAAAGCTCATAGCGTGCTTCTTTGAGTATGTCTTTGCATTTGCTTCTCCATCACCTTTAGAGTCGCATGAAGTACGAGAAGGTTCACAGCATATATAACAGACTTCTGGCCATCGAGGACATCGACCCCACCTTGGTGAGTCACTTATATGTCTCTCTCCCACCTTGGCAATCTGGCTGAGCAAAACTTCACCTATCATGACATTCATTGTTTTTTTGTTGTTGCTGTTTTGACAAATAACCATGAGTCAGGGGCCACCGTCAGAATCAAGACAGAAAACCTGTGCAGAATTCCCTTGTATCACTCCTTGGATAGGCAGCCTTCTGCCCTAATCCATGACAGTAACTGATTAAATTCTGGGTGGTGTTTTGGTTTTGTTTTTTGGGGTTTTTGATGGTGGTGGCATGGTAACTGGGAACAGGGCCAGGACCTTTGCATGGAGCTATGTCCCCAGCTTTGTGTTTTTTTTGGCACTGGGACTTGTGAAGTTCCTACCTTATCCAAGCTGGGGTTGAACTTGGAATCCTCCTGCCTAAGCCTCTCAAGAGTACTGGGATGATAGCGATGCACTGCCACGCTGGCTAGCAGTCCTTTCCTTGACGAACTCATACGTCATCCATTCATAAATCTGGGAAGCATAGTTTTACATCATCAAAATTGGGCAAACCAGGGCTTTGGTAGCAATGTTTGTTCCTAAATATTGTGGACTCATCATGTGTTGGACACCTAGAGGGGCTGCATAGCAAATGAGCCAGAATGGATCATTGAGGTTCCATTTATGGCCTTTAGAAAAAAGAGTCATGGGCCCTTTAAATTAAGAAAATGTGAAATTATATATACATTGTGAAATACACTTACATTAGGATAAATATTAAGTTTTCTAAGTAATTAGACTTCATTAATGGAATTTTTTTATTACTTTTACATTTTTTCCTCTTTAAAAAAGTTTTTTGGGGGGCTGGGGAGATAGCTCAGTTGAATAAGTGCTTGCAAGCACAAGGTCCTGAGTTCAATCCCCAGTACCACAAAAATAAATAATTTTTTTTTTTTTTTTTTGCAGTGCCTTGAATCAAGGCACTAAGCATGCTGGACAGTTGCTCTGCTACTGAGTCACAGCCCCATCCCCTATTTTATTTATGTATTTATCTTTTAGTGGTATTGGCAGTCAAATTCACCCTAAAATTTAATTTGGATAAATTAAACAATGGTGAGATTTCCTCTCACTCAAGAAAGAACGGCTAGGACTGAGGATAAAGCTCAGCAGCACAAGCGCCTGCCTGGCAAGCACAGGTCCTGAGTTTTATTCCCAGTACTGAAAAACAAAAATACCAGCGAAGTCAATAAAATGAGAATAAAAAAGAAAGAAAGAAAGAAAGAAAGAAAGAAAGAAAGAAAGAAAGAAAGAAAGAAAGAAAGGCTGTTATCCAGAAATCTACCAATAGCAAATGCTGACGTGGCTGTGGGGGGAAAGGGACTCTTGTCCACTGTTGGTGGGAGTGTAGACTAGTACAACCACTGAAAATCAGTGTGGAGTTTCCTCATAAACTAAAACTAGAGGTTCCACTTGAACCAGCTGTTCTGCTTCTAGGTATCTTCCCCAAAGAAATAAAAGCTCACACCACAGCGGTAGGTGCTCACCCATGTTGATAGTGGCACAGTTTGTAATAGCTAAGCCTTGAAAACACCCCAGATGACCATCAGAGGTGGGGCCGTGAGTGAATAAAGATGTGGCAGGCTTTTTTTTTTTTTTTTTTTTTTTTTATGCAATGGACTAGCACTCTACCATAAAGAAGGATAAGCTTGAGACATTTCTAGCTAAATGGATAAACCCTGAGACTATTCTCTTAAGTGTAATAAAAAGGACACACATGTATAAATATTTCATGGTTTCTCTGGTATAAGAAGCCAAAAGTGTAAATAAGGGCCAAAATATGTAACATTGTAAATAGGAAGAATATGGAGAGGATCTTCCCATCTCCCTGCCCTCAATCCTGTCTGTATCTTCGGAGTTAGTAATGGCTCCCTCCACCTGATTTCTGCTTATCTGCCGGGCCACCGCTGCCGTCTCCAGCACTTCCACCTCCACCTCCAATAAAACCTAACATTTTGGTGCCATGACTCGGCTCAGCACACCGTGTGGCTCCTGGGGCATCCCCGCCCTGGTTTTAAGCTCCCCCACTGAGCCACTTTCTGCCTCGGCCCCTGCCGCCTGCCCTTGCTAGCGCACATTGAACCCTGGCTAATCTCAACTGGTGGGGGGGATCTTGCTTATTTTTTTCCTCCCTCATCTCAAAAACTATGAGCCCTCATTGGAAGTCCTCTTCAGTGTGCCTCTGGACCCCACCCCCTGTTTTTAGTGATGACAGTCACTAAAACAGGCTTTGACTTTTTTTCCTCTCACATTCACTCTATGTTAGAAAATGACAACTTTCTAACAGGGCTGGCGTCAGGCTTTGCCCTAATCTTTGGCTCACTCTAATCCAGTCACCATGGAAAACATTCCTCCCATCCTCCAAAGCACATGCTACTAGGTTGTCTCCTAAAGACTCTCAGTGCTCTTGTATTTCTTTATTTTTTTATTTTTATTTTTTGGCAGAACCAGGGATTGAACTCAGGCCCTTGCGCTTGCCAGGGAAGCCCCTATTGTACTGAGCCATCTCCCCAGCCCAGTGCTCTTTTATTTCAAGGATATCTCAAGCCAAAACGACTAATGTTTTACGCCAGACAGCTTGGCCACAGAATAAACTCTACAGTGGAAGCCAGTGGCCTGAACTCTTTGCCGGTCTGTTATCAAAGTGGCAAATGGCCAGAAATCCCTTAAAAGCCTATGTTGGCTTGGAAAAATACCTCCCACCTTCCTCCCTCCATGTTCCCCCTGCCCTGTCCACTGGCACTGCCCCCTCCACGCCCTCCAGCAGCAACTGTCTTGTCGGTCTCCTGCAACCACATCTTTATCTACTCCAGCTCCTGGAACAACATCTCTGCCTTCTGCTTCTGCCTCCATTTCCCCTATAGATAGGTAAGAAAAAAGAAAAAGAAATATAAATAAATAGATAAATAAAAAGATGTTCAAATGAGAAGGGGAACAAGGGAAAGAAAGGACTAGAATAAAAAAGAATAGAAAGAAAAAATGGAAACAAAGCTTTTATAAACAAAGAGGGACTGAAGGGCTAGTAGGAGAATGAGGGAAAAAAAAGTTATACTGTGTACAGGTGCTAATTTCCTATGATGAATGTTACCACTTTATATATCTAAAATTTATGAATAAAATAAACCAGTAGATTTGGGGGGAGGGCTGGTTCAGGCTGCCTTAAGGGCGGGTCGGGTGCGGCATGTGGAGCTGGGGATCAATCGTGGTCCCATGCGTCTGACTGAGTTTGTGCAAGCAGGCACTTTAAACAACTGAGCTAAGCCACAAGTCCCAAAATAAACCAGTAGACCAAAGAACAATTTAATTTGCATAGCATAGAAGTAGTGGTGATGAGTACACAGCCTTGTGATTATATTGAATACTGCCAAATTGTACCCTTTAAAAGGTGAATTTTATGGTATGTGAATTATATCAGTAAAAAACAAGAACAGATGTGTTGCCTACATGTAATGCCAGCTACTCATGGGACTGAGGAGGCAGATCTCGAGTTCGAGGCCATCCTGGACCACTTCAACAAGACCCAGTCTTAAAAATAAATGCCAGAGATATAGCTCAGCAGTGCAGTGCCTGCCTGGAGAGCACAAGGTTCCAAGTTTGAGTCCCAGTACCAAAAAATAAAAAAGGGCTAGAGATGTAGCTCCGTGGGAGAACATTTGCCTAGCGTGTGTGAGAGCCCCGGGTTCAAGGCCCAGTACCACAAAACACGTGAATCATCATGCATCCCTAATATGTACCACAAAAACTCACCTATGGATTTAAGGTATCAGTAATCCTCCTTTCTAATTTCTTCCTCATTTCAAGTCAGGATTGCTTTCTTCTACAAAAAATATTTTAGTGTAGAAATCAGTTGCATTGATGATATGTTCTATAAGGGTCACATTCTGTCTAAATTGTAAAATACGACTTCGGTACTTTCTGTTTTTTACATAGGTATATATCCAATATATGAAATTTGCAAGGAGAGCAGAAGGTATCAAATCAGGACGAATGATATTTAAAAAAGCGAGGGAAGATACCAGAACCCGCCACCATGTCTATGTTACTGCAGCACTCATGGAGTATTACTGTAGTAAGGTAAATACTGAAATATGTATGTAAAGATGAAGTAATTTCTTTCATTTGAAAACATTAATCAATAGGAAAAAAACATTATCCTAGGTTTTGTCATTAAGCTTTTTGAGTTTTTGTTGGTGGTGGATTTGTTTGTTTTTTAAGACATAGGTCTTGCAATGTAGTTCAGGACAGCTTTGAACTCCTTATGTGAGGGCCAGGGGTACAGCTCAGCAGGCACAAGCACCTATCTGGCAAGCGCAGGGTCCTGAGTTCAATTCCCAGTACCAAAAAAAAGAGAAAGAGCGAGAGAGAGAGAAAAAGAGAGAGAGAGAGAGAGAGAGCTCCTTATGGAGCCCAGGCTGGCCTTGAATTTACAATGATCCTCTTTCCTGAGCCTCAAATGCTAGGATGACTGGCATGCCCAGCTGTGTTTTTAAGTTTTATTTGCTCCATTTTGTAAAGGAAGTCTTAAGTGTATCTGTATATAACATGTGGAGCATTATCCAAATATCCAACTATATTCTAATTTGCAATCCTCTGTTTCCCCTTTTTGTCCTTCAGTACTGAAGATTGAAGCCAGCTCCAACCCTTCATTTTATTTTGTTTTGTTTTATTTTATTTTATTCTATTCTATTCTATTTGAGATAGGGTCTCGCTAAGTTGCCTTGGCTGGGCTTGAACTGCTGGGCTCAGGTGACCCTCAGTGCTGGGATTACAGGCATGTATCACCCAGTTCTATCTTTAAAAAAAGTAGAAGTCTTGTTTTGTTACCCAGGCTGGCCTCCAACTCCTTGGCTCACTCAAGTGATCCTCCTGCCTCAGTCTTGCAAGTCTTTGGGTCTGTATGTTGATTTTGCTGACCCTAAACACTCTTGACTGATTTTTGTTGTTTTTGTTGTTTTGAAACAGAGTTTTACTATAGAGTTCAGGCTGGCCTCGAACTCACTTTGTAGCCCAAGCTGGCCTTGAGCTCACAACGATCCTCCTGCCTCAGCTCCCAAGTGCTGAGGTTACAGGTATGCACCACTGTGCCTGGCTCTTCACTGATTTTTAGCTCAACACTTTTCACTTAGTGTAATTTTAACTCTTGTTCAATGTCTGTTGTTTTGTTTTGTATTGGCATTTGAACTCAGGACCTTGCCCTTGTCAGGCAGGTGCTATGCCTCTGAGCTATATTTCTGGCCATTCCATGACATATTTACATATTATAGTTTCAATATTTGGGGAAGTATCTTGTTTCAAATTTCATGGAAATCATTACTTTATCCACTTTTAGGACAAATCCGTTGCCTTTAAGATTTTTGAACTGGGACTGAAGAAATACGGAGACATTCCAGAGTATGTCCTGGCCTATATTGACTATCTCTCTCACCTCAATGGTAAGTGACTCTGGGATCACTAATGGCTCCATAATATTAAATGATCTGAAATTATGTTGTTGGGGGTTTTTTCCCTTCTTGACTGTGTTATAAATGAGAAACCACACCAGAAACGGGCACGTAATAGGGACCCAAAAAGTATTATAGCTTTGAACCATTAATTTATATTTATTGAATAATAGTAGATGCCTTTTAACTCCACAGAATGGTCAGTAAAGTCTCTTAGTACTAGGGTAAAGCTACAAGGTTGGTGTCAGCAGACGCAGAGTCTTGTTTGTATTTGTTACTGATGAAATTGCATAACTCATCTCCTGATTCCTGGAGGACCAACAGACCAAAAACCTTCCTAGTGCTGGGGTACAACTACACATAGGGTTGCTCAGCAGGTGTGAGACTCTGAATTTAATCTCCAGCATCATCAAAGCAAAATAGAAAGCCTTCTAACCATTAAGCCCAGATACCCCTGTAGTAAAGTAAAACTCTTTTGAGGCTACTAGGGAAGAAATTTTGAAAAGAATATTAAGTTCATTAGCATCTTTATTTCCCTATTTTGTTGTAATAACAGTAACATAAAAACCATCTCTGTGTGAGTTTCTGCTTGGTAACAGGCACTGTGGTAGGTAATTCATTCATTCTCTTTGTCTCTCTCTCTCTCTCTCTCTCTCTCTCTCTCTCTCTCTCTCTCACACACACACACACACACAAAATCTAGTGTAGTTACTAGTAATTCAGGGTATGCAATGTCTTGGTTCAAAAATGTTAAATAAAAGATCCTGTATAAAAGAGAAATATATGTGGGCTGGGATATAGCTCAGTGGTAGAGTACTTGCTGGACATACATGAAAACTTGGGTTTGATTCTAGCACCACAAAAGAGACCATGGTTCGATCCCCAGCTCCACATGACACACCAGACCCATCCTTAAGGCAGTGTGAACCAGCTAAAAGAAAAAAATACAGGCAGACACAGGGGCTGGGGGTTCGATCCCGGCATGCTGTGCCAGCCCCACCCCTGGGCACACTGAGGTGGTGAATGAGACTGGGCTTGGTGGCATGTACCTGTGATCCCAGCACTTGGAGGCTGAAAAACAGGAAGGATCACTATGAGTCCATTCTGCTGTATTTTTTAAAACAACTTTATTGAGATATGATTTATAAATCATAAATGTACCCTTATTAAGCATACAATTCAATGGTTGTCAGTGGCTTTGCTCCTGGAATTGCTCAGTGCATTTAAAAAATATCTAGTCATTTTAGCAGCTGTGTGGTTTTCATTTTTTTTAAAAAGCAAGGGGCCAAGGATATAGCTCAGTGGCACAAGCACCTGCCTGGCAAGCACAAGGTCCTGAGTTCAATTCCCAGAACCAAAATAAAAGGCAAGTAGGACATACATTGCAGACGTCTTTCTGAACCTAAACTTCCCTCATATATAAAAATCAGGGGGCCAGTGAGATAGCTCAGCAGACTAAGCACCTGCTTAAGCAAGCACAGAGACTGGGGCTAAATCCCCGGCCCCACGTGGTGCACCGGCCCCACCCCTGTGTGTGCTGAGCTGGCCAGTGAGACCAGGCAGGTGTGGTGGCACACACCTGTAATCCCAGCACTGGGGAGGCTGCAAATAGGAGGATCACTGCATGTCCAAACTGCGTGAGACCCTGTATCAAAGACATAAAAAAAAAAAAAGGTATGACAAGTTACCTTTCTGCGTGAGAGTTTTTGTAAGTTGAGTTGATGTTATATTCGTGCAAATATATTATTGAACTATAAAAATGATTTTTTTTTCTTTTAACATAATCTTTTAAATATCCTAGAGGACAATAATACACGAGTTTTATTTGAACGAGTTCTAACATCTGGAAGCCTTCCTCCCGAGAAGTCCGGGTAAGCCACTGTGAAAATGTGCTTGTGGGTTCTAAGGGCAACTTTAATTCCTGAGTGTTTGCTTGAATGTGCAATTCAGCAGCAGCTCCTCACTTGAGGCTCGATTTGCCCACCTGTAATACCTTTATCTCTAATCTTTTATTTCCTGCATAATGATTAGAATTGCTTTGAAAGGTGTCTTTACTGTTTACTTATTTTTGCCTACTAGGGACTGAACCCATGGGCTTCACATCGAGCTGTACCACTAAGCCCAGCTCATGTTTTCAGACAGTCTCACAAACCTGCCTCTGCTGGGCCTGACCTATGTGCCACGCCCCCAGCTTATCACTAATTATGCTCATGTCTTTCTAGTGTAATGTGTATCTACAAGTGGATATGAACATGTTAAAGAGGAGTTATAAAATTTTTAACTCCCTTATTCAAAAGCAGACTGTTCTTACATATTGAAAGCTTGGCTGGGAAGATAGCTCAGTGGCATAAGCACCTGCCTGGCAAGCACCTGGTCCCGAGTTTGATCCTTGGTACTGCAAAAAAAAAAAAAAAAAAAAAAAAAAAAAAACTTGTTTTATTGTGGCCCTGATTTATGGTTTTGTCAGTTTTATGAAGCAGAAGCATTGGCTGGCAAGATAGTTCAGCAGACTAAGCACCTGGTTAGGCAAGTACAGGGACCAGGGTTTGATCCCCAGCACCACATGCCACACTGGCCCCACCCCAGGGTGTGCTGAGTGGGCCACCAAGACCAGGCATGGTGGCGCACGCCTGTAATCCCAGCACTGAGGAGGCAGAAAACAGGAGGATCGCTATGAGTTCGAGCTGTGTAGTGAGACCCTGTAACAACCAAATACGCAAAACAAAAATAAACAAAACAGAAGCATGTAGTGTAGCGGCAGAGCAGAAGTGGTGAAGCTTCGGAGCCTTGGGCTCAGTTTTCAGCTCCCAGGTGCGGGGTGCACATCTGCAGTCCAGATGCTCAGAAAACTAAGGCAGGAAGGGCACAGGTGCAGAGCCTGCCTGGCCACTTAACAAGGCCCGGTCCTAACAGGAGCTGGGAATGTAGTTCAGTCATAGAGCACTTTTGGGTTTTATCCCTAGTCCAAAACCAATTGCATGGGCATTTTCATAACCTTACCAGTTCTCACTTTCTTACTGAGGCACAGTAACGTCCACCAGGACCTGGTATATAATAGGCACTCAACATACTGCTTTATCACGGAGGTGCTTAGTGATGTTAACTAACATGAGAGTATTGATTTTGGCTGCTGGAGCAAGGTAAAGACACCAATGACCCACATTTGTGATAAATAAACAGCAATCATAGTAAGTTTTGAAATATATTTTTATTCATACATTAGATGAAGAATGCATTCAACATTATAACTCATGAGGAAAATTTAAGGCCAGTCTGGGCTACATGGTAAGACTCTAGCTCAAAAAAAAACCAAACAAAGGGGCTGGTGATATGGCTCAGTGGTCTAAAGCACCTACTTAGAACAAGCTTAGCAAAGCACAGGGACCGAGGTTCAATCCCCCAGCACCACATGCCAGCCAGCCCCGCCCCCTGGTGGGCTGAGCTGGCCACACACACACACACACACACACACACACACACACACACACATAAATAAATAATTTTTTAAAAAAGTTGGGGAGAATTCATGCCACTAAACAAAATGATGCAGCCACTTTATTTAGGAACAGTTAGATACCTGTCGAGGTTCCTTCTTTAATACTTCCACTTAGAGTTTACTCTAAGGCAAGCATCTCTTTTTGACCCAAAGAATGGAAATATATCATAAATAATAACTCAATAAAAGGCCTCAATATTCAGGGTTGGTTTTTTTTTTTTTTTTTTTTTTTTGCTATACCAGGGATTGAACTCAGGACCCTGCTCTTGCCAGGCAAGTGCTTATTCTGCTGAGCCATCTCCCTGGCCCTAATACCTAATATTCAGGTTTTAAGAAGAAGTGTTCTATCTATAATTTACTTTCAAAGACTTATACAAAAATAAGATTGAATAGAGTAACATTAAAAACTATTAAACCTGGATAGTATATATATATTATACTACTCTATTTTTCTGTAGTTAGTAAATCTTTATAATAAAGGCTTTTAATAATTTAGCAAGACCAGATATGGTGGCACATGCCCATATTCCCAGCACTGAGAACACTGAGGCAAGAGGATCGCCGTGTATAGAAGGCCAGCATGGACTACATAGCGAAACCCTGTCTCAAAAATAAATAAATAGGGCTGGTCAGATAGCTCCACAGACTAAAGTGCCTGCTTGGGCACAGCACAGCGGCCAGGGTTCAATCCCCTGCCTGCCATGCCAGCCCCACCCTCAGGATATGCTGAGAGAGCGATTGAGACGGGGTGTGGTGATGCACACCTATAATCCCAGCGCTTGGGAGGCTGAAAACAGGAGGATCACTATGAGTCCGATCTGTTAGTGAGACCCTGTAGACCCTGTGCTAAATACATAAATAATTAGTCTTGCTTTAAATGGACTTCCTAGTGGCGAGCCCTGCACTCCTGAAGGCTTCCACTGTGCCATCCCCAACAAGTTCATGAATAAATGTTCTCTCTTCTCCAAAAATAAATAAATAAATAAATAAATAAATAAATAAATGGACTTCCTGCCTCATACCCAGAATAATTACTAATTACCATGTATTTTCTTGCAGGGAAATATGGGCCCGATTTTTAGCTTTTGAAAGTAATATTGGTGATCTAGCTAGTATACTTAAAGTGGAGAAAAGACGGTTTACAGCATTCAAAGAAGAGTATGAAGGCAAAGAAACGGCTTTACTGGTAGACAGATACAAGTTCATGGATCTGTACCCTTGTTCTGCAAGTGAACTAAAAGCGCTGGGTTACAAGGTATGTACTTCAGGTCAAGGCTGTTGTAGCATCTTTACTTTTCCGTCGTTTTGGAAGGGTTCTTGGATAGCCTTCATTCTAAAGTAAAGTTTGAAATATAATTGGTGTTAGAGGAGATCTGTAAAAAACAAAGAAGTGATTTTTCCTTGGTTTATGAAGCCCTGAGTATCAGAAGTAGCCGAGCACAAAATTAAAATGCGATCTAAGCACTTTTGTTCTGTCTCTGAAACTGCAGGGACTTACTGTCTCATGTCCACTGGGCATTATGGGAGGGCTGTGGAGAGAAGAAAACACATGTATAGGGGCTGGAGAGATGGCTCAGTGGTCTAGAGCACCTGCTTGGAACAAGCTTAGCAAAGTACAGGGACTGCAGTTCGGTCCCCCAGCACCACATGCCGGCCAGCCCCGCCCCCTGGTGGCTGAGCTGGCCGCGCGCGCGCGCGCACACACACACACACACACACTAAATAAATGTAAAAATAGATAAATAAATTTAAAAAAAAAAACACACATGTATGCCATTTTTTTCTAATTGGTGCTTTTTTTCCTAATAATTTTTACCAAGTTGATAAACTTGTTTGGACACATTGTAAGGCAAATGCAGCTCATTGGAGCTCTTCTCCTGAGACTACAGAGTCGTGAGAAGATAAGCCAGCTTGCTGACCCTCTTTAGGCCGGGGGAAGGGTAATGTTCACCAAGCCCCACAATAAGTGCTCTTGCTGAGAAAACCACTGTTCTGCCTGGCGTGGCGGTGTGCGCCTGCAACCCCAGCTCTCGGGAGGCTGAGTCCGGAAGACCCCTGGGACTTCGAGGCCAGCCTGGGCTACAAGTGGGCTGAAGGGCAGCCTGAGCTCCATAGCAAAATCCTGTCTCAAAAAGACAAAGGAAAAAAAGGTCTATTTGTTGCTGTTTCTGTCTCACGGCCATTATGTAAATCCAAAGGGAATATGTGCACACAGGAAGCCCAGGCTGGGTCCTACGCCAGCCTGCATTAGCATGTCCTGGCCTATCCTTCTTCTTTTCCCCACTGCCCTCTTGTAGCCTGAGTCTCAGCTGTCTGGAGTAGGAAAGACCGAGAAATTGGGTGCAGGTGCACCCCTGGATCCCAGCCCCAGGAGGCTGCGGCAGGAGGATAGCAGGGAGTTGAGGGCAGCCTGGGTTCAAGTCCACAGTGAGTCCAAAGTCAGCTGAACTACACACTTGAGCTGGCTCAGCTAAAAGCAAACAAACAAATATAAACAAAATAAAAACTCAATAGAACTTCAGACATTTTTCCTTAATGGAAGCTCTAGTTGTTTTAGTCCTAGATTCCTGTTCTGACTCAAGGCATACCTAGTATTCAAGGGGTTACTGCTTAGAAATGAGTGATTTCTTTTTTTTATTATTATAATTTTCTTTAGAAATGAGCAATTTCTACTTTTTGTCTACCATTCAGTGAAAAGCCAAAGACTAATTTGTGGAATTATTATAAAAGACTAACATTTTCCAAAATAAGAAAAATTAAAGTTAATG
>NW_004524594.1:15637133-15666658 GCF_000260255.1 Octodon degus
TTTTTGCGGTGCTGGGGATTAAACTCCAGACCTTGTGCTTGCCAGGCAAGTGCCTATTCTACTGAGCTATCTCCCTAGCCCAGAACTGCATCTTGAATATGTATTCTCTATCTTGTATTTATGCATCTCGTGTTTATTTGGGAAGAATTAGGCTGCTTCCCCTTGTGGGGTGGGAGGCGCCGTATGTGCGAGCATGTGAGACAAAAGCAAGCCGGGTACACCAGCCTGCTCCGGGCTGCCCCTGTAGTACCAGTATCACCAACTGTATTTGAGCAGACATGGAGAAAACGAGATGGGATAAGGCCTCTGTCAGCAGGGACCGTAGCATTCCGCTGCTAAGCTTGGAGACCGGCAGCCCTGGCGGCTACTGCTCATGTACTGAAAAGTTGGCTCTGGACTGGCGCGAGGTTGGGCTCCCCGCCTGCGCTCTCCTTGTGAGCGGCGCGATCTTCTGCAGCCCCCTACAAAACGGAGGTGCTGCTGCCTGCCCCCACAAGGTCAGAAAGCAGTAAATGAATGAAGTTGCCCAATAAATCGTGGCTGCTCAGTGTGCTGCAGGTTCCTTTCCTCCTATAACAGTATTTTTGCAAATCTTTTTTCACTTCATTAGTAAAATCTCATTAATACTGTAAGTTCTGTTAACCGTGTTTGCCCCTCGAAGCAGGACTTCACGGAGTCCAGCTTCTTTGTGTGAAGAAACTGGCAGATGCTGTTGAATGCCAGTGGAAGGGAGGTGTCAAAAGTGCTTCTAGGGGCTTGCTGGTTAGCTCAGTTGTTTAAAGTGCTGCTTGGGAAAACAGCAGTCAGGCGCAGGGGCCGGCAGTTCAGTCCCCCACTCCACAAGCCACACCACACCCACCCTTAAGGCAGCCTAAACTAGCCAAAAAAGAAAAAAAAAATCCTTCTCCAAAAGTGCTTCTAAAAATCCTAGTTTTACTCCAGATCACCCTAGCTAGAGGGTATGGCCCAGTGCCACAGCGTTTCCCACCAAAGTTTGTGGGTGTCCTACAAAGGTCCTACCTGGTAACAATCCGGTGGTGCTTTACTGGGGCTGGGGTGAGATTATAAAACACCAAGTCTTCATCTTTACCATCCTTGAAGGTCTTGCTCATCCTTTTCCGTTCTCCTCCTGAGGCTTTCACCCAGTTCCTCCCCCTGTATCTCCAAAGCCGTACAAGTGTACAGTTCTACTCTACGCGACTGTCCCAGGTTTAGCATTCTTCTGTTCTGCATTTTCAGGATGTCTCCCGGGCTAAGTTAGCAGCTATAATTCCAGATCCAGTGGTAGCTCCTTCTATAGTGCCTGTTCTGAAAGATGAAGTGGATAGAAAACCAGAGTACCCTAAACCAGACACCCAGCAGATGATTCCATTCCAGCCACGGCACTTAGCACGTAAGCCATGACTTCAGATCAGTCCGGAGGCTTCAGCTTGTTGATTTCAATCCAAGGTGGGGGATCGGGGAACACGGCCTTTCCACGTAGGCATAGACTTAGGGTCACTGTGACGAGTCACTTGGCAGTAATCTTTGAGCCAAATGACCTAAGAGTGCCCTAAAAGGCAAAACAAAGCTCTGTGCTCAGTATTCCCTTCATCATTTTGGAGGTGATGGAGACTTCAAAAATGCTGCTATGTGTACATAATACTTGAGCAGTTAGAAATTTACTTCAGTGACTTACTGAACATTTAGAAACTTACTTCGTGACAAACTTATTGGTACTGGGTTAATAGATTACTAATGGTTAGTTGCCCATCTCGATCCTTTTTGAACAGACCTCTTCTCATTGAATGTGCTATTTGTTGGGGTTTTTTTTTGTTGTTTGCTTGTTTTTGTTTTTTGCAGAGCCAGGGATTGAACTCAGGCCCTTGCGCTTAACAGGGAAGCGCTTATTCTACTGAGCCATCTCCCCAGCCCTGAATGTGCTATTGAGTAACAGTGTAAGAAGGCTTCTTACACCAGGCGTGGTCTGAGCTTCACTTGGGCAACTCAGTGACTTAACCAGACCTGCCTCAAAAATAAAGGAGCCGTGCATGGTGGTGCACACCTATCATCCTAGCACTCAGGAGGCTGAGGCAGGAGGATCCCCATGAGTTTGAGGTCAGCCTGGGCTTTGTAGTGAGCTCTAGGCCATCCAAACTAGAGAGAGCCTGTCTCCAAAGAAAAAACTAAAATTAGATAGGTGGGAACCAGGGATGTAGCACAGTGTGAAGGCCCTGGGCTCGGCCTTCAGCACTGAAACAACAAAACAAGACTCCTAAACAAGCGGCTCGTGCAGCCGCGCCGCAGTCCTTGCCAGAGCTTCCTCTCTGCAGGCGCCAGTTCGCCTTACAGTCTCTGGCCTACTGTTCTGCTTCCCAGTGGCCATGGCTGGAGCTGTTAGCAGCCTCACCCTGAAAGGCCATAGAGTGCTGGGAGCATTTTAAAACGTCCACAGTAAAGCAACAGAGAGAGCACATGTTATGCGCGGGGTATTTACGTGCGCTTTCCCACCCAGCAGCTGCCCCATCCCCTCTCTCGTTTCCTCACAGCACCCGGCCTGCACCCTGTCCCTGGTGGAGTGTTTCCCGTGCCGCCCGCAGCTGTGGTTCTGATGAAACTTCTCCCTCCGCCTATCTGTTTCCAGGTTTGTCACTGTTTTCACGATAGGTCCTGGCGCTAAGTGAGGGGTACAGTAATTGTGTTTTCTCTCTTGTGTAATAAGTATAAAAGTACTGCTGTGTCAACCTGTCAGATAATTGAGGAGCACATTTTGTGTTCACCTAGGGTCCTTTTGTCCAAGTGGATGAACTGATGGAAATTTTCCGAAGATGCAAGATACCCAACAGTGAGTGTGCAGCTCCCCTCTCAGTGTAACCCCCTTCCCGGTGGCCTAGGCAGAAAGCTCTAGTGATTCTTTGCCGCGGACTCCTCAGAACCAGCCAGTGGTTTGCAGAAGCAGCGCAGCCCAGCAGGGGGCCAAAGCTTTTGCAGCAGACACGGGCTGGCTCGCCCTGGAGTTCCACCGAGAGCCGGATGAAGCCCGTGCAGCCCAGTGCGGTGGCGCCGGCCTGGAATCCGGGCGCTCGCTCCGGGAAGCTGCGGCGGGGCGCTGCGAGCTGACGGCCAGTGCAGGCAGGCAGTGACTAGCGAGCCATCTCCAAATACAAACACAGGGGCTCGCGATGTGCGCCAGGGAAGGCCCGAGGTCCCCAGGACTGCCGTTTAGACTCAGTTTTCTAAAGCTTTGCCTTTCCTAGTTATGTAAGTGCTACCCCACCCCGCTTATGGGAATGGTTACTTTTGACAGCAGCACTAGCCTTCCCGGCGCCAGCGACGCCTTCTGGGGCGTGCCTTCCTCGCAGCGGGCCGGGGGGCGGGAGCCGTGGGACCCCCCACCCACCCGCAGCGCACCCCTAGCGTGACCCAGTCTCCCCGCCCTGTGTTCTCGCCCAGCTGTGGAGGAGGCTGTGCGGATCATCACTGGGGGCGCCCCCGAGCTGGCCGTGGAGGGCAACGGCCCGGTGGAGAGCAACGCCGTGCTCGCCAAGGCCGTCAAGAGGCCCAACGAGGACTCGGACGAGGACGAGGAGAAGGGCGCCGTGGTGCCCCCGGTGCATGACATCTACAGAGCGCGGCAACAGAAGCGGATCCGGTGAGGCCGGCCCCCGCGCCCGGAAACGAGCAGGACCCGCTTTTGCCTCTGAAGTCGTATGTTTAAGAGACAGCGCTTTGTTACAAGGGTCTTGGAAGCAAAGCTGTATCGTCATTGGTGCCTCTATCATATGGTTCTTGAAAAAACCTGTGAGAATTTTAGAATATGGAACAGACCTATGCTCTACGCAGGATTAGGGTTTCCACACTATGAGAACAGTACAGAACGGCAGAACCACCTTTTGTCCCCTCTTCAAGGGTGTGTTGTCTGTGCCGCTTGAAGATTTGTGAGTTTTCCACAGTTTTATTTTAAAAACTGGATGGCTTATGATTGTAAAGCATTTTATCACATTTTCTGAAAAACAGTTGTTCTCAGTTTGCTTATGTAGAGTCCTGCCTTATCGTTTGTTTTTATTTATGGCAGAGTGTATGGAGTCTGTTTTGTAGTTTAAAATTTTAAAACAGTCCTTTAAAAAATAAAAGGATCTCAAAAACATCAAGCTTCCTTCTGTACCTTTCATTCAGATTTTATTTACCATAGCTGCTTTACCATTTATTTATTTATTTATTATTTATTTATTTATTTTTTTGGCGGAACCAGGAACTGAACTCAGGCCCTTGCGCTTGCCCGGGAAGTGCTTATTCCATTGAGCCATCTTCCCAGCTCCACTTTACCATTTAAAATAAGCGTCAGCAATACAAGGAAGTCATCTCGTACTTACTATAAATACATTCATGCTCATGTCCTTTCGTGGTCTTTATTGAGACGGAATTATTTTTTTCCGTGTACAAGCACTCTACTACCGAGCTACACCACAGTCCCCTAAAATTCTTTAGTAGGCAAATTAAACATTGCAGAAATCCTCACACAGAATGCATTTTTTCCTAATAAAATCTGAGGCAGATTGAGGTATTTCATCTTTCAAAAAATGCTGGGTGTGGCACTGTAATACCAGCATTTGGGAGGCTGAGGTAGGAGGATTGCCACAAGTTCAAGGCCAGCCTGGGCTGTACAGCACTGTCTCCAAAAAGAAGCAACATAAAATGGGCCTGGTAAACTGAGGTGGGAGGAACATACCAAAATCCTGTCTCAAACTATATATCACACACACACCTGTAATCCCAGAACTTGGGATGCTGGATAGGAGGATTGTTGTTTTAGGCCAGCATGAATTACATAAAAAACCCTGCCTCAAAACAAAAGAAAGTTCTGAGCAAAAGAAAGACTACTTTAAAAAGCAAGGGCAACATGAGTAAGAGGAGAAACCGAGAGGAGTGTATTTCAGTTTTAAGGCTACTGGCCAGGGGTGGGGTGGCGCACACACGCCTGTAATGCCAGCACTTGGGAGGCTGAAGCAAGAGGGTCACTGAGTTTGAGGCCAAGCTGGGCTACACAGGGAGACCCTGTGTCACAAAATAATAGTAATGAAAGGTTACTTTCTAAGTCAAAGGTTGCATTTAAAAGTTCTTAATGTTTAATCCCTATAAATTAAATTTAGAAAGGGTTAAACTTAAGGGAGATGAAATCTGACTAGTGCCAGACGAATGTGATTTCAAAATATGGGTTGTCAAGCCAGGCCTACAGCCCAGTTCTGGGCCTCGGGTTCAGAAGGTGATACGTGTAAGTATGACAGAACGAAACCCCCCCCCCACAAATACAATCCTGTTTGTTTAGTCTAATACACTTGTTTCCTAGAACTCGGGCTATTTTTAAATGTACCAGTGAGCATCTGATAGGTTAATAAATGGCTTAGAGGGTCGGCCAGATAGCTCAGCAGAGTAAAGTGCCTGCTGAGGCAGAGCGCAGTGGCCAGGGCTCGATCCCCAGCTTACTGTGCCAGCCCAGCCCCCAGGGCATGCTGAGATGGCATTGAGACCAGGTGTGGTGGTCCATACCTGTAATCCCAGTGTTTGGGAGGCTGAAAACAGGAGGATCACTATGAGTCTGATTTACATAGTGAGACCCTGTAAACCCCGTACTAAATACACAAAATAAATAAATAAATGCATACATAAATAAATGGCTTAGAGCTTAACTTCAATTAAAGATTACGTCCTTTCCTACTCTGGGAAGTTGCTTTAGAGTAAAAAGGCTGTTAAATTATATGATGAAAAATGCAATATAAATACACAATTGCAAATGTCACTGTTATTGAGATGGTTTTTAAATAAGTCTGTGCCTTTGAGTTTCATAACCCAACAATTCATTTTCTGTTCAAATGTGTAACACAGGAGTAAGGATGAGGAACTCGTGGGTGGAGCTGCTCTCAGGAGGTAAGGAAAGGTAAAAGATGACTATGTAAATCACAGGCTCGGGGGAGGGGAGAAACCCTGCTCCACTGAAGGAGGCTGTACACGAAGCTCTGGATCTGTCACTGAAGCAGATGTGCACTGCGGTCCGGGGCTGCTCGCACCCTCCAGTGTCGGCGCAGCATGACCGCCCTCTTCTCTCTAACCTCTGCTACCACTCGCAGTTGGCTGTGCCTGTGGTCTTTCTATTTTAGAGGAACCTAGAGGAGAATATACACGAACCTTCTAGAGCCTCCAGAGATACAGGAAACATGCTACCACAGCTTCCCACCGATGGACTAGGCCAGCTGCTACAACTAGTAAGAAAACAACAATGGAAAAGGACTCAACCCACATCTTCCTCTAAATCCAGCCCTCCTGCACAGTCCCAATACATACTACCAAATGTCAGAATTAGAAGGGTCTTTAGGTGGCCTGGGCTGGCTTTCGCAGTCTTACTGTGTACTCCATCCGGCACCGTGGGGAAACGGGACAACTGGGTGACGTCAGTGGCAATGGCCAGATCAAGAGGGCCAACCCAGTCTTCAGGGCCAACCGAAGACACCTGAATCGTAACTGAATGCACCCAGGCTTACCTGGGAAAAGTGAGAGAGCAACTAGAGAAGAAAAAGAAAGGCTCTAAGGCTGTGGCTCAATCTGAAGATAAAATGAATAAGAATTAGAAGAAAGAACTAGAAAAACACAGAAATTATGAAGTGGAAATGAGCGCTCTCCAGTAAGAAGAAATCTGGAAGGTATTCGTCTTCTTCACAGAGCTCTGACTCTTCCCAGCAGTATCAGTGATAAATCAGTAGGAAATGCATCTGGATACATCCTAAGATGTAATCAAAAATGGCCACATGACTAGTTAAATTTTTGAAAGTAGGGATTACATTAATATTTTGAAATCTTTACTCTGTAGATAAGTGTATCTTAGTGTTCCCCCCTTTGCATACTTTTTATTTACCTCAGAAAGGAGCTTTCAGGGTGCAGGGAGGAGTGGTCTGCTATCTCTTTAGCTAGCAGAATAGTGTGCCTTTGCGGCCTGTGTCATCTGCTTTGAGTGAACCAGAGAAACAGCCCTTTGCAGTGTGAGAAAGCCCCAAGGTTCTGAGTTTACCTCCATCAGTAATACCTGAATGTTCATAGCTTGAGAATGAGTTATGTCATTTGAATTATTTTTTGACTGTACTTTGGCTTTGGAGAGGAATTGTTTCATGTAGACACTGGTACTTACTGAACTTAATAGCTAAAGATTCTAAAATTCATGTTTCATACTGTTAAGTTTTATCCAGTCAGGAAAATTTTATGTAACCAATATATGATAATTACTTGATTTTTCTGTATGAATGTTGTTCAGGCTGAAATATTTAGCTGTTGTTAACTCTTATTTGTACTGTTGCAAGTTCATTACTATGTTTAATGGCACTCTTGCCAGGGTATTTAGCATGTAAAAAGCAGGCTTTCAGTTTTTGTTTTGAACAGCTTCATACTGAAGCTGACACAAACAAGTTGAGTGGCAGGCCTGTATGCTGCCTCTTGTTAAATAAAGCTATTGCCAGAATATTAGTAAATACAATGTTTTGTTTTGTTTTTAAAAGAAAGGGGCTGGTGAGATAGCTCAGCAGACTAAGCGCCTGCTTTGGCAAGCACAGGGACCAGGGTTCCATCCCTGGTCCCGAATGCCTCACTTGCCCCACCCCTGGGGCACGCTGAACCTGCCATGGAGACTGGGTGTGGTGGCACACGCCTGTAATCCCAGCACTGGGGAGGCTGAAAACAGGAGGATCACGAAGAGTCCATGCTGTGTAGTGAGACCTTGTACCAGATACATAAAATGGAAAAAGACAAAGGTCCTTAAAGATCTTAATCTTTTCTTTTTTGGGGGGGTACTGAGGATTAGCCCACGACCTCTCAAGGAGGTCCTTCTACATTTTGGGACAAGATCTTGCTAAATCATTCAGTTTCCCAGAGTAGGCTTGAACTTGCAGTCCTCTCACCACAGCCTCCCATCTAGGTGTGGCCCACACCCCTGGCTAGTCCTTTCATTTTACAGGTTTTGGAAACGCTAGTGCAAAACTGATCAGACTCCTGGTGGGTCGGTCAGTCGGTGTGTCTGTCTATCTCCTTTTTGGGGTAGATCCCTGGCCTCCCAATCTTTCTCTTCTATCATCCTACCTCAAAAAATTAATGAATAATAAAAAATAAACACAATGTTATACAAATAAACATGTCATAAGGTCCCTGGAAATCAAACATCAGGAAAGTGGTGACTTCAGCACCCCCAAAACAGTAGAACTGCTGAATCAGAATAGTTTCCTAGTAATGATCTTTAAGGTCCCTTAATTCTGAATACTAACACGAAGTAATCACAGGATTGTGCACAAGGTCCTTGATATGCCTATTTAAGCCTTTCAGTAACTTTTCTTCATAGAGAAAAACCCCCCATACTGCTCACTTTGTTAGCAAGACACGCTGTCAGGGCAGCACCTGCCCGCTCAGTGTTTCCTGCTGGGCTCCGCCGGCCTACTAGTCACTCTGTGCAGCCTGTGTGAATTCTGCAGGCGCCTCGCTCAGAGTGCACCCAGCCGGGAGCCAGCCAAGCAGCACGCTGTGCTCACCCATCGTCGGCCTTCACTCAAGCTGCCCGCTGCACCAGCAGTGCAGTGCCACCCAGCAGCAGTGTGCGAGGCACTTGTCTCCAGGAACCTGTTAGGCAGGAAATCAGATCAAACTCCATCATTAGGAAGTACAAGAACCACGTTAACTCAGGAGGACTAAGCACGCTGTCTTGGAGGGAGACCGGCGGGAAGTCTCAAGTGCGTGCTTCGCAACACAGCCCGAGTGACTGAACCGTGTGGATTTTCCTGGCTCTCGGGGGCAGTGCTACAGGACCAGGGGCACACTAGCTCATTTATCTCCACAGAGCAAGAATGACACAATTCACCACGAATGTGATTCTGTGTTTCTAAGAACCTTCGCGCTTGGCCCGTGCAGGCTGAGGAACTCTGGAGGTGGGTGCAGAGGCGGGCCGGGGCTGATCCAGGACTGCTTACTCTACACCAGCGAGCACAGCGGCCAGAGACAGCTCCACCTCGCCGCAGTGACCATAAGGGACCTTGAGGTGATTATGAAGGATGGATTTTTTTTCTTTAAAAGAACTTCTACCAAAAAAGAAAAATTATTTAAGGGGCTGGGGAGATGGCTCAGTAGAATAAGTGCTTGCCTGGCAAGTGCAAGGGCCTGAGTTCAATCCCGGGTTCCACAGAAAAAAAAAATAAAATAAATAAAATAAAATAAAAGTAATTCTACCTAATGGCCTATCTACCAGTATATGGTGAGCCCAGATTCTCCAGGAGCCCAAAGCTACATCTTATCTGCCTCTACTTTTTAAACTTGCTATCATTGTGGATTAGAAGTAGTTTCTAATGGTTCATCTACTTACACATAATCTCTCCCTGAACTCCTACAACCAGACCCAAGTCTGCCATATAAACCCTGGCACCATCAACAATTCCAACACTAGCCAAGCAGAACACACAGCGATACTATGGGCCTGAAACCTCCCAGAGAACCTGCTTCCTCCCTTTGACCTGTGTTACTGTAACCATCCCCGCAAGGCAAACCCCACCAGCTTCTAGTCTTCCTTCACAGAGACTTCCGGGAAGGGGCGGAGGAAGAGAGAGAAGGGGAAAGTGACTCCCCTGGACCTAGAAAGGATCTAAAGGGAGAACTGAAGCCTGGGGGGTGGAGGGGACAGAGGACTCACTGCATAAAAGGAGCAATTCAAAGCTGCGGACACAGTGACTGAGAACCACCTGAAATCCACCCACCTGGTCTCTGAAATAATAACAACACAGCAAATGGATGAGGCTCTAGAAAAAAATCAAATCAGAAATAATTTCTCAGATAACTTAGTCTTCCTTCAAAAAACAAAATCAACCAGGTGCCCATGCTGATAATCCCAACCCTCAGGAGGCCAAGGCAGGAAGACCACTGCCAAGTTTGAGGTTGGCCTAGGCTACATTGTGAGTTCAACATCAGCCTGGACTACATAGTGAAACCCTATCTCAAAAAAAAGAAGAAAAGAAAGAAAGCAAGAAAAGATAAACACACACACAAAAAAAAACACCACAGTGAAATGTGGCCTCTTGCCCCTGGTTGCTCAGGAATGGCTCTGCTCTTCCTGGGATCTTTCTGAAGTCACTTCTAAGCTTCCTCTATCTTGCTATACACAAGTCTTTATGTGCTGTTATAATTGAATGACTTTTTCCAGTGCTAAGGATCAAAATCCAAGGCTTTGTATAGCTTAGGCCAGCACTCTGCTACACCTGAGCTACCACCCCAGTCCTGCTGAGGGACCTCTGTGCTCTTTCTTGCTAAACTTCTATTCTAAAAAACTCAGGGAAAACCTGTCCTTAAGCCTGAATTTAGTGACCTCCTGACCAATCATGCGGCACACACTTCTGACAGCAGGCAGAAAGCAGCTCAGGAGTGTGGCCCGTAGCACCATTTATCACGGCCACTGCTGCTCATCCAGCCACGTCCCGACAGCGAGGACCAACGTTCCTGCCTTCCGCCCCATGCCCATCGCATTCACGCGGCCCTGCCTCCTTCCAGTTCTGACGGAGAGGTCATCCAGGCGCATGGCTCTGCGTCCTATACCCTTGCCCTAAACACACAGGTGTGTACACATTTTATTTATTTTGAGCAGATCATCCATGAGACCCAAATTACAGTCACAGGGCACATCCGGAATTCTGGTCACTGAAGCTCTTGAAAATCACTACCCAAATACCAGGGATTAGTCTAAGACTTTCCCTCTAGATTAGTGAGATTAGGCTATTTTACCTAAAAATACTTCAAACTAATTCCAGCATTCAAGTTTGATCGATACATTTGTATATTAGAGTGAATTTTTCAATAAAAAAACCTCAGACATTTTTTATAACACTACTATATGTATACATAAATACACATCTTCAAAATTTCCCCTTTAACTTTCTAGGCTAACATGTAAAAGAAATTCCTTTCATTACATATCCTAAAATTGGACTGCTATCATCCAGTTCGGATACAGTAATCCTATAAAAAAAGAATAAGCTTTTCTTTTAGATAGAGTCTCTCTATTGCCCAGGTTGCCCAGGCTGCCTCTAAACTCTTGGGCCCAAATCATCTTTTGGGGGCTGGGGAGATAGCTCAGTAGAATAAGTGCTTGCTTGGCAAGCACAAGGGCCTGAGTTCAATCCCCAGTTTTATCCAAAAAACCCACAAAAAACAATAAGACAAATCATCTTTTTGCCTCAGCTCCAAGTAGCTGGGACTACGGCACTACAGGCGTTGCACCATGCCCAGCTTGTACGTAGCCTCTTTCCATCTCTCCCTCTCTCTGAAGTGCCTAGGACTGAGTGCCATGGGCCTTGCTCATGCGGGGCAAGCACTTTAACCCCACACTATCTGCAGAGCAACAGAAGGAGCTTTTCATAATAAACTCTGCTGAAAAACAAAATGATTCCGGGGCCCTGGCTGGGCCAGGTATGGTAGAAGCAGTGGGTATATGTGTGAGATTATAAGCACAGCCTTTCTGTCACAAAATCCCAGGAGGGAAAAGGAGTGAGGGCTCTGCAAGGGAGGGGCAGGAGGTAATATTATGGCTTGGCCTCTTCCATTCTGGCGGCAGTCAGCACTGGCCATTGGACAGGAGACCACCCAGCCGGCAGGACCTGGTCCCAGCCTCCTAGGGAGGACGCGGCCTTGGCAGTCTCTACAGGGTAACAGTGGAGACAGCAGCCAGCCGCTAAAAAGCTGAATGTTACCTATAAAACTCAAGATAACAAAAAGCTTCTTTGATTTGTAAACTTGCACTCATAAATACAATCTCTCAAAATAGAATTCAGTGCCTTCAAGTCTTTTCACCAGTGATACACAATATCCTTCCCCGTGAATGAATGCTGTGGACAGAATTGTACTACTTAGCCATTTTCCAAAGCGCCGGTAGAGCTGAGCGTAGATACACACAGCCGGTGACTAGTGGCGCCTGTGCGCTAGGAGCGCAGGAGCTTGCTGAGGATCGCGTCGTAGTAGGGGCAGAAGACCATCTTGTTATAGTTGACCAGGCGGACAAATTTCACCGCAAGTTCCTCCAGCTCTCTCTGAACTGGCCCCAACCCCCCAGGCACTGCAGGCAATGGCTTCTGGTGACCCGAGGCTAAGTAGGTTTCCAAGAAGGTCAGGATTCGGGATTCTGTGAAGGAAAAGAACGTGCTTAGTAGGGCTGGGGTGCCAAGCATGTGTAAGCCCTGGCTTCCACTCCCAGTACCACACCCTAACCCACCCACCCCGTGAAAAAGTGTTTAGCTATTCCTCGTTGTAGGTGACTTCATAAACTTCTGGTTGCGCTCCAGTTCTGAGCTCTGCCACCACTCTCTGGGGAGTCCTGCCTGGTACTGCCCCAGTCTGATCCTCAGTGCCTCCTCCTGCACATTCACCAGCTGCACTGCTTCTCCCTGCTTAGTTCTCCGCAGGTGGGAGCAGCGCTTAGGCTGCTCAGCCCGAAGCTTCACAGATCTCATGCAAGCAGCCTGGTGACCTCCACGTCCCAGTGGCACTGTCCCTGTCAGACTGTGTCAAGTTGCCTGCAGGGCTCCTCAGGAACTGCTCCAGTGGCATCTGAACCAGGCCTAGGATTCCAAGCTTGGAACCCTCAGGACAGTGACGCCTATCTGCTCCCTTGCCCGCCCTTGGTCCTTGGAGTGATACATAATATCCTGATCACGGTGTGACCAAGAAACCCACCCTCTCCTCCCCAACAGCCCATCCCTGCATGTCCCCACTCCCCACGCACCCATAATCCTGCGGACCGGGTCATCGTGGCTGCCCACAGCCTGGATCCCGCCCTTGAGCACAGTCTCTCTGTCGGTGGAGAGGGTTGGGGACCCACACAGTGCCAGGCAGCCCCTCAGCTCCACGCACACTTTCTCCCCGATGGTGGTCAGGGCTTCATCCAGGTGGAAGGAGCTGCCGCAGAGACAGAGGGGTCAGGGATAAGGTACAGGCGCACATGGCTGCGCCATCCCCGACCAGAGCCACACCAGCTGATGACCGGCCTCTGCGTCAGGGGGACCCTGAGGCATTCAAAAGCCTTCTCTGAACCAGGTGTGATGGTGCACCCCTATAATCCCAGCACTCTGGGATGCTGAGGTGGAAGGATCGAAAGTGGACGCCAGCCTAGGCAAGTCAGGGACTTAGTGAGACCCTGTAGCAAACAAAAAAGTAAAAAAAAAAAAAAAAGGAGTTGGGGGCATGGTTCAGTGCCAAGGCCCGGGGCCCAGTCCTCAGTAACACACACACTCAGCTTCTAAATGAGTCTTGGTGCAATGCACCCTACCAGGGCCATGTGGACAGCAGTTGGTGACCTGCACACAGGTGCGATCTGCTAGGGATACAGGGGTGCAGTGTGCTTGGCACAGAATGCCTAAGAGGACATGCCAAGGGCGGGAACTGACGCTCCCATCTCCTCTGGAGGGGTAAGCTCATCTCTTCTAGGAACTTGCCTTCAATTGTTCTAGCTGAGGCCATACACCACCCCAGGTGGGTTGCTGATTACCAGGTTTCTCTAGGAATTTATTTTCTGTTCTGTTGTTATAGACAGGGTGTCACTATGTAGTTCAGGATGGTCTTGAACTTACTATGTAGCTTGGGCTAGCAAACTCCTGGGAATCCTCCTGCCTCAGCCTCCTGAGTTCTGGGCCTAAAGGTATGGACCACTAGAACTCTAGGGCTCTGTTTTTCACTACTAGTTGGTTGTAAAAGCAATTCAGAGTCTTTTTTTTTTTTTTTTTTTTAATGGAATAAGAATTGGGTAGAAAAGACCAGAACACAAGGAAATTAGGGAAAGTCCTGCCTTGTGAGGCTTTCATTTCAGGTACACAGGTGTGCGAATGAGGACTACTAGTCACAAGGGAAAGGAGCTTCCGACGTGGGTCCTGAGGATGAGCACCCAAAAGCTACTATCCTAGAGCCCAATGCCCTCCCGCGACTCCGTCACTGCAGTAGCAGCAAGAAGGCGTGCTCTCCTCACAGCACCCACAGTGGTGGGACAATGGGAGCCGCTGTCCCTGCCCACCCATGGGCTCCCATCCGGCCCACACTCACGGCAGGTGCATGTCGGTCAGCAGGACCTTCACAATCGTCTTCAGTCTCTCTGCAAAGTCGGCCCGGCTGCAGACACTAGCACCCGCTGTGCTGAACGTGACCAGCAACACGGCCCCCAGGACGGTCAGCTGCTCCAGCTGCCCCTGGAGCTCCTGGAAGCGCACCTGGTCCATCAGCACAGTCTGCAACGAGAGCAGAGGACATCGCTGTGCTGAGACTCGAGCTGCCAGCAGAGGGCAGCAGAGCCCAGCCCAGCACTATCTCTGTGCACACACAAAATGGGTAACCCCACTTCTCAGGGATCTTTGGAAAAATGGAAAGGTCATGCAAGTGGCAAGGCAGACAGAGCCAGCACTCAATAAATAAAAGTTGCTGGGCCTGACAGCACATGGCTGCAATCCCAGCACTATCAGAGGCTGAGGCAGGAGGATAACAAGTTCAAGCCCAGCTTGGGCAACATAGCAGGATCTTGTCTCAAAATAAAACACAGAAGGACCACAGCTCAGTATAAAGGCCCTGAGTTCAATCCCCAGAACTGCAGAGACAGATGGACAGAGAGATGTTACGATATCAAAGAGGAAAGAAATGAGGTACAAAGCCAAGGTGACCAACTCCAGAAAGCTATCCCTGCTTTCTGATGGAAACCCCCAAGTCCTGTAGAGCACCCTCCTCAGTCCCCAACAAACCACAGGAAGCCATGGGGAGGACAGAGCCTTGCCCTGGCATCCCTCAGCCTGGCATTCGCTGGCAGCCTGCAGGAGGGAGGTGCTTAGGGTCCGGGAAGTGAAAGGACAAGTCATTCGAATAGGCAGGGCTGGCAGCACCCGGCAAGCACCATGGCGGCACTTCCTGCGCTGACACGGCCCTGGTCCGGCCTGGCCTGAGGCCCAAGGGCGGCCCAGGCCACCCATTTCAGACCCAAGTGCTTACAGGTTCCATGCTTGGATTTTAAGGACCCAGTCATTAACCACTTGGGGTAAGAGCTCAAACTTCTACTCAAGATGCAAAACTTCCCCAGTTCCGCAAAAAAAAAAAAAAAAAGATGCAAAACTGAAATTTTACTCTGAAGACAGGTTACACACATCTGCTGGAAGAACTCTGCGCTGGCCGCTTGTATGACCCCCTCTGCTCTATGGCCTCTCAGTGTGCACTTTAGCTGAGGTGGCAGAAGATTTCCAAAGATCAAACCCAATCCACACATCTGACCTAGTGAAAAACACCAGCTGCCCACAGCTGGGGAGGCTAGCACCAAATTAGCTACCTAGACTCAAACTGGGGGAATTCCTCGCTGGTCCTCTCAAGGACTGACTGGTTCGATGTACTTCTTTTTTTTTTTTTTTTTTAATCAGTTTATTTATTTGTGTGTGTGTGTGTGTGTGTGTGTGGCCAGCTCAGCCCACCAGGGGGCGGGGCTGGCTGGCATGTGGTGCTGGGGGATTGAACCATGGTCCCTGTGCTTTGCTAAGCTTGTTCTAAGTAGGTGCTTTAGACCACTGAGCCATCTCACCAGCCCCTTGATGTACTTCTTGAGAAAAACATAAAAAGACAGGAACACAGCTCAGCATGGAAGGAGAAATTTCTTTAGAGAAAGCTGTGAAGCAACATCACCACTGTGGTTTTGATCAAAATGAGTAAAAACAGGGAAAGTACCCAAGAAGCAGAGTGGAAGCATCACGCGTGGCCGGAGGCACTGTAAGGGATGCCGCACTTTGTGAGGTTGGTGGCCCTCTGAAGGGTGAGCACACGGCGACCACATGACCTAGCAATTTCAATCCTAGGTATGGTAGCGTGGGACAAAAACGTTCATACACACAAAATGTTCTACACAAAAGTTCACAAATGCGTACTTCACAGTAGCCCAAAGTAGAAACAACAAAATGTCTAGCAACTGATCCACATAAGGGAAGAAATTATTCAGGAAGGCAATGGTGACATCCACTGCAGCATGGGTGAGCCGCAAGGATATCATGGGAAGTAAAATAATCTGGGCCCAAAAGGACCATCTTGGATGATTCCACAAATATAAAGTACCTACAGTGGTCAAATCTGTGATCTCCAAGTAGAACTGTGGTTGCCAGAGCCACATAATAGGTGTTGTTTCTGTTTGTGTTATTATTTGTTTGTTTGAGAGAGGGTCTCACTATGCAGCCCACGCTGGCCTCAAACTTGAAGTGATCCTCCTGCCTCAGCCTCTCAGGGGCTGGGACTACAGGAGCACAGTAGGGAATAACTGTTGGGTGGTTTCATAATAATGTAAATGAGCTTAATACCATTGTACACTTAAAACAGTTAAAATGGAGCTTTACAGCATGTATATTTTACTATAATAATTACAAGGGAAGATGAAGTCTTTTTTTTTTTTTTTTTTTTCCAGAACCAGGGATCGAACTCAGGCCCTTGTGCTTGCCAGGGAATCACTTATTCCACTGAGCCATCTCCCCAGCCCCAAGATGAAGTCTTGATACACACTCCCACACTGATGGACCTTATGCTGCCTGAAAGAAGCCCGAACCAAAAGGCCCATTTCATTTACATCAGACACTCAGGACAAGAGGGTCTAAGAAGGCAGAAGGCAGGGGCTGTATGGAGCAGAGCAAGTATGATGCCTGATGAAAGGGATGGTATTTCTTTACAGGATAATGAAAATATTCTAAATTAAATAGCGGTAATGGTTGTACAAGTCTACCTATATGCTGAAAACCACTGTGCTGAACACTGTAAGTGGGAATTTGATCTATATCTGAATAATGCTATTCTTTCAGAAAAGCTTGGCACACGAGGCACTGACCTCAGGGAAGGGTCTGTGGAGGTGGTTCCACTTCAGCAGTTTCAGGTAGGCGTGGTTCTGGATGGAAACCGGACTCGGCACCAGGGCGTCCTCGGAGCCAGCAGCCTCTCCCTGGGCCGGCAGGGCATGTTTGTACCTCTGAGCCATAAGGTCAGCAGAGGCTTCTTCTAGCCACTGGGTGACAAAGTCCAAGGAATCTGTAACAGAGCCGCAAGCATTTCTGGGCACCAAGCAGCAGCTTCTCGGATTTGCCTGCGGGAAGACTGCCCTGGCAGTGTAATTTGGTGTAGGGAATGAACTGCACAAACTTCCGGAATCAAATAAACCTTGGTCCCAGTCACAGTACTGCCCCTCGCTAGCTGAGTCATCTCAGGTAAGTCATCAGCTGTCTGAGTACCTGTTTCCTGGTGTAGAGAAATGCACAGGACCCACTCCAGGTCATAGCACACCCCCAGGCCCTGCCACCTGCCGGTGTCCTATAAACCTTCCTTCTCTGTCCCTGCAGCCTGACCCTGCAGGAGAGATGGTCGAAAGTGCCAGTGCCACCCAGAGGCTGATAGGAAGAGGCCCAGTTAGAGCACCTCACGCAGCGCTGCCCTTTCTGTGGTCCTGGTTTAACCAAGGTCCATGTATCTTGGGGGAACTCGTTGCATGAGAAGCAGCCCAGGAGCCCTTAGCTGGCTGTCATCTGCAGGCTCCCAGCTGAGTACTGTAGTAGGTACTCTAATGGACCCACAGGAAGACCATGAGGATCTTACCTGTGTTTTAAGCAAAAACTGCAGCTGCCACGTCCTGCAGGAGTTGCAGCTCAGCTATGGAGGCCTCCTTGAAACCAAGCTGCAGGAGGTCGTGGCTGCTGCCCACCCCTCCCTGTCACGAAGGCTGAACCTTGCTTCTCTGCCAGTACACTAACCCCAAGTCCCCATTCGAGTTGCCAGGCCATCTGCCTCATCAGAAAGCGTTCCCGTAGTCCACCAGCCCTGGAAACCTGAGCTTCCATGTGGTGCACAAGTCCCAGACCCACAGACCAGGGACTGCCCTGTGCTTCGCCTCAGCGGCCATCTGCCCTGCACCCCACTTCTGGGGCCTGCCACTATCCCAAGGCTCCTCTGCCAGCACACTGCAGCCAGGTGCTACCAAGTGTGACGAGAGTGTGCTGTGCTGTCCTCTCTTCTCCACTCTTCTGCTCTGCTCTTTCCTGACTCCTCCTGGCCTCCAGCCCGACTTGTGCCCGGAATGGATGAATCTACTGCGCAGGCGCAGGTATCTCGTGGCCAAGTCCTACAGCGTACCCAGACTGCACCCTGCTGCCCACAATGACTGAGCTACTGAAAACTCATCCCAAACTGGCTCTGAAGACTGAAATTTACCCAGAACATCAGCTACCAATGCAGAGCACCTTAGAAATGTAATAGTTATAGATTCTTTTTTTTTTTTTTTTTTGCAGGCAGCAGGGATTGAACTCAGGCCCTTGGGGTTGCCAGGGAAGCACTTACTCTACTGAGCCATCTCCCTGGCCCCCAATAGTTATAAATTCTATAGTTGTATTTTCCTGCAGTTATCTGAGATTCATAAAAATGAGACTTGTCCTAGGTGTAAAACTAGGCGAGTTTTGCATACAGAACAGAGATAGAGCAGTCACGGGGACACACGCTTGGAATCCCAGTACTCTGGGGAGGCTCAGGCAGGAGGATCATAAGTTTGAGCCCAGCCCGGGCAATTTATTGACTTAGTGAAGGCCCTGGGTTCAATCCCTAATACTCCTGCCCCCAAAAAGAACAGAAGCAAAGTGAAATTTCCTGTTGTCACAGAGAGAACAAAAGTGAATGCACATTCCTAAAATTTGTCATAATTTTAAAACCAAAACCAACAATATCGTTTACCTCACACTAGTGTTTGAATTTACAGCAATCAAACAAATGTCCATTTTGGGCCATGTTCCCTTTTCATCCCCGCTCACATGTTCTGTCCACCTTGCTCTTGTTGCTTAAATGTGTTTCTCAGTGATTAACCATCGAGGCAGAGCCCTACGGCTTGTTGTGGGTCCTTGTGTAAACTAGACTGTTCTCATCCATAATTCTAGTTTCCTTTCGAAAAAGCATCACTGCCTTCCGCCACAGCAACCATTGAAAAAGAGTAGCCATGGCCCTCCGCTATCCCATGGCCGTGGGCCTCAACAAGGGCCACAAGGTAACTAAGAATGTGAGCAAACTGAGGCACAGCCGCCGCCGCGGACGTCTCACCAAACACACCAAGTTCATGCGGGACATGATCCGGGAAGTGTGCGGCTTTGCCCCCTATGAGCGGCGCGCCATGGAGCTGCTCAAGGTCTCCAAGGACAAGCACACCCTCAAGTTCATCAAGAAAAGGGTGGGGACGCACATCCGCGCCAAGAGGAAGCATGAGGAGCTGAGCAACGTGCTGGCCACCATGAGGAAGGCAGCTGCCAAGAAGGACTAAGCCCCTCCGGAATAAAGCTTTGCAGAAAAAAAAAAAAAAAGAAAAAGCATCACTGCACAACAGACAATAGCAACCAAAACAAAACAAAGCAAAACAGCAAATGAAACACCAGCAACACAGAGCCCACAGAGCATGAAACATACTCGGCTGCCTCTCCAGCAGTCGTTGAAACTTCTCCCTCTCATACTCAACCGACTGCTGCATGAGGTGTGGTCTGACGCTGCTGATGGCGAAGTTGGCCATGTCCACCTTCATGAGGTCCAGCACAGCAAACATTGCCCTGCAAGAGAAGGAGGCCCTCAGCACAAGGCACACGGAGCGTACGTGACAGGCAAAGAGGGGAGCTTTTCCTCTTGGGAGGGTCAGGAAGAAAAGTCAGGGGCCGGTGAGATAGCACAGCGTACTAAAGCACCTGTTTAGGCAAACTTAGGCTATCACAGGGACTGTGGTTTGATTCCAGGTACCACATGCTGTGCCAGCCCTGCCCCAGGGCAGGCTGAGCAGGCCAGGGTCCAGATGAGGTGGGGTACGCCTGTAATCCCAGCACTGGGGAGACTGAAAGCAGGAGGATCACTGCGAGTGCAGGCTGCGTAGAGACCCTGCAACAACCAAATACAGAAAGAAAGAGAGAGAAGAGAAGCAAAGCGAAGAGAAAGGAAGGTAGGTAGGTAGGTCTGGAAAGTCAAGAGAAAGTAGATGAGGAAAAAACATTTAGAAAACACAGACATGAATGCAATGATCTGAAAAGGTCGTGGGTTTCAGTGTGTCCTGTCCCCACCTTCTCCTTGCCCAGGTCCCTGGAGGCTCCCCAGCCTCCAGCCCCATGGGAATAGCAGCAAGGTGGGGCAAAGAGGAAGGACAGAGCCATGGGCAAGGTGAGGGGCAGGCAGCTTGCCACCCTGGTCTTTGCTTTCATGTGTGCACTTTTCTTGAAAAATCAAAGGATTAGACAATCTGGGCCCACTTCCTGTCACAGCCCAAATCAGCTGGAACTGAGACTGCGAGCATCCTTAGACGGCATCGGCTGCCCAGGCCTTCTGCTGCCCAGACTTCCTGTGTGTGTGTGTGTGCTGTACGGGGCTGCACCCGGAGCACTGCATGTGCCAGGAAAGTGCTCTACCACACAGCTAAGCCCCCAGCCCTTTCTATTCTCAGTTTTGCTACATGGTCCAAACCGACTGAAACTCATAATCTCCTGCTTCAGCCTCCTAAACACTGGGATTACGGGTATTTGCCCCAGGCCTGGTGCAGTCCATTTACTTTTCCATTGGAGTTGCTACAAGGTAATTCCCCAAAAGTCTTTTCCAAGGAATTTCCCACTAACCTTGGCTAGATTGTAAACTCCTGTTATTTTACAACTAATGTCCAACACCATGTCTACCACATAAAAGGGCTCAATACAAACGTGCTAAATGAATGAAAATAACATCAGAACTATTTTTAGGAGGTCTTTTCAATTCTTTCTAAACTTTGAAGTAACCTGTGTTTTTTTTTTTTGTTGTTGTTTTTTTTTTTTTTAGGGACTGAGGGTACAACACATGGCCTTTGCCCTGAGCTACAACCCCCAGTCCTTTTGGTGATTTTATAGTTTTGAGACAGGGTCTCACTAAGTTGGAAACCAGCTGGGCTATGACTTTCTCTCCTCCTACCTCAGCCTCCTAGAGTGCTTGGATTATAGATGTTCACCACCTCACCCAGCAAGAGCATGTTGTTACATATTGTAGAAATGAAAGAGAATGTGCTATCTGTTCTCTTTTACAGTATCAAGGAAGCTGGAAATAAAAATTCTTTTTTTTTTTTGCATAACCAGGGATTGAAACAGGCCCTTGCACTTACCAGGGAAGCGCTTATTCCACTGAGCCATCTCCCCGGCCCCTAAAAATTCTTTTCTAATAAAATTTTTGGGAAGCAATTTAGTAGCAATATGCAATGAAGTCCTAAGACTGCTTAGACCCTAACACTGCAATCCCATTTCAAGAATCAATGTTAATCACACGTGCTGGTGGACATATCTAAGTGTAACACTATAGGAGGCTGAGGCAGAAAGATCACGTAAGCCTAGCCTAGGCAACTTAGCACTTAGAGAGACCCTGTCTCAAAGTGAAAAATGAAAAAAGGCTGGGACGCAGCGCAGCATGAAGGCCCAGGGCTGAATCCCAGTACCACACACATACAAGATCAGGTTCCATGGGGGCAATTTATCAAGACCCTCTCTCTAAATAAATAAACAGGATTGGATATAGCTTAGTGGTAGGGTGCTCCTGGGTTCTACCCCCAACACCAGAAATGAAAAATAAAAATAAATCAATCTTTAGGAAATAACCTAAATTACAGAAAAAAATTTTGTGCCCGAAATATCACTGCACAATTGAGTAGCTGATGAGGATACACAATCTAATTTGTCTCTTCTAAGGAAGAAAATTAATTCTGTCTATGCAAATAAGTATTTTGCAGCCAGTGGAAATGGTTGTGGATAGTTTAATAAAAACATATAAACTGGGCATGGTGCTGCTGCAGCACTCAGGGAGGGGGCTGAAGCAGGAGGTCTGCTGTAAGTTCAAGGCCAGCCTGGGCCTCAAAGCGAAACCCTGTTTTAAAAAAAAAAAAATCACAGAAGTTGATTATGAAGGACAATGTGAGAGATTCTTGTGTTGCTGGAACTGTTCAGTATCTTGAATGTAGTAAGGGATGCCATGAACCTACACAGATAAAATTGAGTGAAAGTTCATAAAAAAATACATATAGAAATAAGAATAACTAAAACAGCAAATTAACGTCACCCAGCAGACTACCAACATCAATATCCTGCTTGTGATACTGTGCTGCAGCTCTGCAAAATGTTATCACCATGGGAAACTATGTAGTGTCTGTATTTCTTACAGATTCATGTCAGTGTATTATTAAATAAATAAGGATTCCAATAAAAAATTAATTACATGATTAGAATAGAAAAAGTCAAACCTGCACTGTCTCACTAGGGAGGGTCCTGTGGCTTGGCCGCACCTGCAGACTCCTGAGCTGTGGAGGCCATGTGTGTGGCAACGTGTGTCACAGCCTGCCCGCAGTGGCACCGAGTATCCTCTGTGCAACAGCGACTGTGACAGCCAGGAGCAGACTGCCCAGATGTGGGGACAGCCATGTCCACATGCAATCACCCAGCTTAAAAGCCTCAGGACCCAATGAAGCCAGTATATCTGAAAACTACTCTACAAGCCAGGTATGGTGGTGCATTCCTGTAATCCCAGCACTGGGGAGGCTGAGGATCGCTGCAAGTTCAAGATCAGCCTGGGCTACAGAGTGAGCTCAAGGCGAGTCTCAGTTGCACAATGAGATGGTCTCAAAAAGACAAAAAAAAAAAAAAAAGAAAAAGAAAACTATTCTACAGCATGGCTTTGAGCTCCTGAGGGGCATGCCCAGTCATAAGAGTCACCCCTTACTTACAGTACCATTGTCACTCCTCTTAGTCCAGATGCCATCTAGGACTCAGAGGTCACTTCCCTTATGCACACTGTGGCCTAGGATCATTTTGATAGATAATACCTTATCTGTTTACAGGAAAATCAAGCAGTTATCCAAAAACCAATGTTTCTCGCTGGGCACAGTGGTGCAGTTGGAGGCTGATACACGAGGGCTGCCATGAGTTCCAAGCCAGTTTGGACTACACAGTGAGCTCAAGGCCAGCCTAAAGTACATAGTGAGACTATGTCTTAAAAAAATGGGGCCGGGGAGATAGCTTAGTAGAATAAGCACTTGCCTGACAAGCACAAGGGCCTGAGTTCAATACCCGGTTCCACAAAAAAAAAAAAAATTCAAATCCTCAAGTAGCATCATATCACTCCTTTACCTATAGTAGAACTAGACTGGGCATAGTGGCGCACGACCGTAATCCCAGCTCTTGGGAGGGTGTAAACAGGTAGATCACTATGAGTCCGATCTAGTAGTGAGACCCTGAACACCGTACAGACTCTTCCCTAAAATACAATACAACAACAACAAAAAAAAACTGTCCTCAAAAATTACAGGAACTAGGGCCGGGGAGATGGCTCAGTGGAATAAGTGCTTCCCTGGCAAGCTCAAGCGCCTGAGTTCAATCCTTGGTTCCGCAAAAAAAAAAAAAAAAAAAAAAAATTACAGGAACTTTTGTCACAATTATGTATCTAAACTTAAATATTCACTGGGTGGGTGGCATGTGCCTGTAATCCCAGCATTCGGGAAGCTGAGCCAGAAGGATCCCTGCCAGTTCAAGGCCAGCCTGGGCTACACAGTAAGACCCTGTCTCAAAAATTACATACAAAAAAAAAAAAAAAAAAATTACATACATACATATACACATACATTAAAAAAAAATAAATGTTCAGGGAACTAGAGGCATAACTCAGGGGTAGAGTACGTGCCTAACATGGACAAGGCCCTGGGTTCAATTCCTGGTACCACCAAAAACGAAGTTAATATGTACAGGACTCTGGTCTGATTCAGACCTTATTGTAGTCCAGAGGAGTTTATAAATTGTAATCCCAGGAAGAAGTTATTGGAATTCTCCCCAGTAAATTTCCATCTACCACTTTCAATGCAACACATGGTGAGAATAAAGAGACAAAAACATATCTGCAGCTGTGGGGAGCCTTCAAAGGGGTCCTAAATCCAGCTGAAACAAAGCCTAGCTGGAACAAGGCCTGGACCTAGGGCTGAACCTGGGTTTTATTAATTCGTGAGGAGGGAAGTGGCTTGGGTTGAGTAACTATGAGAATGGCAGGAAGTACGTGAGTGCAGGGAGCTGGGCTGGGCAGGAGGCCTGAAATCACGTCTGCAATATGCAGACAGGTTTGCAGAAAGAGTACCAGGTCTTGATATCGGGTAGCCTCCAAGTTTGGAAGAATCTGACCTAACACAGTTTGCGCAAGTGTCCAGTGTTTTGGCTGCTTCAGCCTTTACTCTCTAGGACATAACTGCATTTTTCTCAAAGCTCAATCCCAGCCAACAGTGCAGTGTCTCTCACCTAGCTCACGCTTAGTACAGGGCGCTCTAGGAAGGCATCCCTGACCTGTTGCTTTGCTTCAAAGGCTACACATGGCGCCTCAGCTGGATCCACTTGTATTGCTTTAAGTCAGTGGAGGGGATAGGGCATTTCCTTAGGCAGCTGCATAAGCATCACTACATGGAATTAGGACAAAGGTGAACCAAAATGGAGGCAAACTGGTTTTTGTAGGGGGAGTCATCCTGGTGGTCCTCCACAAAGATGGTGTACACATTAAGACATATGTTATGAATAAAAGAATGTACATTCTTAGGAGGTAGTTCTTGAAATATTTAAGGGTAGAATGTCACAAAGTGTCATTAACCCTCAGGAGATTGGGGGAAGGCACAGTCACAAGAACATATCTATGAAGCTAAGGCAACTGTGACCTGTGACAAAATGGGCAAACACTGATGGATCTATGTGAAGGGCTGCTGAGTGCTGAGGGTACTGTTTCTGCAACTTTCCTGCAGGCTTGGAGGGAAGCACATATAAAATATAGGTAGCAGTCAAGCTTGATATACACATCTGTAATTCCAGCTACTCAGAAGGTTGAAGCAGGAGGATTGCAAGTTCAAGGCTAGCCTGGGCAACTTAGTGAGATCGTGTCTCAAAATAAAGCACAAGGCTCGGGATATGTGCAATTTGTATACAGATGCATGAAGCCCTGGGTCCAATTTTCAGTACCACACACACACACACACACACACATATATATATAAAATGTAATACTATTTAAAATATGCATAATGAAAATAGTGATTATGGCTTATCTATAGTAAAATTACGGATGATTTCTTCCTTCTGCCTAATTTTCAGTATTTTAAATGTCTGCTTAAATTTTTAAATACCCGAGCACCTAGACTTTAGGAGGTTTAAACTGAAATCAGGTTCTGCATTTAGGTATGTGAGTTCAATCAACACACTTCCATACCTGAAAAGGGGTACTATTTCCTTAATGTCCTTTAGTTTCTTAACTTCCTCATCCCGAGCAGGTGCACAGAGTGTCCCCATCATGCCAATAATAAATTCTGCCAGCTTAGAAATGTCTAGGGCTCCATTCTCTGCTTCCTGCTTTATCAGCTCCAGATCCAAGACTTCTGTTATCTGGTTTCTCAGTCTAGTGTGACCAGGCAGCAAGAAAGATAAAAGTGTCTACAAGAGAACACAGATAAGTTTAATCACAGTTTCTTAGACACTGTTCTGGCTAATGCATGAAGAATGTATAACTATCCAAATAAACCCTTAACCAACTGCCACTGAACTGCTGTACATACTCTAACCTCTTATTCAACACATCTACAGAGAAACACTCTTGCAAGTTCAATGAGAATAGCTGTTGATGTTTCCATTACACTCTAGGTGCCAATCACCTACATACAACAAACACATTGATGGTGGGAAAAGGAGAACACGTTTATTATGCGAACCTATGAGGCAACTGTCAGTTCCGATTTCCACAGGTCCACTGCTTCCTCAAGACTATGGCTGCCAGGCAGGTGGTGCTACCTGTAATCCCAGCACTCGGCAGGCTGAGGCACAAGGGCTGAGTTCAAGGCCAGCTGGGCTACATAAATGAGTTGAAGGCCACCCTGTCCTACATAGTGAGACCCTGCCTCAAAAGCAACAACAACAAAACATTATGGCTAAAAGCATTGCAAAAGATGTCCTAACACCTAAATCATCCCAAAGACTAAATCACTTTTTGACCAATATAAATTAAAGATATCCATGCCTATTAAAACTTATAAGTAACCTGTTTTTTAAAATAATTTTTGTTTTTAAGCTGAAAATAATTCATATGTCTGCAAGTAATTTAGCTTCTTGATCCTTCCATTTCTTTAACGTCTTTTGGAACAATAACACATATGGCCAGATAAATACTCCTCAGTAAAACAAAGAAACAAAATACTCCTAAGTACCGCAATTCATTCAGCTCACCTCTTTGATCTCTCCCACAAGTTTGATGGCATGGTCGTATGTTGGGGGGTCTTCACTTAGCTGGACACTCAGGCAATCCCAGAAAGCTTTATGTACAATCTCCTTTACTCTCTTCTCCAAGCTAGAGAAAAGGGGGTGTGGGGACTGAAAATCTCAAATCAAATTTTAAAATCACATGGGTTAGAGTAATAAATCTTTAAAAAGTAAGAATTATGAAAGATTCCCCACACATACTTAAACTAACACACTTTTTATTTTATTTATTGTTTCAATAAGTGCCTTATTAGAAAGTAACCTGCAACACTGAATCCAATTAGTAGCATGTGACAATGGCATGTGATGAAAAGACTATTGGAAAATTCAAGGCTGTTAAATCTTACTTCCCTGTTGTGAGCAGGCTTACTAAAATACATAATTAGGTAGTTTAATAATTCAGCATGTAACAGGCAGACAACTTTAGTTTCTAAACATACTTATTCCTGTGTGACATACCGGGCCAACTGCTTAACTAGGTAGCAAACTGTAACAACGTACAGTGTCTCACTAAGACCAGCTTTCCTGCCCTAAGAACAAGCACTTCCTGCCTTTTTTGGTGGTGGTACTAGGGCCTGAAGCCAGGGCCTGCTAAGCATGTGCTCTACTAAGCACACAGCTTGCACCTGAGCCACACCCCCAGCACAAGGTACTCGCCTTGCAGATATATAAGAAATATATATAAAACCATGTTTGCTGGGCAGAGTGACATACCTGTAATCCTACCACTTGGGAGGCTGAGGCAGGAGGATCACTGCGAATTTGAGGCCAGCCTCAACTGCATAGTGAGTTCAGGGTGAGCTTGACCTAGTGAGATTCTGTCTCAAAAAAAAAACAAAAAAAAAACAAACAAAAAAAAAAAAAAAAAAAAACACCCTAACAGGCATTTCTCCTTCAACAGAATGCCAGTGTTTCACACTGGAGCAACAGATGTCTATAAAAATTAATCCTAACTGGCCCAATGAGCCTATCATGGCAATTCCGTTCCCCATAGCATAGGAACAAATGAATTAACAAAACATTAAAGTCTGCTTCATTACTCCAGAGAAAGATGCTTCTCCCTAACGAAGGACAGCTCTGTTCCACCTGACATCTTCCCTCTGTGTAGAACGCGAGTGCACAGTGCCACCTGGGAGCTGTGGCACTCTTCTGCAGCCATGAGGAACAAGTCAAGAGGACATTAGAGACCAATCCTGAGGCCCAATCTGAGTGAACTGCAGAAATAAGGGCAGCTACATCCATAGTTCCTTGATTCCAAAACATTTTTTTCCACATTTTAACATCTTTAAAAATATTTCTTAAAATCCATGGCACTTTTACAGTGACACAAAGTATATTTAAATACATTTTTAGAGCCGGGGAGATGGCTCAGTAGAATAAGCGCTTCCCTGGCAAGCGCAAGAGCCTGAGTTCAATCCCTGGTTCCACCAAAAAAACAAAAACCAAACAAAAAAAATACATTTTTAAAGCCATATCTTATAATCAGTAGGGTTTTTCATTTCATTTTAAAGTGGCAAGTGCCCGTCACTAGGGATATTATGGATAAATCCACCTTTGCATCCACGTGTTCTAGTGAGGAATGGGAGTCAACCAGGGGCTGCAGGACTCCCATTCACAAAGACACCAAAGCACGTGCAACAAAGATGCAACATGGGGTAGTGAAATCCTAGCAAGTAGGAGAAGCTCACATTAAAGATTTTCCAGATTTCCAGACACTTTATTGGCATTCTGGAGGATCCATGCCCTTGAGATCCACTTTCAAATTCTAGTAATCCCTAGCATAGGAATTTCTTTTTTTTGCGGAACTAAGGATTGAACTCAGGCCTTTGCGCTTGCCAGGGAAGCACTTATTCCACCGAGCCATCTCCCCGGCTAGCATGGGAATTTCTTAGAAATAACATACAAAAGGAAAAATGCACCTGGTTGGCATCAACTCAACCATTTCCAGCACCTGGAAATGCCAGTGTTCTACTAAACAAGACAACTCACTGAGCAGCGCACCTGTCCTCTGGCAATTCCACGGGTCGAATCCGGAAGTCTCCATTCACCACGATTTCATGGGCTAGCGCCATGTTGGTGACTCCTTTCGCTGTCTCCAGAAGTTCTTCTACTGTCACGAACCGAGGTGGACTGGCTGCGAGGAAAGCCCAGGGTAAGTGCTCGCTGCTTCAGGTCGGAATTTCCGTGAGAACAGGGAGAAGGCACTGGCTCTGGTACCAGGCCATAACTGCTCATTGTTCCAGTAAAATGTTTGCAAAAAGCAAAAGAATTTTATCTTTTTTACTTTTGTTTTTACCCTAGAATGCTAGAAGCAGGGATCATTCGTAGTACTCAAAATATCTGGGTTTTACTACAATAAAAGATGACTATGTTATGTGGTCAGTGAAAACTGATTATAAGCTGGAACTCAAAATCTTAAGTTATAGATGCCCGTTACCCCAAAAAGCTTAGGGTTTATCTTCTAATACTTCTGCTTCCTGTCTATCCCCAAAAGAAAAAAAGGAGACACCAGATTTAACATCTTCTTTTTTGCTTCTAGTAGAGGTTTACTTTTGTACTACCACTAACAATGGCATGAATGCATCTCACCAAATTAAAACAGCAATGTAAATAAATAAATAGAACAGCAATTAAGTCTGAGGACATCAGGTACTATTTAAATACTTTTTTCTTAAAATTAATTTTATTGGAACATTCCAGATATACACATAAACATCATGACAATATTTGTCATAGGGAATTTATGACCGTACATAATAGACCTTAATTATTTCTTCTCATTCCTCTCCCATCCCATCTACCTCTCTTCCTCTCCTTATTCACAAGAGCTTTGTGTCCATTTTTCTTCTATTCCCTATTTCCCCCTTTATTTAAATAATCTTAACCCCATACCCTGAACAGGACACTAAGATTGGATGGAAGTACTAAGCTCACCCCAGTGAACAGAGCAGAAGGCAGGTAACGCAAGCACTTTGTACCACAAAGGCCTGCTGAACAAAGCCTGAGTCGTCTTGATGTCTCACTTGCCTGCTGCCCTGCTATCTAAATTCTGTACATTTTATTTCTCTAGCAAAGGTTCAGTAGTCTCACAACTGGTCTATTTTTCTCTTTTAAATTTTTTTTTAATTATTTATCTATTTTCAGTACCGAGAATCAAACTCAGGGCCCTTGTACTGGGCTATGTCCCCAAACATCTTTTTTTTTTTTTTTTTTTTT
>NW_004524594.1:15667428-15674164 GCF_000260255.1 Octodon degus
TGATATGGAATCTCACTGCATAGCTTGAAGTCGTAGTGATCCTTCTGTTTTCAGCCTCCCCAGCACTGGGATTACAGGTGTGTGCCACCACACTTGGTCTCAATGGCTGACTCAGCATGCCCAGGGGCGGGGCCAGTGTGGCATTGGTGCCGAGGAATCTCTTTTTTTATTGTGAGACAGTCTTGCTAAGTCACCAAGTTACAAAGGATCCTCCTGCCTCAGCTCCCCAGAATGCTGGGATTTCAGGTATGTGTGCTGCTTTCTCTCTCATTTGCTAATTTGAAATTTATATTCCAGAAAGCTCTCACACAATCTTTTACAGGTTTCTGCACCAAAGGGGTAACTCTTCCAAAAAATCCACACTGGTGGTTCTCAGACTTCTGCCTATATGGAATCAAAGGGAGGGACTAGGGATAAGATATTAGGCCCTCTCTCTGGGTTTCTGATTTAGCAAATCTGGGACAAGGCAGGGGAATCTGCATTTCCAAGAAGTCTCATGAGGATGCTGATAGTCCCAGAAATCAACCTGAGAAGTACTAGCTTGTGAGATGACCACATTAATTTTATGTGATGGTGTTAACATCAGAAAAGTGGTATCATAGGTTGGCCCAAGGTTTAACAGTTGTAAATGTGTTAGTTTAGTGAAAAGCTGTATGTCGTATTTTATTCTCTTCTTTGTAACTCCCTCCTCCCCCACAAAGAAATGAAATCTAAGAAATGGTATGTCCAGTCTGGTGAAAATCCTTATTTGATCACATAAATGGAAGCTGCAGCCAGGTGCAGTAGCACCTGCCTGTAATCTCAGTTCTTGGGAGGTGGAAGAACTGTTTTGAGATTGAGGCCCGCGTGGGCTACACAGTGAATTCAGGGCCAGCCTCAATTATTTAGCAAGACCCTGTCACAAGAAACCAAAAACAAGGGCTGGCGAGATAGCTTTGCAGACTAAGTGCCAGCTTAGGCAAGAGCAGGGACGGGGGATCCCCAGCACTACATGACTTGCTAGCCCACTCCCAACACGCTGAGCTAGACCCAGAGTCCAGGTGTGGTGGTGCACACCTGTAATCCCAGAGCTGGGGAGGCTGAAAAACAGGAGAATCTCTCTGAGTCTGAGGTGCTTATAGTGAGACCCTGTACCAAATACATTTTTTAAAAATTAAAATAAAAAATATATATACTATGATATAATATATAACATGGATTATTACATATACTTATATATAATTATATCTTATAAATAATTACATAATATAATAAGATTTAGCATATATGTTTATAATGTGTATATATGTACATATAGTAAGTTTGGAAAATGTTCAAAATTCCTTCTTACCAAATTATTCTCAGTATTCCCATTAATAATACAAAATTACTTACTTGCACTACCCTTTAAATTTATGAAAATTTCCTGTCTTTCAATCATTTTGGGCATCAAGGCAATGAGGAATGTAGTTAGTATGGCACCTAGTCATAGAGCTGTGAGATGGGGTGAATTGGGAAGAAATTTGGCCTCCTCTAGACTATGACATTGAACAGATTACTGAGCTTTTCCAGGGTGGTGATTTCTCCATAAGCAAAGACAGTGAAACTAAAGGATTTTTGTGATGGGGGGATTGAACCTGGGGTCTTACACAGGCCAGGCAAGGGCTCTACCACTAAGCTACATACCAGTCCATCTTTTGCTTTTGTTTTTAATTCTAAGACAGGATCTCACTTCAGACAGGATCTCACTTCGTTGCTCAGGCTGGCTCTGAACTTGCCGTCCTCCTGACTCAGCCTCCCCAGTAACTGGGTATGCCCCACCATACCCAGATAAGGATCTTCCATAAAAGATTAGAATCCCCCAAATTCTAGGCAAGTGTGTTTTTGCTATTTAGTGCATACTTAGGACAAAACAGCTTGTACCAAGAGCTAAGAACACCAGGAAACCAGGAAGAGTAAAATTTCCAGAAGCTACCATGAAGATAAATCTTTTTTTTTTTTTTGGTGGAACCGGGGATGGAACTCTGGCCCTTGCACTTGCCAGGGAAGCGCTTATTCCACTGAGCCATCTCCCCGGCCCCAAGAAGATAATTCTTATAGTTTAGATTAGCATGTCCCTCTAACGTCTCCTGTTCAGGGTTGGGGCTTCTGGAGGATGACTGTATCTCGGGCTCTACACTCTTTAGGAGCCTCAGAGCTGAACGTGTTAGGAGTGGGGCCTGGTGGAAGAGGTGCATCCCTGGGAGTCTGCCCTGGGAGGTTTGGAGGGTTTAGCGCCCTCCAGCTCCTCCTCCTGCTGGCTGCCTGGAGGTGAGCACCTCTGCTCTACTGCCCCCTTCCCACATCATCTGTCTGGAGCCAGCCGACAACAGGTGGCAACCCCAGAACCATGAGCTTCAGTTGTGGGTCCAGGTATTGTGTTCCAGCTGTGGGAGAACTAATGCACTACTTAAAATCAGTCTTATGGGGCCAGGGAGATAGCTCAGTAGAATAAGCTCTTGCCTGCCAAGCGCAAGAGCCTGAGTTCAATCCCTGGTTCTGCAAAAAATAAAAAAATAAAATAAAATCAGTCTTACGACAGGAGTCATCTGATGGAGATTAGTAAAGGTTACAATTCTAGATTGTCAAGATGTGTTACAGATCTACAGATAAATTATTCACTACACAGAATTACAGGGTTGTGGGATTTTGTGGGGGGTTCTGTCTGAGGGTACTCAAATTTATCAACTTTGATAAGTGAGTACATATAAACATGCAATTTGGTGTGCAACACAACTTTCATTTATGAAGGGAACATGAGTTATAATAAGAGCCATGAGAAATGGTAAGGTTAAATATATTTTTCCATGAGGTTCACTATACTGTAGAAAACTAAACTGCTTGCCCAGTGTGGTGGCACACACCTGTAATCCCAGCACTTTGGAGGCTGAGGTAGGAGAACTCCTAGCGTTTGAAGCCAGCCTGGACTACATAGTGAGTTCAATGTCAGCCTGAGCTACACAGTGAGACTGCAGGAAAAATTTAAAAAAGGGAAGCTAAGTTGCTGCTAAATTTGCTATATCTTTTGTACACTAATTCCCTATAAGAGATACACAGTAACTTAAACATGTCCTTTGGGAGGCTGGCAGGCAGATTTCATAGTAAAATTAAGTTCAATTTAGAATGGTTGGTTGTACTCTGCCTTTTCTACTAAGGGTCTGGTCCCCAGGATTTGAGAAGTCTACACACGCTAACGAGAGGCTCGGGTCACATAAGTAGATGGGCATTTGGAAGGGCAGCCAGCAACGACTACCCAACAGCTACTCCAGAGGGATGATGGGAAGGGGAATGCTGAAGGGATTCACAGCACTTATTACACTAGACACACATTGCTGAGCGATGTCTCCCTAACTAGACGTGGAGGAACAGAGGACACTCAGTTTTTACACAGGGAAAAAAGTCTAGTTATACTCTTGAGAAATGTAAAAATTCATGTTATCCATACATCTAAGGAGGACTGGAATACACTAAGTTAACCCATCAATTAAACTTCATGCTGGGCATGGTGGCATGAGCCTGTAACCCAACTGCTCAGCAAGCTGAGGCAGGAGGATTGCCATGAGTTCAAGGGCAGCCTGGGCAACACAGCAAGACTCTGTTTCAAAACACAAAAGAAAACAAAAATTGAAGTTTAATGAGTTAACAAATTAAAATATAACAGTTAAACTCATAATTAGTAAAGCAGGAGAAAGAGCCAAGAAGCCAACAGGAGCACCTGAGAGCACTGACTTAAAACTCACTTTATTATAACTTTTTTTTTTTTTTTTTGACACAGAGCTTCACTGAGCAGTTCAGCCTGGTCTCAAACTCACAGCTATTCTCCTGCCTCAGCCTCCCAAGCACTAGGGTTATAAAGATGCCCCACCACACCTAGCTAAAACTCATTTTAATATGTCCATATATTATTCTATTTTCCATTGCTGGCTGGGGAGATAGCTCAGTAGAATAAGTGCTTGCCTGGCAAGCACAAGCACAGGGTCCTGAGTTCAATCCCTGGTACCACACACACACACACACACACACACACAAAGAAAAAGAAAAAAAAAGGAAAGAAGGGGAAGGAAAAAAATTAGAAAAGGAAAAACTGGAAATATTTTACATTGCTATACCTAAAGCCAGGTGCTTTGCCAAATAACAGCTTAGCCCACAGTTTCTGAAGGGGCAAGAACGCAGCATCTGCTCGACACTGAGGGCCCCATGGCAGATGGCATCCTAAAGCAAGAGTGGGTGTGAAGAGAACACATGGCAAACCGGGAAGCCAGAGTGAGGCTGTGGGCTGGGCTTGCTCTACCATCAAAGGAGCTAACAGAGTTCCACAGGAGCCACACTGACTCCTTCCAAAGGCAGTGCCCCTCAGTAACCTGACTGTCTTCGCTAGGCCCCACCTCTGTCTCCACGCTTTACCACCTCAAAATCAACAGTGAGCTGAGCATGGTGGCACAGGCCTGTAATGCCAGCACTCTGGGAGATGGAGGCAGGAGGACCAGAAGTTCAAACCCAGACCAGGCAACTTGGTGAAACCCTATTTCAAATTAAAAAGGGCTCAAAGACTGGGAGTGGTGGCACACGCCTGTAATCACAGTGCTTGGGAGGTTGAAAATAGGAGGAGTACTACAAGTCTGATCTGTGTAGTGAGACCCTGTACTAAAAAATGAATAAATAATAAAAATAAAATGGGCTCAAGATACAGTTTATTGTGAAGTTCTGGATTCAATTTTCAATACTATTTTTTAAAAAGTTCACTATACTGGGGACCAAGCCTTTAGAATAGGAATTCTTGATAAAGCAGAATCAAAACACAAACAAAACAACAAAAACAGAGCACAACCAACCACAACAGATTTCTATGAGACTAATGAAAGCTTCCATCATCTTCTCCTTTAAAAATGCATACACAGGGGCTGGAGAGATGGCTCAGTGGTCTAAAGCACCTACTTGGAACTAGCTTGGCAAAGCATCAGGGACTGCGGTTCAATCCCCCAGCACCACATGCCAGCCAGCCCCGCCCCCTGGTGGGCTAAGCTGGCCACACACACCTCTCTCTCTCTCTCAAATAAATAAATAAAAAATTAAAAAAAAAAAATGCATACACAGCGCGCACGCCCGCCAGCACCCAGCGCGCCCTCTCCAGTGCCATGGTGTGCAGGCTGCGGTGCCCGGCATTGCAGCCTCCTACGACTACCTGGTGATCGGGGGTGGCCAGCGCTCACCGGGCAGCAGAGCTGGGTGCCAGGGCCGCAGTGGAGGACAGCCACAAGCTGGGCGGCACTTGCGTGAATGTTGGACGTGTACCCAAAAAGAGATGAGACGCATAACCTCTGGAAAGATTTGAGAAGGCCGATTAAATATCTGAGACAGTCTACGAATGGTTCATGCATTCAGAAGAAGGTAGTAGATTCGCATACTTAAAAAGTTCATTCCTCTCTGTGTTCACAGTTCAGTCAGTAATTTCGGCATATGTATGTGTTCCTGTCATTTTGTTTTCTTTTGACAGATGTTCCAAAAATTTGCAAAGCACAGCCTTTTCTTCTTATATAAAAATTATTTTGAATTTAATGCCAGTTTATGTTGTAAGAATGCTTTACATTGGCAGATCAGATGCCAACATGTGTGTGAGTGGTGTCTCTTCAAACTAAAGACCTGAGTTGAAATTAAAAAAAAAAAAAAAGGCATACAAATTAAAAAACAAGAAAAGCATATCATTACACACAAATGTCACTGTACCTTTCTGGCTATTCCTGCATCCTCTAAAACCTGATCTCAGGTTCCAGAATAAGTACTCAGCTTAGTGATGTAAGTAATACAATGTCAAATAACATGGCCTAGGACTCAGCTAACATTAATTATCACGTGACTGGGCTGGTAGAGTCCCAAAGGGAAATGCAATAGTCAAAAATGATGGAACGTATCACTTGGGGCCAGCAAGATAGCTCAGCAGAACAAGCCCCTGCCTAGACAAGCGCAGGAACTGGGGTTCGATCCCTAGCACCACATGCCATACCAGTCCCAGCCCCTGGCACGCTGAGCTGTTCTCTCAGGCATGGCGGCACATGCCTGTAACCCCAGCTCTGAGGAGGCTGAAAACAGGAGGATCACTAGGAGTCTAAGCCGTGTAGTAAGACCTGTTATCACATACATTAAAAAAAAAAAAAAAAAGAGTGACCATAAAAGAAGAGTCCTCCTTTATGAGAAACCATGAAAAATTAAACAATTTTTGTGGAACCAGGGATTGAACTCAGGCCCCTGTGCTTGCCAGGTTAAGCGCTTATTCCACTGAGCCATGTCTCTGGCCCCTGTATTCTTAATAAAAGACGTTGCTGTGCGCATGATGGCACATGCCTGTAATCCCAGCATTTGGGAACATAAGAAGGGAATTGCCACAAGTTCGAACTTACTGGGTTACACAGTGAGTTCAAGGGCAGCCTGAAATACACAGCGAGACCTGGTCTCAGAAAAAAAGAAAAAACACCGTAAGGCTCCCAGTGGACCGACTCTCCCAGCCCCCAGCCCGCTGCCTGCAAAAGTACTACCTGGGCAGGGGATCAGGCTGATCATCACAAGCACAGGATGTTGTGGAGATTAGGGAAAAAACCTTGCAGGTCCTCGGGACATCTGGAGACACTCAAAAATTTACATAGCGGGGCATGGCCCTAGCTCAGGCCTTTAAGTGCCTGCTTCCACAAAGCTCTCAGCCTCAGATTGCTGGAGTTCGAACCTC
>NW_004524594.1:15674660-15717871 GCF_000260255.1 Octodon degus
CTTGTTCTAAGTAGGTGCTTTAGACCACTGAGCCATCTCACCAGCCCCAAATCTTAAGTTTAGCTGCCATCATAAACTTGTTGTGGTGTCTTGCCTTGGATTCAATAGAGACTTGAGTTGGTAATTTATTTTTTTATTTTTTTGGCAGAACCGGGGATTGAACTCAGGCCCTTGAAGTGCTTATTCCACTGAGCCATCTCCCTGGCCCCTGAGTTGGTAGAGTTGCTGGGAACACAAATAGATATCCTCATCTCATCTGGAGGCTTGCTGCCTGCCAGGGAGCTCAAAGGGCTTACCACATTCATTCAGCAAACCCAATCCCCTCACCTCTGAAGGAACTAAGCCCCCAGGCTGTGAAGTTAGGGTGTGGGGAGCTATGTTTTTTTCTTCAAACTGTACAACCCTTGTCCAGATTAGAATCAGTCACAGACTTTCAAATATCATTGGAACTGCAGTAATTTACACTCTTCCTTTGCATTTCCCAGAGAGCACTTCAGAGAAACTGAAATGCCCTTGATGCTGAAGAAAGATAGCAAAATTCTGGACATTATTTTAAAATTTTAATATTCTCATACTGCTGAAAACCCTCAAGTAACTAGGCTATTGGTTGAGAAATTGCTGCTATTCGTGAGTGGTAGTCATTGACAATTTCTGACATTATCAGAAATTAGGTGTGACCCAAAATAAACCAAGAGAAAGAGAGAGAGAGACAGACAGACAGACAGACAGACAGAGATTAGCACTTACGGTCACATGCACAAGAAAATGAAATAAAAATACCATCGGAAAACAATGCTAATATTGTTCCTAACCAAAGTCAAATGTACTTACAGTGAGGTCTCTGCATCCTCTGGGGACTAGAAGAGTCCAATGTTACATCTTTCTGAACAGCTTCACCGGAATGTTCCACAGCACCATCGAGGCCCTTCTCATAATCATTTGACTCATTTACATTGGACTTGTCAAAGTTTTCAGACATTCTCAATTAAGTTTATTCACTTTCCTAGGAAACAAAAAAAAGCCTAAAGTTTCTAGATCTATCACTAACTAGTACTGTGAATCTGGGCAAATCATTAATCTCTTTGGATTTCAGTTTTTTCCTCTGAAAAATAAAAGATCACCAGGATTTTATCTAGCTACAATATTCTACTCCAATGATTAACCAGATACTGTCATGGTGGTCCAACCCTGTAATCCTAGTCCTTGGGAGGCTGAGGCAGGGGGATCACTGCTAGTTCTAGGCCAATTTGGGCCACAGAGTGAATTTAAAGCCTGCCTACACTATGTAGCAAGACCCTGTCTCTAAAAAGAATATTAAGGGCCAGCCAGTTAGCTCAGTGAATTAAAAGTGCCTGCTTGGGCAGACGCAGGGGCCGGGATATAAGCCCCGGCCTGCCATGCCAGCCCTGCCCCCAGGACACACTGAGACTGCAATTGAGACTGGGTGTAATGGTGCATGCCTGTAATCCCAGTACTTGGGAGGCTGAAAAACAGGTGAATCACTACAAGTCCGATCTGTGTGAGATCCTGTGGACCCTGTACTAAAAACATTAAAAAAAAAAAAAAAAGATTAAACAAATACTTGTAAAATATTCTTTATAATTTATCAAATTTATGGATATTAGACAGTAATATGTAATATATATATATATTATTTATTTTATTTAATTTATTTATTTATTTTTTTTGCAGAACCAGAGATTGAACTTCCCTTGTACTTGCCAGGGAAGCGCTTATTCTACTGACCCATCTCCCCAGCCCCCTGTAAAATATTTTTATTCCCCTCATGAATACCATGTCACAAGAACAGAGGGCCTTAAATAGAAAAAAAACACTATAAATAATTTGCTTCCTCTTTTAATCAAAGTAATTCAATCTTATTTACTTTCATCCTTGAGAACTGATATGAAAATTCCCTGCAAACTATATATTTTTTTAAGTACTAGTGAGAATTGAATCCAGGACCTTGTACTTGTTGCCTTGGCTGGTCTCCACCATGTGACTCTCCTGCCTCTGCCTCCTAAGTAGCTATGACTCCAGAGGCTCCCCACCCACCCAGACATGCTACCACGCCAAGGAAGAAAATGCTTCCAAGTGAACACAAAGGGCTAAGGAGTTAGTTCCTTGATTCTATCTTGTAGGTGATAAATAGAGTTAAATACTCTTTTAAGTGGTGTTTAAGAGAAGTGTGTATGGCAAATATTTTTATTAACTCATTACCAGTGGTAGGAAAAGATTATGTGTAAAGCCGGAAGTTGCAAACAGCCATGTGTGTGGTTGGGCGAGGTTTTCATTTGATTAGTTGTTGGTCAGAATAGAAATATCACTTGATACCTTGGTTTGGGCCAAGGACCCTTAATTACAACCAAGTTTTTGTCAAATTCTTCCCTACGGTTTTCTTTTCTAGGGAGTTTCTGATTAGGACAGACACAGTATATCTGCATTTATGATACTGAAGATAATTAACACTGATACCATTAGCACTTCATCATAAAACACTGCCATAAACAGTAATTATACTACATTACACATCTGGAAGGAAATCAAGGGATAAAAAATAACTGCTTTAGGGAGGTTTGGCAGGCTCAGTTCTGAACAAGTAGAGAAGTATTACTTGACCCAGTTCTCTGAAATTTCAGAGACCTCCATTAAATAGAATGAGTAATTGGCAATGAAATTTTTTAATGGAAATGTATTCTTAATATGAAGCTTGTTTTACTGTATCTCCCACTTCTAATTCGATTTTACATTTCAATACCCATCTTTTCACTGTCCTAAATCCTTTTAGGGTCTGGAAATGCTCCAAAAAGCAAACAACAGCATTACCACCATACTGCAATGAGAGAGCGAGGAGACATCTAATTTTATCCTCCTCACTGAGAATCAGCACAGAAAAGATGAAGTAATTCACCCTGAGCTGGTTAGGAGTACAGCAAGGTTTCTACTCCAGCTTCCAAAACCAACCCCTTTCTTGATTCAGCTCTAGTCCTGTCTCCTCCCAGGGCACTCCAGGACCAACCTCATTAGTGTTTGCACTTTTCTCCAACTCCTGCAGGGCTGGTGCCAGACATCTGGCATTCAGCAAGTCCTTCACTTCAAAATATGCTTAACTAAAGCCTGGAGTGCTGGAGCTTGCCTGTAATCCCACCATTTGGGAGGCCCAAGGAGGAAGCTGCCCATTTGAGGCCAGCCTGGGCTACTCAGTGACTTCAAGGTCAGTTTGAGCTACAAATACTCTGTCTCAGAAAACCTAATAATAGCTGGGCGTGGTAACCCACACCTATAATCCCAGCATTCAGGAGACTGAGGCAGGATTGTTTTGAGGCCAGCTATGGCTACATAATGAGTTCAAGACCAGCCTGAACTACATAGTGAAATTCAGTTTTTAGAAATAAATAAAAATAGTACTGGAGATGTAGCTCAGTGTTAGAGGGTTTGCCTAGCAGGCACAAGGCCCGGGATTCAATCTGGAGGGAGGGAGGGGGAGGGGGAGAGAGAGAGAGATACATGGTCTAGAGAAGAGACAGGAAGGGCTACAGGGATCCAAAGTTAAAATGCAAGCCTTAGTAACACTATGAGATTGCTTGTCTCAACAGCAGAGGGAGAAACTAATTCCACCCAGGAGGATGGTGGGAAAACATTTGCAGAAAAGATGACATTTGAGCTGACTTTTGAAAGTGGAATTTCACCCAGTTAATAAAATATCTGGAGGGAGAAAGAAGGTGAAGAGAGAGGCAATTCATTCGGAGAGGGAAGCAGCCAAGGCATGAGAAAATGAGAAAAGTGGTAGGCGGGGACAGGGAAAGATGGTTGCGTCTATTTTGCTGTTGCGGGTGCTTGGTACGAGTCCAGGGCTTCTGCCCCATTCCACAGCCTCCCTCCTTATTCTGAGACGTTGGGGAACTGCTCAGACTGGGCTCCAGCTTGCCATCCTCCTGCCTCAGCCCCCCAAGTGCTGCTGTGCACCACCACGCCTAGTCAACACTTTCCCCTAGATCTTGAGCCTCAGACAAGCCACCCGTACACTTGGGCTCCGTATGCACAACCGCCTCCTCTCACACAGACAGGCACTAAGTATTTACTGGCAGAGATGAATTACTTTGTCATCTCTGTGGCGGCCCTGCTGTATTTGGGCTGCTGGTCTGGGGTCCAACTCTGGCTCTTCACTACTTGCGCGACTTCAGTTTTCTCCCCTGTAAAAACAGAGCTGCCTCCCTCGCACGCGGGAGGAGGCTTAACCCGGGGCTGTGGCTACCTGCGGCCGGTACACACGCTCTCCACCAGAGGGAACTACAGACGGGCTCCGGGCTGCATGCAGGAGCCATTTAACCGCTCTCAGCGCGCTCATTCATTCAACAACCATCAGCCCCGACCGTGCCGGGGTCGGCGACCCTCGCGCTTCCGCGCTGTCCCCCACGGGGGCCCCCTCACCCGGGCAGCATGGGGCCTGTCCCCGGCGGCCGCGCATCGCTTCCTCCGGCGCTCAGCGTGCCCAGCCCCCCGCGTCTGGATTCCGTTGTAAACAACAGTTTGGGCGAGAGAGGGAGTGGCAGGGCCGAGGAGGGATGGACGCCGAGCGGGGCGCGCCCGGGCCTCCCGCCGCCTTGCTTCCTCCTCGTGCCCCCCGACCCCGACTTCGCGAGGGAAAAGGCGAACCACCAGCGGTGCTTCCGACCTGTCGCCTCGCGCGCGCCGCTCTCCGGCTGTTCTCCTGTCGCGGAATCGAGGGTCCCTCCTGTCGCTCCCGCCGCGAGTCAGGCGGGACGGCGCAGGGGACGGGAGCCGAGAGCGATGCGCGGCAGGGAGGTCCGCTCCTCTTCTGCCCTTCGGGCGCCTCACCCTTCGCCCCTCTGCGGGCGGTCCTCGCTGCCCTGCTCGGATGGACAGCCGCCACCGTGACTGCTCCTCAGCGTTGGGAACGGGCCGACTGAGGCTAGTGGAGAGGCGCCTGACCAGCCTAGGGCAGCGCCATGTTTTCGTACGGAGAGTCAGAAGGCTCAGTCCCCTGCAGGCCGAAATGGCTCACTGAGCGTCTGCTCGGGAGCTGGGCGGCGCCATGTTGCTGTACGGAAAGTGATGGCGCGGCCAGGTGCTGGCCGAGGGTTCTCGCGGGGCAGCGGCTCGGAGCCTGGCCTGGCCAGACGCGAACAGGGAGGCGCCATGTTACCGTACGGAAAGTCGGAGCGCAGCTGGATTCCAGGCGACGGCTGGCTACGCGACCGGAAAGTGATGCAAAAACGCGCGGAGTCAGTCAAGCAAAGGAAAAAGAAAGGAGCGATCCATTTCAAACGTTTCCCGCCCAGATTTTGAAAACTGTGCCATCGTCATCTTTGTATCCGCGCCAGGTTTATTCCTCTTGCCTCAGTTTGGCGGCTGTGGAAGTCACGCCCGCCGCCCACACAGCCGCGTCTCAATGGCACCGCGTTGGATTCTGAGCGTCACCGTGGCCCGGATAGTGCCTGCCGCGCTCTGGCTGTGGGAGGACACGGTCAGCTCGGTGCAGGCGAGGCAGAGGTGGGTGTCTGTGTGTAAACGGTTCCCTTGATGCCCCGCTCTGTGCAGGTCGTTCCTAAGCACCGCGATGCTCAAAGCTTTGGAAGTTGGAGCGGGAGCGCTGAGCTCGACTGAGTAGTTACTCCAAGAAAACTCCTTTGTCATTTGCCAGCAGTAAAAAAAAAAAAAAAAAAAAAAGCAACCAGAAATACAAATAGTTGTGCCTGATTTTAAAAGATAAAAGGCAAGTGATTCTTAGCTGTTCGTTTTTTTTTTTGTTTGTTTGTTTGTTTTTTGTGCTTTAAAACTGAGCATAAGCGATATACAAGTCTTAAAATGAAGGCAGTAAATCTACATGTAATTTACAAAACTTGTTTAAATAACTGGAACGAACCTGATGGGTGGATTTAATGCCTTCAAACACTATTAAATAGATCATGTGTTATTGGAGCCCAAAGCATTCTCTCACCACTTACCAACTAGTACATTATTTTTCCTTAAAGTTCTCAGAGGAAGATTTGCAAAAAAAAAAAAAAAACCTTCTACCATTTTTTGGAAGTAAAGCAGTTCAAGGCAGAGACTTGAAATATTGTTTTTCCTCAGTACCAGAGAAAGAAAGAGCAAAAAAAAAAAAAAAAAAAAAACCCTGAAACTGCCGAGATTGACAGATATTCACTTCACACTTTGGAGTCCAGACTAAGGTATCATAGTCTGTACTTTAGAGCTTCTCAACCCTTTTCTCTGGTTTAGAATATGAAGGGGTAGGGGTCTAAAACCGTTGCCTGAAAGCTCCGAGGCCAGGCAGTCAGTGAAAGCTTCCCAGAGGACTCTAATGTCAGGCTTCTAGTCAGGCTAGTCAGCCTAGAAGTATATTGTAGCAAGAGATCGTTATCGACCTTGAAGGATTAACCCTTAGAGTACAAGGACAATACTCAAACCTTTCTGATTTGCAGTGGTTTTAATCTGACACATAGTTTGAACTGTTTCTTTTAAATATAAAAATAGAGCTGGGGAGATGGCTCAGTGGAATAAGCGCTTCCCTGGCAAGTGTTTCCATGAGTTCAATCCCTGGTTCCGCCTAAAAAAAAAAAAAAAGACAAATATGTTGAACCATCTTCTTTTTTGTGTGATTTGGGGTTTTTTGGTAGTGGTGGTGGGTTGTAGTCGAGGTCGAGGCTGGCCTTAAACTAAGATCTTCCAGCCTCAGCCTCCCCAGTGCTGGGATTACAGGCATGCACTACTATGTCCAGCCAGTTTGATCTTCAGTTCAAGGACTAGAAAGTCAAAGTATGTCAAGGCAGAGAGAGTTCACTGTAAGGATACACAGGGCTGGGAAAAAGGAGACAGCTGCCCTGGAGGTAAGCTGTTACCTGTCACCTCCCTGGAGCACAGGAAGGATCTCTTCATATCTCTGCTTCCAGCTGGCTTTTCTAGATTCCTAGTTGCTGTTCTCTTGTAACCAATTTTTCTTAAAATTTTATCCTACTCTTATTAACCACAGACTGGGTTACAGGTATGTTTTCCAGGAAGTTGTTCTTGTGTTTGAATGTTGCTTCTAGGAGGTTGTACGTGATTAAGCAGTTCTACCTTCCCCTCAAGGTGTTGGTTTTGGTTGGCAGAGAATCATGCTTCTTAATTATGTGCAAAATAAAGACTGAATCAGCAGAGTTGCTCTGCCAAATTTTGTCTCACCAGTTTTAAAAGCTTGTTTCTGAAAACTTCCTCTCACACCTAAGCCATGAATTATCTTTCCTCATTGTAAAGAAAGCTGCCCCCCCCCACTTCGTTATACAAGAAAACTTTCCCTGCTCTATTAAGTTGGTACGTTAGCTGTAGTACAGAGATTAGCCCTCGACCTTCTTGCACTTGGACAGTATCACTTTCTATCAAAAAAACAAAAAATTACTGATAATGCCAGCGCGCTGGTGTCATTTAAGTTTTCCTTACCTCTTCTCAAAAATCTAAGTTAAAATATAAAATTCAGCCTGAAAATATAACTAAAAGGTTAGGGACAAACAGCTTTAGGTTGTATTTCATGTGTTAGACTTTTTCTACTTAGCAAATATGTCTTGACAGTATAGTGGTTGTGAAAAAATCATTAAAAAAAAAAAACTTGCTCTAAGGACCAATTTACAAGAAATACAGGATACAAAGGAACATGTTAAAGGATAGTCTAGGTGTACAGTCAGCAAGCTAAGACTATGGAAAACTCAAGAACAACTGGGTTTACTTAAAAACAGAAGAGTAAAGAACAACCAGCGTGGTGATGCATGCCTATAATCGCAGCACTTGGGAGGCTGAGGCAGGAGGATCACCTTGAGTTCAAGGTGAGCCCAGGCTCAACAGGTGAGTTCAAGACCAGCCTGAACTACAAAGCAAGACTCTGTCCCAAAAAACAAAACAAAAAAGTACAGACTAAAATACTTCAATAGCACATTAATCAGTTGCAATTTATGGACACTGTTTGGATCCCTATTTGAATAATCAAAAATCATTTGATCCGCATCTTGTACAGCAATTAACCACTAAGAAGAAAAAAAAATCATTTGAGATCATCAGGAATTTGAGCATGAACTGCACACTTGATAGTAAGAAATTACAAGACTTAGGAGTGATGATAATGTAGTTAAAATTTGTTTGGTGTTTTGAAACAGGGTCTCCTGTATGGTTTAGGCAGGCCTCGAACTCACTGTGTACCCCACATTGGCCTGGAACTTGCAGCTATCTGCCTGTCTCAGCCTCCTGATGCTGGGATGACAGTCCTATGCCACCATTCGTGGATGGCATGTACTGAAATTTTATACATGAAGGGATACAATGTCCAAAGTTTTCTGGGTGCACCCATGGAATAGGCAGACACAGACAAAACAAGATTGACTATCAGTTGGCAGTTGTTGCAGTTGGTTGGTTGATGGTTAGGTACATACAGGTTTTTGTATGTTTGAAATCTATAATAAGCTTAAAAAGATGCTAAAGTTTTCAGAAGCCTTAGGATGGTCTTTCTGCTGGTCTATAAATTGTAATAATTCGTTTTATCATAGCTGAAATGTCTACCTTGCCTCCTTAAGGAATACCTTTAAAAATACAAATCATACTATTACTAATTGGTAAGTGTAGACCACCTTACGTTAAATACCTTAAATACTACATCTAAATCCCTATGTTTGGTTTTTGTCTTTTTGAGACAGGGTCTCACTGTGCAGTTCAGGCTGGCCTTGAACTAAATCCCTACATGCGAGCCCTATAGAGGATGACAGATGAACTTACTTCAGAGAGCACTACTCCATGGCAATACACTATATTCCCCTGTGATTCAGTTTCTGACACACAAAGTTATAAAAAAAAAAGTTTTATTAAGTACAGTTTCATATTTAGAACTTCCAAGCTTACAAACATGATTAGATCTTTAGGATAATTTATTTTTAAAATACACAACTTATATACAGACATTAGAAATTCAGTCTCCAAAATACTCAATAAAGACATTTGGATGACACTTATAGAACTGACCCAGCAGTTTCTTCTTCTCTTTGGCAGATAGTTTAGAATCCTCATCAATAGCTTTTAGTAAATTCAACAATTCATCTTTTGTTTTCTTCTGTGTGCTGGTGGAATAGTCACTTGGGTCAATTCTCTGGCAGTAAATATATCCTTACAGTTAAAAGGGAAAAATTCCATTAGTGACTGTATTTTTTTTTTTTATTGGTACACTTTTTTGTTTTTTGAGACAGGGTCTTGCTATGTAGTTCAGGATGGCTTTGAACTCACTACGTAGCCCAGGCTGGCCTCAGACTCATGGTGATCCTCCTGCCTCAGCTTCCCAAATGCTAGTATTACCGGCCTGTACCAGCATGCCTGGCTAGTAGCTTGTTTGCAGTTTACGATTACATTCATCTTGAGGAGCAGGCACGTGCATACAGCACAGCTTAATTTGTTTTAAATCCCCGTCCACTCCGCTACCTCCCCCATTCCTCAGATTTAACTGTAAAATCAAGCGATATGGCGATTTTAACGTGTCTCATTTTCTGCATGCTGTGACAATAAGCACTGACTGAACCTGGTCAAGTTGCTTTTCTGTTTGTTCGTGTTTTGAGACAGGGTCCTCTTATATACTTCAGGCTGACCTTGAACTCACTATGCAGCCCAAGCTGGCCTCAAACTAACAGGATCCTCCTGCCTCAGCCTCCCAAGTGTTGGGATTATAGGTACGTGCTGACATGCCTGCTGTAAGTGGCTTTTTGAAATCTAAGGCTCTCCTAATGCCTAAACTCTAAAGAGAATCTTTAAAATTTAGTTTAACTGTTTATAGCAAAGAGCTTCAAATAAACAATAAGAATTTGTCGTTAGATATCATGAATGTAGTACTTCTTAGGTTACCTGTGTCTTTATTTGGATCTTTTCCTTCTTGTATTGCCATAAGCTTAACACTGACAATTTTATGTAGAGTTCCAGGAATCTTAAGAAAAAGAAGAGGCACCGGACATTCAAGTTTATTTTAATCTATACATAAACAATCAATTACAAATAAGCTGTATTTAAGTATTGTCAGAATTTTACCTTAAAAACATCTTTTTGATGATCCATTAAAAAGAGTACTAGAAGATCAGTTTTGCCTCTGGATAAATTTTTATTGTCAACGATAGCTTTTGAGAATATCCTTTTCACAACCATTCGATTGTCACTCTACAAAAATAACACACACATCATAGTACATTTTTAAAGGGCTATGTTTAATACTAAGAGAATATTAAATAGAAATAGTTTTGGTTTTGTTTTTTTGCACTACTGAGAACTGAATCCAGGGCCTTCACACCAAGCTATACCTTCAGCACCCCCCTGTATTTTTAAGTCAGGCTCTTTAACCACCCAGGCCAGGCTTCAACTTGCCATTCTCCTGCCTCAGCCTCCCAGAGTGCTGGGATTAAGGCATGTGCCACCACACCTGACAGTTAGTAACTACTATCCATTTCAGCCACACTGATGCTGGGGATGGAATAACCTGACTCACAGGATAAGTATTAAAGACAGTGAATACAATAAACACTTAGACAACAGGATTTCTTTTCTGACACAGTTTTACTATGAAGTTCAGGCTGCCTTTGAACTCATTCTCTAGCCCAGGTTGGCCTCGAGCTCATGGAATTCCCCTGCCTCAGCCTCCTGAGTGGTGGGACTACAGGCAGGGCATGCGCCTCCATGCCTGGCCCAAGACTTACTTCTTTCTGTAATTTAAATTCCGAAGGGTGTGCTGCAACAGCCATGAAGTATAGTAGTCGTCTAAATTCTTCTCTATTTTGAGAATCCAAAAGCTTCAGGAAGAGCTGAGTAGCTTCTAGTGCTATTTCAGTCTTGCCATTTACTTTAGCCAAAAGAAAAAAACCTGCTTTTAATTGACTGAATATGACTCTATTAAAGGAAACAAAACTCAAATTACAGCTTTAGCTAAGTACTATACTTACTCGGAATGATTTCCAAAAGCAAGAACAAAACCGAGAATCAAAATGAACGACCACCGCTATTAAAGGCAGTCTGTTCTGAAACTGGCAACCAATACTCTATGTCCTTGTCATAGAATGTCTTAGGGCAGTAAATTAAACTCTTGGCTTTGTGAACAAATTCTCAGCCTATGTTTTTCATTAACTCCATATATTTTGAGGGAATACAACTTGTATGACACTGATATATACAACTCAACCTGAGAAAAACAGAAGGGATTTTCTGAAACCTCCGATTGTCTTCAACAAAAAGTACATGATAGTCTGGCACAACGGCAGAAGGACAAAGCCGAGGGGTCCCCATTTGAAAAAGATTAAATGGGGAGGGGAGGTGCTAGGAGCTCTTCTAGAGTGGTCGCTCTCCAGGACACGAGAACAGCATTCTCCCACCAACCTCAAGTCCTGCATAACTTCAGAGCTCATTAAAACCTCTTTCCAAACGTGCCCTAGAAGTTGGGGAACAAACATACATTTTGTAGACTAATCCACACCCACTCCCAGTTTGAAGTGGTACTCTTTTACCGAACTTTGAGGACAATTCACTCCCTGCCCTCGATAATGGGCCTTAACCCCAGGGCCTGACACCAAGCTACAGACCTAGTACTATGCTTTACTTGGAAATGGGCTCTCCATAAATGGCCCTGGTGAGCCTTGAACTCGTGATCCTCCTCCCAAGATACAAATTGAGTATCAGGGAAGATCTTACTTACCTAGGAGCTCTGCAATTCCATTGTGAACATCAGACAAGTGATTCAGTAGCGGCTCCCTAGTGCTGTAGTATTTGCCAATGGCATCAAAGAGAAGCTGCTTCACCAGGTCTGTTCTTCCGGGCTGCTCAGGGAAGCTTCTGCTTACGGCAACCACCATGGGGTCTGGGAGGTACTCCAGGCAGTCGGTGGCTGCAGACAGCCACTCGTCCTCTCTGTGGGGAGAAGAGGGCTCTAAGAAGCAAGGGACAGCAAATGCACACACAGAACCTATTTTCATAAGCTTTGACAGGATACATTTCTGCATGCTGGAAGATAAATTTGAAACTACACAGCTAAATCGTGTTTCACAAAATTTTCAAAAATTACCTTAGTATGTCCCGCCCGCCTTTTGCAAAAATAGAAGCTATACAGAACAGAGGTGAAGAACACCAAAGTTCAAACTCTACTTTTTACATTTACAGTAGACACCCAGAAATTCCAAGCTACTTGCTCATGCCTGATCAGGACTAGATTTCAGCCTGCTTCCAACAGCAGTGCTTCCTGGAGACAGCATAGATTACCGCAGGGCTGTGTGACTGTCTCTCTCCTTATTCACGCCACAACAGAAGAAAAGAAACTCAAAATAATTAAATCAGTTACATGTCCAGTAAAATGCCTCCTGAGTAACTTTAGAAAACTGTTACAGTTCATGAAATAGAATGCCTAGCACTTAGCATTCACTTTGTTAATATATATAGTTTAAAAAAAATCTTGTCCTGGGGCTGGTGAGATGGCTCAGTGGTCTAAAGCACCTACTTAGAACAAGCTTAGCAAAGCACAGGGACCGCCGTTCAATCCTCCAGCACCACATGCCAGCCAGCCCCGCCCCCTGGTGGGCTGAGCCACACACACACACACACACACACATAAATAAATAAAATAGAAAAGAATTAGTTTAAAAAAAAAAATCTTGGGCTGGTGAGATGGCTCAGTGGTCTAAAGCACCTACTTGGAACAAGCTTGCCTGAAGCACAGGGACCGCGGTTCAATCCCCAGCACCACATGCCAGCCAGCCCCGCCCCCTGGTGGGCTGAGCCACACACACACACACATAAATAAATAAAATAAAAAAGAATTAGTTTAAAAAAAAAAATCTTGGGCTGGTGAGATGGCTCAGTGGTCTAAAGCACCTACTTGGAACAAGCTTGCCTGAAGCACAGGGACCGCGGTTCAATCCCCAGCACCACATGCCAGCCAGCCCCGCCCCCTGGTGGGCTGAGCTAGCCACACACACATAAATGGATAGATGGATAAATAAATAAATAAATTAAAAAAAAAATAAAAAATAAAATAAAAAATAAAAAATAAAAAAAAAAATCTTGTCCATTACTGCCATGGACACAAAACAGCTTTTTTAATTTCTGCACTGAGGATCGAACCCAGGACCATTATGCTTGCCAGACATGCACTTACACCACGGAGCTATCTCCCAGGCCCAGAACAACTAATTTTGCCATGATGTGGATGAATTATTTCAGGCAATCACTCTGCTTCTCAAGTTTATAAGAAGACGCAGGCACTAGATGATCCTGTCACCTCTAGCACAAATTCTGATTCTCTGTGTGGAAATCAAGGTGATTGTAGAATATTTGCACATTATTTTTACATTATAGAAATATCAGCTACTGTAGGACAGCTATATATTTTTTTTTCCAGAATTTAACAGTAATATGTGGGCTGTCTTATTCACACCATGCTTTAAGCGCTCTTTCTGGTGCTGAGGATGGAATCCAAGGCCTCATGAGAGGCAAACAGTCTGCTACTGAGCCACAGCCTGACTTAAGTTACTGCTGACAATCAACTGTTTATATTAATAGTTACTGAAGTATGGAATTATCAAGTACAAAAATGTAATACATATTCTTTTCAAACATTTCCATCTCCTTAACTAGACCAGAACAGGATCTGCCTCACCTTCAGTTTTACTTAGGAGTTTTCAAGGCTATGAGGACTCTTCCTTAAGGCATTCTGACAGAACTCTTCCTCAAGGAAAAAAAAAATCATAATTCTCTCAGCAGCTGAAGGTATGCCTTCAAACCATACGATTTATATTCAGAATAACAAAGTGAGAGAGTTATTTTCATCATATGTCTTTAATAAAAGCAATTAGCAAATACACATTTACAGCTAGGTGTGCTGGCGCATACCTGTACTCCCAGCTACTCAGGAAGCCAGGATAGAGGGATGCCAAGTTTAGGGCCAACCTGGGCAACTTGGTGAGGTGCTATCTCAACATAAAAACAAAAGGGCTAGGAGGCAGCCCGGTGATAGAGCCTTGCCTAGTACACGTGAGGCCTTGGCTTCAATCACCAGTACTACAAAAAAAAAAAAAAAAAAAAAAAAAAAAAAAGGAAATAAATAAAACAGGCTTTTCTTTTTGTTTGGAGACAAAGTCTTGCTATATAGTTCAGACTGGCTTTGCACACACTATGTAGCCCAAGCAGGCCTCAAGCTCATGGGAAGCCTCCTGCCTCAGCCTCCTGAGTGCTGCAATTACACTATAAAACAGACATTTTAGAAGAGTTTAAAAGTAGTGTTGTCAAGGATTCCAAGAATTTGTCAAATGTATTCATTCTGTTGTAGATCCCTTTAAAGAATCTTGAGAAACTAGTCAGCCTACATTTAACAACAAAGAGCATAATCAAAATGAGTATGCTTGTAATCCCAGTGCTCCAAGGCTGAGGCAGGAAGATCACAGACTCAAGCCCAACAAAGGCAATTTAGCAACTTAGTGAGAATTTAGTGATCCCTGTCTTCAGGATAAAAAGATTGGGATGTAGTTCACTAGGTTCAATCCCCTGCACCACCACCAAAAAGAAGAAATAAATAGAATATTAAACAAAAAAAAAAGAATGTAATCATTTTATTCACTAGATGCCTAAGGAAGTTATATGTGAAATAAGTGAATCTGAAATATGAGAAATAGCCGGGGAGATAGCTCAGTAGAATAAGCACTTGCCTGACAAGCACAAGGGCCTGAGTTCAATCCCCGGTTTGGAAAAAAAAATAAAGAAGAGAAATAATGAAATTGAAATCTTTTTGTCTTAAAAAAAAAAAAAAAATGTTTTTTTCCTAATTTGGACCAACAATTTTGTTCACTCAACTGCTGATAATATCAACTGACAATACATAACATCGACTGCCTGATCTTACAGACTCACTCCCAGAAATGATCTTAAAGCCATCATCCACAATCTACCTGCAAACACACTGAAGTTATCACGGGTATTTGTACATACTGGGAGTCACTGTAGGCCTTGAGGATCCCTCGGTCCAGGTAGTTACTGCTGGCAATCATGTCAGGCTGCCTCTCTGGTTGAGGAACTTTACATACAACCTCTTTCTGTTTGAGTAAGGAGTCAAGAAGTGGAAGGTCTATAAGTTGTAGCAGCCGCCCAATCGTTTCTTCCTGCCATACTTCATTAATAACTACACAGGAAAAATGACCAGTAACAATCGATAGTTACTGTATGCTCACCAGGATATTCGTCTAGGCAGATCTAGGCTAATACATTGGTGTGACAAACAAAGAAAGGGAAGGAAGACAGGAAGGAGGGAAAGAAACAGGAGAAGAACAGAGGAGGGCGGGGGTGAGGGGAGGAAGGGAAGAAGTCAACCTTACGATGGGCTTTCTTATGAAAAACTACAACAATCCAAGATTTGTTTAAAGTGTAGGAGAACAGACTTTGGACAACAGGAATTCTTTTCATTCTTTGTACTATATAAAGCAATCTGTCAGAGATAAGAGATCGAGTCATATAACATGTTAATAAGGACTTTGGAAGAAAGAATGATTCATTCAATCTCAAACCCGATTTGAAACTCTTGGCTACAGATTATTCCAGTCAAGAGTTTCCACAACCAGGAAGGAAGGGGGAAGGAGGGTGGAATTAGTCAGTATGCCACAGTCCATTGCCACAAGGAAGAACATGAGAATTCTGTTAATGTTTTAAATGTAATTTTCAAGTATTTATTGAACCTAATAAAGTCTTAGGAAAAAAACAGCTGAGAGCATATTTTAAGCAGAAATCTGCATGTAAAATACTTCAGATTTGAACCTCTGCCAGCCGACAGGACAAAAGTCAGTGTTCAAGAGTATAACACTGATGCATTTGTTAAAGATAACAGACTTCTTTTATAGCTTAATATAAACAGCTTTAACACATAGTGCTGTCTTTCTCTGCACTGTGATATTTAAATTCACAGAAAGGTTAAGATTCACTTTGTCTGAGGTCAGTCTTCTAGGTCTTACTTTCGGCATCATCTTTAGCTTACCTTGTGGAGACAGGGTTGCAGAGAGATTTACGTGAGGGGAATTAGCAGGCTTTAAACTCAAATTGTCCCACAGCTCTTCCAAACTGTCCGATTTGATATCAGATGATTGTGTACCCGGGTACCTGAAACAAATTTAACAGGCCCACAAATAGCTTATTTGATAGCTAATAGTTGGTGAGCGTTCTTTTAACTGCAGAACAAAAACAAATACAAATTTTAAGAGTGGAAAGAAATACAAAAACTCCAGTTCTTTCAAACCTAAAATGCATTCTAAATTTCCTGTGTACACTTATTTGGATGTAATGCAAAAATGAACATTTGACTCTCCAATTTTATTTATTTTTGTTTTTCTGAGCCAGTCTTGCTATATAGTCCAGACTGGCCTTCAACTCACTGTGTAGCCCAGGCTAGCTTCAAACTTGTGATCCTCCTGCCTCAGCCTCCAAGCTCTGGGATTAAACATAATAAAACAACAGGCTAGCTTCAAACTTGTGATCCTCCTGCCTCAGCCTCCAAGCTCTGGGATTAAACATAATAAAACAACAATTTATTATCTTCGCTGTTTGTATACATTCTTTGTTTCTGGGTATCCTTCAGTGGACTGTGTTCATCTTTTCCCAAATACACATCCACACTCCTTCAGCAGTTCTGAAGCCAGCAGTTTAAAAAGCTAAAGTTTATTCAGAGGCCTTGTGATGATAAAACCTATCTTGAGATTATCATAGCTTCTACTTACTCCAGTTAATGACTGCTCCTCTGTTCACAGAATGCCAACATGCTTGGTTACCTGATGCTGTCCCAGACCCTCCCAGAGGAGTTATGGTGTTTGTGTGTACAAAATGAACCTTCTAAAATTTACACCCTAATGGCGTCTGGTCCCAGGTTTCAAATAAAGCAGGAGAACTGTGGCCCGTGCTCTCCCGTCTCCTCATACTTCTTTCCCGGACACTTTAGCTTATCTTCCTATTTCTTTCCTGAACATGAGAAATTTTGCCATGTTTGAAATCAGACACAGAAAAACATTTGAAAAAAATCAATGTATGAACACTGACTGTGGGTCAGATTTCTATCATAAGTTCCAAATGACAGTGACCCTTCTGTGGTCCAGCTGAGAACACAAGAGAAAAAGAAAGCTGCATCCACTCCGATAAGCAGCTGAGTTCATTACACACCATCACCGTTCCTCATTCCAATCGCAGGGCCCACGAATCTGTCCCTGTCAGTGACCCTCTCTGCTGTCCCACGCTGTTTGGTGTGGCTCTTATATTCTGTAAGCGTACTACCCCGTTTCTAGCCAGCTCTTCCCTTTGGCCACACAACTGCCAAGTGGGCCCTGCCATGGCTCACTGCAGGGGGCTGGACCCAGGTCCTGCTCTCCTGAGACTCTGCCACTGCATGTGTCCCCAGCCCCGGGTGATGGTTCTAAGGCACAGTCTCATCTTTCTGTAGCGACCCAGCACCTGGATGACCGAGTCCAAATTCCCGGCTGTGCAGGCAGGAATGGTGCTTGTGTCTGCGGTCCCAGCTATCAGGAGGTGGAGGTTAGAGGGCCTCTTAAGCCCCAGGGCTGAAGACCAGCTTTGGCAACACAGCAAAACCCCGACCCAAACAATACACACCCCAATCCGGTCTCATGTCCTCTGAAGCACTCGGCCTGCTGACACTGGTACACCATCCACACTTCCAGTGACATCCTCTGACCTCGATTTCTTCTTGTGTTCACCTTCTCTTTGTTTTTTGTTTTTTTTTTTTTAGTGTGTGTGTGTGTGTGTGTGTGTGTGTGTGTGGCCAGCTCAGCCCACCAGGGGGCGGGGCTGGCTGGCATGTGGTGCTGGGGGATTGAACTGCGGTCCCTGTGCTTTGCTAAGCTTGTTCTAAGTAGATGCTTTAGACCACTGAGCCATCTCACCAGCCCTTCACCTTCTCTTTGTTTTCTCTTTTTTTTTTTTTGACTGGGAATCAAACTCAGGACCCTGGTGCTAATGCCACTGAGCTAGCTCCCTGGCCCCCTTTTAACCATTTACTTTACGTATTCTTTGTTTTCAATTGCATATTTTTAATTTTTGGTTTTACTGTATTGGCCAGACTGGCCCGGAATGTGAACTCTTCCTGCCTCAGCATCCCAAGTAGGTGGGAATTAGAGGCATATACTAACAGATTTCACACTGTAACTTGTGGGGTGAAAATTGGTTTGTTGCCAGGCACGGTGTTGCCTGTAATCCCAGCACTCAGGAGGCTGACACAAGAGGATTGCCACAAGTGAGGCCAACCTCAGCTACACACAGGGCACCCTGAACTACACATCCCTTACTAGGGGCCCTGTCTAAAAAAAATTTAAAACAAAAAAAAAAAAGACAAAAAAGTTTGTTTCTACTAAATATAAAGTATGACCAAATAAGTCTATGAGATATCTGATAAAGTTAACATTTCATTGTACCTTATAACATTTACCTGCAGATCTACATTTTAGCCAAATGTCCTATTTATAAAAGTAACATACTGAGCTCAGTATGGTGGTTCTCACTTGTAATCCTAGTGCTTGGGGGTACGTTGGGGTGGCAGAATCGCAAGTTCAAGCCCAGCCTGGACAGTTTAGCAAGTCTCTGTCTCAAATTTTAAATTTTTTTTTAAAAAGGGAGCTAGGCTTACTACTGGCACATGCCTGAAATCCCAGCATTTAGGAGGCAGAGGCAGGAGGATCACAAGTTTGAGGCCAGCCTGGGCTACATATGGAGTTCAAGGCCAGCCTGACTATATCGGGAGACTTGGTCTCAAAAGCCAAAAGAAAAAAGAAACATTTTTGTAAAATGTTAAAAGGACCGGAGATGTTGCTCAGTGTAAATAAAACAACACATATGTACAGGTAGAGACTATAAAGCCAGTCCGTGTCTCAAAAGGTACACAGTCCTTCCAACCTCCCCACGATTATCTAACGTTGTGTACTAACCCGGAGGGTAAATGCAGTTTGTTCTCCTTGCCTAACTGACTGTCTTGGCTCCGTGCTGTCGTGAATCTATACAAGCTGCAGCTGCTATCTTCAAACGTAGGTTTTTTGTCTTTTCCGAAGACTCTGGTCGGAACTGCTTCGAAGACTTTGTAGTCCATGAGTGCCTGGCACACTCTCACCACTTTGGCCCGAGGAATATCCACGTCTCCGAAGTACTTGTTCTGCATTAGGTGCGAGCAGATGACGTCTACGGCCTCGGAGCCCACGAAGCAGTCGTTGTGCCGCTTTAAGTGATGCCTTCGCCTCTTCACCTCCACTTGTGTTTGGAGGGTGTTTATGATGCTGCTCCACACGTAGGTGGCTCCGAAGGGCTTCTGGGCCACGCTGAGACCTAGAAGGGGGAATCATTCAGAAACGGGGCCTTAGGGTTTGTTCATCTGCCAGAAAGCCTAAGCAGTCCTTATGCAAAGTGGCAATTTCCAAAGTTGTGAGTGAGGAGAAATAATGAAGGCAAAGGGTCTGGCCAGATAGCTCAGAGGATTAAAGCGCCTGCTTAGGCAGACACAGCAACGACCTGGGCTGGCCCCACCTCAGGGCATGCTGAGACACAGACGGGGCGTGGTGGCCCGCACCTGTAATCCCAGCGCTTGGGAGGCTGAGGCAGGAGGATCAATCTGAGTCTGATCTGTGTAGTGAGACCCTGTATTAAATACATTTAATTTAATTTTTATTTTTTTTTATTTTATTTTATTTTTTTTTTGTGGAACTGGGGATTGAACTCAGGCCCTTGTGCTCACCAGAGAAGCACTTATTCCACTGAGCCATCTCCCCAGCCCCCATGTACTAAATGCATTTTAAAAAAAGAAAAGAAATAATGAAGGCAGGGCTGGGGAGATGGCTCAGTGGTCTAAAGCACCTACTTAAAACAAACTAAACTAAGCAAAGCACAGGGACCCCGGTTCAATCCCCCAGCACCACATGCCAGCCAGCCCCGCCCCCTGGTTTGCTGAGCTGGCCACACACACACACACACACACAAAATAAATAAATAAACAAATAAAATTAAAAAAAAAAGAAAGAATGAAGGCAGTTTATTAATGAAATACTATTTTATTTGTTTTTGTTTTTTCAGAACTGGGGATTGAACTCAGGCCCTTGCACTTGCCAGGGAAGTGCTTATTCTACTGAGCCATCTCCCCGGCCCCTTGAAATACTATTTTAATAATAACTTGTTGCTAAAAACCTAGTACCTACTTCTAGGTGTGCTGGCACACTCCTGTAATCCCAATACTCAGGAAGCTAAGGCACGAGGATCGCTGTGCACTTGAGGCCAGCTTGGGCTACATAGTGAGTTCAAGGCCAGCCTGCACTACAAAGCTAACACCCTATCTCAAAAAAACACCAAGAAGGAAAAAAAGAATCAGCCAAGTGTGGTGGCACACACCTGTAATCCCATCACTTGGGAAGTCAGAGCAGGGAGGATTATGAGCTCAAGGCCAGCCTGAACAGCATACGCAAGACTCTGACTCAAAAAGACAAAAAAAAAAAAAAAAAAATCTAGTATCTACTCTATGCTGAATGTTTTCCATGTGCTAGGATACAATATAGTGAACAAAATAAATAATCTTTCTGTTCTCAAAGATTTTGTAGGCAGTTAAAAATACTAAGTGTATGTTAGAACAGTGCTAAAAAGAAAAATTGTAACTGGGTAAGAAAGAGAATGCCCCCAGCCCTTTTTGGGACAGCATCTTTGTGTAACTCATTATGTAAGGCCAGGCTGGCCTCAAACTCACAGTGGTCCTCCTGCCTCAGCCTCCTGACTGCTGGGATTCCAGTGTACACCACCTGGCCCAGTGGGAATGTTACTTTAACTGGGATATCAGGAAAGACCTTTCTGGTAGGGATATATCTGAGCAAGAACTTGAATAAAGCAAGCTGTGCAGACATCTGGCAGACAGAACAGAAAAAGCAAAGAGCCCTCAGTGGGGGAGTGAGCTCTGCTCCCCCAGAACAGGAAGGAGGCCAGCTGGGCCAGAGTGGCCGGGGGAGGCAGCGGGCAGTAGGAAGTGAGACTAAGGGTGTGGAGAAGGCACACACAGGGCAGCGGACCACGCAGGGCCTGTGGCACGGCACTGGAGTTACTGATCTGCAGTCGCAGCCCTATGCAACACGACCATCCCAACTTGAGACCAGAACATGGATGTCTAGGTGTTCTATTGAAACAGGTAGCATCCTATGGGAGCCCAGCAAGCTCAAGATCTCTGCAGCTTTGAAGCATTGGGGGCTAGAGAGATGGCTCAGTAGAATAAGTGCTTGCCTGGCAAGTGCAAGGGCCTGAGTTCAATCCCTGGTTCCGCAAAAAAACAAAAAAAACCCCACAACTTTGAAGCATTATCAGGAAGATACACACACATACAGAAGCTGTGGGAATAAACTAATATTTAACTAGTTAATTTATTTATTTCTTTATTTTTGTACTAGGAATCCAATTCAGGACCTTGTATTCTCCAGGCAGGTGCTGTGCTGCTGAGCTATCTTCCCGGCCCTAAAGTAATATTTTTTCTTTTGTATGTATTTGGTACAGGATCTCACTACACACCTTGGACTCATAGTGAGCCTCCTGTTTTTCAGCCTCCCCAGCACTGGGATTCCAGGCCTGTACCACCACTCCCGGTCTCAGTGGCTGGCGCAGTGTGCGCAGGGGTAGGGCCAATGCAGCATGTGAGGCCAGGGATCAAACCCTGGTCCTGGCACTTGCCTAAGCAGGCACTTAGTCTGCTGAGCTATCTCTCTGACCCTTTAATATTTTTAAAGCTGCCTGTTTCGCAGACTTATGATGTTAGTACTATATGTAGGACAAAGTAGCGCTTTGGTTCCTGCCTCATGGCCTACTATAAAGATAGGGTAGACAGAGAAATAGAAAGCAAGATCTTGGCCAAACTCAAACTTTCAACATCTGCCTAGTTTTCATATTTATTTATTTATTTATTTTTTGGTGGAACCAGGGATTGAACTCAGGCCCTTGTGCTTGCCAGGCAAGTGCTTATTCTACTGATCCATCTCCCCGACCCTGTTTTCCTCATTTTTAATAAGCCGGTTATTTGGCAAAACTGCCAAGAAGAATAGAAAAAACAATCAAGGATCTCAGGATAAATCCTGAGGGGATTTCACTGACCTTATCAGACCCAAAAGCTACAACTCTTGTTGCATAGGTCCTGCTTTACCTTGGTCTTAACCATCCAGCAGAAAAGTATAAAAACGAAGTATAAGAAGTAAAGCCATTGGGCTGGAGAGATGGCTCAGTGGTCTAAAGCACCTACTTGGAACACGCTTGGCAAAGCACAGGGACCGCGGTTCCATCCCCCAGCACCACATGCCAGCCAGCCCCGCCCCCTGGTGGGCTGAGCAGGCCACACACACACACACACACACACACACAATAAATAAATACATAAATTAAAAAAAAAAAAAAGAAGAAGTAAAGCCATGCTGTTGTGTTGAGCTGTGGGGGACTCAGGTCAACAATTTCTGACATTGCCAGTCAAGCAGAAGATCCAATACTATTATGGGCTCCTGGACTCTTTCAGAATATTTTGCTGAGCTTACACACCTATAATATTCAAATAATGGAACTTAACAAAAAAAGGGGATACAGATGAATGTCCATTTTGTATCTATGTATTCAAAGTGGTTAGGATAGATATACAGTTACATTCTCTTAATGAACAGAGGGATTTGATCTAATGGTGTTTGTAAATAGGATATCAAGTCCGCATCTTGTACAGCAATTAACCACTAGGAAGAATGTATGTAATGTGTGAATTATTGAAACTGTCCTACCAATTTGATTTGAAACTGTCTCATCGCTATCTGTTTCTCAATAAAATTATGGAAAAAAAAAAAGAAAAAAACAATCAAAAGAAAGACAAGGGACCTCAGGATTTAGGAACGGGACTAAAAGAAGCTAATCACGTACTTAGTAGCAGAGTTGACTGTGTCTGCTCTCTGCTCCCTTCATTAACATGTTTTTTAAGTTCATATTTTTCATGACCTTCTGAAAATTCAGTAGTCCTTATTTCTTTATATTTGTTTTTGAGACAGGTTTTCCACTGTAGCCCAGGCTGGTCTCAAACTCACAGCAGTCCTCCTGCCTCAGCCTCACAAATGCTGGGGTGATAGGCGTGCACACACCAACTCAGTTCAAGAGTCCTGATTTAAACCCCCATTTTTAGGGCTAGCCAAATAGCTCAGCAGATTAAAGCACCTGCAAGCAGGCGCAGGGACCGGGGGGTTCGATCCCCAGGCCTGCCATGCCAGCCCCACCCCCTGGGCACACTGAAGCGGAAATTGAGACTGGGCATGGCGGCACGTACCTGTAATCCCAGCTCTTGGGAGGCTGTAAACAGATCACTACTGAGTCCGATCTAGTAGTAAGACCCTGAACACCCTATAGACCCTTGCCCCAAAAAAATAAAGAAAGAAAAAATAAACCCCCATTTTTGTTAAATATACTGCTTCTTCTATGCTTGGGATATCTTTGCAGAGAAATAGAAATTTTATTAGTTTCTTCAATATTGTCTAAAAATGAACACAACGTACATCAGTACAGCTGTAAGGACTAAGGGGCCTTATAATTAAAGAATCTGCTACTTGCAACTGCCTTCCTTTTTTGACAAAACAGAATGTGTAAGGTCAAAACACAAGCTCCTAAAGGACACTGAAACCCTACCTAATGCATTAAGGACAGTTTATACTTTTTGATACTGGAGTTGGACCCAGGGCCTCGCGCATGCCAAGCATGTGTTTACCCTCTGAGCGACAGCCCTATAAACCTCAGGCCATAAACTCTAAGTGGGTCATGTAGAGCTCGCCTCTTGTGTTGCAATATGTGTAGAGTGCACTGAACCTTCACACTGCATTCACTTATTGCCTAATTTTGCAACTGTTGATTTTAACATTTTTATTAGAAATCACACACACACACAGACACACACAGCCCTTTTTTCTGTAGATTTTCAATATCAAAAATAGGATGAGTAACTTACCACCCATGCCCTGTTACTTTAAAACGTTAAGGATTGTTTTCAGTTATCACAGTCATAGTTTAAAACTGAAACTTATTACTAAGCCAGTATCAAAGGAAGACAGAGATATTTTGTCGCCAGTCTGCCAAGTGTCATGTGAAACTGCAAGAACTTAACAATGGAGAAAAGCTAGGCTTGTCGAGCTAGAACTAGATTCCTGGTTCACTAGTATATTCTACTGAATAAAGCCAGAAACATGCATTTAATGGGTTTTATTTATTGGCTTAAGACATACTCAATATCACTCTTTAATCTTTTTTCAAATCTTCATTGTATTATTCCTTTTTTTTTTCTTGTGACACTGAGCATCGAACTCAGGCCCTCTACTGAGCCATCTCCCCAGCCCCTCACTGTATCATTCAATTTGAGAAAATTGAGGTGGAGTTAAACTTCCCCTCAGTTACATACCTGGTAAATATATATTACCTTTTCTTGGTGCTTAAATATGTTAAAAGTCAGGTACAGGTAGAGAAATTCAGAATTAATCTTTCCTTAAAGATAGAAATTATTATTTTTACTAATAGGTTTAAGAAAACTGAAGATTAGAAACAACAAAACAATGCTTAAGATTTGGAAAGCTAGGTGTGGTGGTGCATACCTATAATCCCAACACTCGGAGGCTGAGGCAGGAGGATCAGTGGAAGTTTGAGGCCAGTTTGGGCTACAAAGTGAGTTCAAGGCCAGCATGCATAGTGAAACCATCTCTCAAGACAAAAGAAAAAATATTTGGAAACTCTTAACCAAAATAGTTAAAACCACTACTACTCAAAAAATGAAGCAGATAACCTTAATTCTATAATAACTACTGCCCTCGGTACACAGAGGTAACAGGAAAGAAAGCCAACCAAGACTCAAGCTTGGAAAGATTAGGTTGCTTTTTAAATATCAGTCAAACAGACTTCTGGCCACTGGACTTTTTGGTTTTGCTTTTGCTTTTTTAAAGAGATGGGGGTGGGGAAACATGTCTCATTATGTTTTGGGCTCAGTGATTGTCCTGCCTCCTCTACCCAAGCATCTGGGACTACAGGAGCATGCCACCATGCCTGACTGGGCTGGTGACAATATTAAAAATGGAACAGTCATAATACCTGAGGTACAAGTAGGTCAGCACATAAGCCCCCAACACAAGGCAGAGTCACTTATTAATTTGAGAATAATAAAAACAATTGGGGGGAGGAAGGGGAGATATAAACCTAGTGATGTGGAAAACGCTAATCTTCAAAGGAGAAGAAGTACAGGATAGCATTCCCCCATACCAGCCTGCTGCTTAAATGTGGGAAATCAGGAAGTTTTGCAGGTTGGACAACACTGTCTGAAAGATTAAAGAACAGGTTAGAGCAGGATTCTGAGCACCTGTGAGCCATGTTTCCAGAGTCCTCCGGGCAGGATTCAAGTCAGCTTCGGATCCCCTCTGTTCTCACTGACCACTAACTCCTAACCGCTGCAGCCTGGGATATTTACCCTCAAGCACAACCACCCACAGCCCCAAACTAGCTCATGTTCATGCAGATACTTTCCTATGGATCGTACCCTGGACCTGACCAGGGAATGTGCCAAAACTGCACCAGGATAACCTGTTTGTTTAATGCTGACCTCACCAGTTGAACAGAGCCCCCACACGCTAGTCTGAAATACGTATTTATCATCTCGGGACTGAAGTGAATATTGGTATAGCAGACCATAGCCCAGTAAGATGACTTATTGTGATTTCTAAATAGGAATCAAACTACAAGTACACAATGAATGCTTTGTAAGTACAGTGCTCAGAATTAAAGCTGCAGCTCCTTGCCCTCAGTTTTCACTTGCATAGGAGCTGGGTGATACATTAAAATTCACCACTAAGGCTTATAAATTTACATTTGGCCCAGTGTTTTCCAAACTCATCATGACATCCGTTACCCTGGAGAAAAGATTTAACCTCTGTAGGTTGGCTTCTTCATCTACTCATCTAGTAGTTGAACACTACATTTAAGTTTTCAGGTATGAACTGTTTCTTACAGGAATGTAAAAACTGAAGGTAAGGGCTGGGGAGATGGCTCAGTGGAATAAGTGCTTCCCTGACAAGTGCCAGGGCCTGAGTTCAATCCCCGGTTCCGCCAAAAAAAAAAAAAAAAAAAACTGAAGGTAGTCTTTTTGCATGTAAGAAAGAACAGTGGATATTACATAGCATAGGAATGAGCTGTAGATAAAAAACCAAACAGGCACAAATTTCACTTCATCAAGTGCAAAACTTGGAAGGCAGTCCAACAGGGGATTTGAAAAAATTTCTGTTGAGACAGCTTCTCTTGCTTTCTAGTTGAGGCTGACCTTGAACTCACAAACTGACCTTGTCTCAGTCTCCCAAGGGCTCAGATGACAGCCATGCACCACCATGCTGCCTGGGTTCTAAAGTGATTTTATACTAGATCTCCAACATTACATACTTGTAATCGTTAAATTAAATCTAGGGTAGTTAGCATTCATTTTGACAGTGGTCTCATCTTTATTTGCTTGAAACAATACTTATTTGACAAAAGCAAGACCTTTCACCCATATGTGAACCCCAAAAACTTAATTTACCAACACTATGGAAATTAAATTGCATATTGGCATCTAATTAAAACAGTATTGGGCCTGGGGAGATAATTCAGTGGCATAAGTGCTTGCCTGGCAAGCGCAAGGTACTGAGTTCAATCTCCAGTACTGAAAAAAAAAAAAAAACAACCTTCATTTCTAAGGATGTACATTAAATAATAATCAAGTTATTACTAATAATTCCTTTTAAATCAAGTTATAAAGCAGACATGTCAGAAAGTTTATTCAAATATTTAAAGGGAGCTCCCGCCTTAATTTATGGGCAAAACAATTCTATAATCACTTCAAATACTGAGATTAAATTCTTAGAAGGAAATCAATACATATGAATTGGATTCCAGTGTAAGGTGAACATACACATAAAATTACTAGAAGCTGCTATCTCTAAATGACTATATAGCCAGGCACTGTGGCACATGCATGAAATCCCAGTACTCGGGAGGCCGAGGCAGGAGGATCACTGTGAGTTTGTGGCCAGCCTGGGCTACGTAGGAACCCTGCCTCAACAACAAAAACAGCAAAAGAATATATAAAATTTTACTTTTATTCTCAGGTGTCAGACTAGACTAAAAAAAAAAAGAAAAATAGATAATATTTTTCCATAAAACTTTAAGAAATAATGCATTAGTATATGATTTCTTTCAAATTTTATTATGGACCATAGAGGCTCAGCTTATTTAACTGCTTTATAGAGGGCCCCAAATAAAAGTTGGTTAATGAAGGTTTAGTAAATGTAGGCTGCTAAGTACTAAGAAAACCGTCTTAAAGAAGGGTTTAGGGTTGTTTTTTCCCACAGGACACATGCGCAGAGGCTTTTGGTTATGCTACAGGGTGGACGGCGCTATTGGCTCCTGGACAGAGGCCAGGCAGGCTGCTGAACACATCTTAGGACGCCAGGCCCGGCCTACTGTTGAGGCATGGAGACTTGTGCTACCAAAGCGGGTCCAGTGCCAGGAGTTGTGAGCAGTCAGATCAGCGTGGGCCTCAGCGTCCTAGAGGCCTGTGTTCTGTTCTCAGGTCCACCACCTCCTCACTACGGGGCAAACTGCCTAGCTTTCCTGTCACAAGGCAGCACGACCTCTACTACTCTCGATTACTGCGAGGGTCAGGAGACATGTGTTCATGTGGCTCATTCTGTGTCCACCAGGGAGGGATGTGTAACTAAAAAAAGGGGCCAGGGGGTTGTTACTGACAGGGTGACTCCACATAATGTCCTGGATGGGAATCTTTGAAAAGAAAAATGACGATGGACAAAAAACTAAGGTAATCTGAGAAACTCAGGTCTTTTTAGTTAATAATCATAATTACAATATTGGTTCACTAACCTGGCAAATGGGCTGTTTCCATGTAAAGTAACATGAGAAATTAAATGTAGGGCATTCTATATGGAGTGAATTGTATATACTAACTTCATGGGTTTTGTAAATCTATAAAATTTTAAGGGTATTAAAAAAGTAAAAAGCTGGGGCCAGGGAGATAGCTCAGGAGAATAAGTGCTTACCTGGCAAGCACAAAGTCCTGAGTTCAATCCCTGGTACTGAAAAAAAAAAAAAGTAAAAAGCTAAATGCAGTGGAACATGTCTGTAATCCCAGAATTCAGGAAGCTGATGCAGGTGGATGGCTCAGAGTTCAAGGCCAGCTTGAACTACATAGCAAGTCCCCATCTCAGGAAAAGACCACAAAAAAAAAAAAAAAAAAAAAAGTAGAAAAGAGAAGTACCTTTGTTTCTCTTCCTTCTCTGAAGAGTAGGCAAGGAGCTTACCCTCGTCCTAGCCCTTCCAAAGCATTTTATTTAAGGAATATTTTTGCAAAAGTTTTAAAGACGGGGCATCATGGCAACACACCTGTAATCCCAGCACTCAGGAGGCTGAGACAGGAAGATAAGATCATTTGAGTTAAGGCCAGGCTAAGTCCGTCCAAGGCCAACTTGAACTACATAGTGAATCGCTATCTTAAAGATAAAAGTTTTAAAACACTACTCACAGAATTGTGACAAAGGACAATGACTATCTTTACTGGAAGGTAACCAAAACCTTAAGAAAATAGATAACATATAAAAAGAATTGTGTTTAGGGTATTTAAGCCAAGCAGCTGAGACCAAATAGAAGAAACTTCTCTAATACCAACACTAAGCAAGACTACAACAGTTTTATGGGGTATGGGGCTTGACAGTCTAGAGTTTATCTTCCTCCTTTTCAACATCAGAGATATGCTCAAGGTCTGAGACCGCCTCTAAAAACAGAGCTGCAGCCAGGTAAAATATACAAAATAAAGCTTCCACTAACAAGAACAACATAAGATATCCATACAGAAGTATCTGTATAAGCAGCCATGGGTCCCTGCTTTAATTCACACAGATGAATGATAGCATATGGGAAGTATTTTGAGCTCCCTGGAAAAGTGACACCAGGCAAATTCAAAGCATTAGGTTACCGTATACAGGGACAATGCACGAGCATACCCCTTTCTTGTCTGTGTTAAAAGACGAGTGACTTTGAAGTACTAGCTAAAGGTAAACACAGAAACCTTATTTCTAAGTAAATCAGATCCCTTGGCTGTTGCAGCTCCTTTAAGGCTCAAAAGGAAAAGTACAGCGTGGCTTGCTTGCCGGAGCACACAGGAAGAGAATGGTTGGCAGCTTGGCTCCCAGGGCTAGGACTGTGGCATGGTAACTCAAGGGTGGGAGAGAGTTCAGCGAGGCTAGCAGGCAAGGATTCCAGCTGCAACAAGCAAGATAAAGGAGAGCAGGCAGTGGCACCTGGTGTTCAGGCGGAGGATGGTGGTCTTTTCGTGAGATTCCAATCTGCTAAGCAGCATTCATTCCTGTCCCTGACAATTATGTACTCTGTCTTTGCTACATACCCCTTTGCACCATCTAAAAACCCATCTGCAAATATCCAGAGTCCAGCATCGATTATTTTGCCTGTCAGAGAAGACAGGGTGCAATGTCCTTAATCAGGTGAAATTTGGAAATTTCATCCCATCAGAAAGACCCTAAAGACTTCAAGACCACTTTCAATATCATTAGGTTTTAAATTCCCAAATCCTGAAGAACTTCCCTCCACAATGTAAATCAAGGAGATGGTGTGAATATCACCATAATGGTCACTACTATAATCTATCTTGGAAAAGCACAAATGAAAAGTGGTTCTCTATCACAATGTATCATTAACATGGGGAAATGAAAAGGAATGTTAATTACTAAGGCAAACACAAAAGTGGGGCAGCTGCGTGCAGCCATCTGACCTGGAGTAAAGGGTCACCACCATTTCAGTGGTTGGCATTTTACAAAAGCAAAGCTTTTGTCAGATAGGCAGTCAATTCTGGCCATACTCATTTTGCAGCTGCAGAAAGGGACAGAGTGGTAACAAAAAGCCAAGCGCTATCAGAGTATCTTAATAGTCACCTGAGTCACCCTTTTACTAAGCTGTAGATACGCTAAGGTTAGAATTTTACGGGTGATTGTCGATTGTGTTCATTTATTTGAACACTTAAAGAAAAACCAAGATCCCAAACCAAGATCCTTAACCCGAAAGATATGGCTAAGCTGGTGGCAAGATTCACCATCTTATCTGCTATTGACATGTGTGTGTTTTTGTTGTTGTTTCTTTAAAGGTCAAACCTCCTTCACTTAACTACTTCTGAAACAGTGTTAATAAATACCTTTCAGGCCAAGTTCCTGCCAAGATAACTTATTTAACAGCAACCTCTTGAGTCTCTCGGAGGACTTTGGAGAGGTGCGTGTACGCGGCCGGTCCCTACCAACCTGGAGAACGAAGTGGCCCAAGGCGCTGCTCGGCCCTGGGTCCTGTAACGCAGCCAAGACAGGGGGGCAAACAGCTATCCCAACTGCAAGGATCACCCTTGTCACCGGTCATGACGTGGAGCTTGTCCCGGAGACCCAGGGACAAGCGCCAGCACTCCGCGGGTACACGGAACGAGGCGCCGTGAAGTTAAAGTTTGGAAAATCTGTGAGCGAGGGGTCCGCAGCCCACGCCCACCGACGCGAGGGGAGCGCGAGCGCCGCACGCACGGCAGGAACTGGCCGAGGGGCCGCAGCTGCGCCCGGCTCGCCCCGCGCGGGTCCCGCCGCTCGGCACCGGACCACAGCCGGAGCGCCCCAGCTGGCCCGCACCGCCCCCGAAGGTCCGGGACACCTACCTGGAGGCTTCTGCGCGGGGACCTGCGGAGCCGAGAGGTTCAGCGCGGCCGCCTTCTCCTGCACCGAGGCCATAGCCCTGGCTGCAAGGACCCTGACCAACCTCGACACCGTAGCTGCTCTGCGAACCCCGCCAGCCGCGCCGCCGCCTCTATTTAACTGCTAGGGGCGGGGCCTTGTAAAGTCCCGCCCACACGCGTCACGTGTCTCCAGGAGCTGGTTGTAGCCTGCTCCCACTGCGCTCCAAAAGCCTGGATCGCCGCCTGTGCTCTGGGGCCCGGAGGGAAGTATTTCTTCGGTGGGGCCTCGGAGGGGCTGCGGCGAGCACCACGGTTCTGGGTTCCGACCCCCCGGCCTGAAGCAGGCCTGGTGGTGGGTTGGGCCTGGGATCCGGCTCATTGGCCTCAGCTGAGACGCGGGGTTGCACTAGTACCGCTTCACCGAGTTCGATTTGAGCAGTGCGCGAACAGACCCACATTCGGGGTTTAGTAGTTTGGCTTAGCGTATTAAGTGATTAAAAGTAGGTGAAGACTCTAAATGCACCGAGTTTTTCATGCGTCCCTCGCTGCGAGGAACAAATGCTTACAGAGCACAGGAGAGCAGTACTAGCGGTCGGAGGAGGAGCTGCGAAAGACCGTGGGGCTGGCTGCCTAGTTGAAATCTGTTGATGTCGGGGCGACAGGTGAGCGGGGCCAGCGTTTGCAGTGGAAAGAGGAGGGTTGAAGCGAAGACGGAGAGGAAGAGCAGGGGCCGTTGATGGAAAGTGCCGTAGTTACTTGGGAAGTCGAGGCGCAGAATTCAGGGATCAGTGTGGAGCCTTCTCTGAAAGCACGAGCGGCCTTAGAGACCAGTAAATCAGTTGCCAGGTTCTTGCCCTCTTTCGAGCTCGGGGATTGTGCGTTGTAATAAATGTCCTCAGGTGCTTGAGTGTAAAAATTAGAATGGCGGTGCTGGGGATGCGCTCAGTGGTGGAGTGCTTCTTTCCTAGCATGCACTCGGCCCCGAGTTCGATCCCCAGCACACACACATACTTAGAAAGAAAAACATTAGAATGGTGGTTAAGTGGAAATTCACTTCTTAGCTTATTGGAAAAAAAAAAAAAAACACAACACCTATTTGTGGTTGCTTCAGAGAGTATATACTTATAAGCTATGGTGCTAAGGGTCCATGTTTAGTGGGTGGGTCATGAGGAATAATGCCCGAGTGCTCTAGAGTAAGAAAAAGATCAGCTTTTTGGCTAGCGGTGTAACTCAGTAATAGTTAGACTAGCATGAGCAAGGCCTAAATTACCTCCCCAACATTGAACAACAAAATAAAAATAAACATATATAATCCCAGCACTCCGGAGGCTGAGGCAGGAGGATCATGCAAGTTCGAGACCAACCTGAGCTACAAAATGAGCCCAAGTCCAGTCTGAATTACATAGTAAGACCCTGTCTCAAAAAAGACAAACACAACAACAAACATATATGTCAACTTTGTATCTTTGTAAGTTTAATATTTAAGGAGAGCTAAAAGTTTCTATAAAATGCTCTCCTAACTAGCAAGTTAGCAGAGACAATTCATAATGTGAAAGGAAATTTCTTTCAGCACTTTCTGATTAATCAGTGCGCAGCTGCTTACTTCGGCCTCCCCCCCCATTATAAAACTACCCATAACGCTCACCCAGGTTGTAATTTCTGCTGTGTTTTTCTCTCTGCACTAACAATGCTTAAAGTCACTTTCATGGATTATTTCTGAAACGTGTGTCAAGTTGGTGTCATGTTTAGCATATGGGGAGAATTTCATTTGATCTAAATTGGTCTAAGAGCAAACTTGTCTGAGCCAGTCAGGAGGCAAAAAAACAGAACAGAAAGTTTATGATTCACCAGTCTGTTCTGGCATGATCCTAAATCCAGCCAACCAACACACACATAAACACACACACACACACACACACACACACTTCTGTTTTCTCTAGCAGTGTAAACCAGTGATGGGTGAACATGTCTTTTGTAACTTTTTTTTTTTTTTTTCTTTTTTGGTGGTGCTTAGGGATCCAACCCACAGCTTCCTGTTTGCCAGATAAGTGCTCTACCCCTGAGCTATACCACTAGCCCCAGAGAGATTTTATTACTCTCATTTTGTCTTTGTGTCTGTCTGAGGTTTTCTGTTGTTCGAGGTGGTGTCTTGCTCTGTCACCCAGACTGGCCTCCAAACCTGGCCTCGGGCAGTCCTTGTGCCTCAGCCTTCTGGGTAGCTGAAACTATAGGTTCACTGTTTTCCCCCACCTCCCTTTTTAAAAGACTCAATAATAACATTCCACTGTATGGAGGCATCCAGTTTCTTTATCCATCACCTATCAGTGGACACCCGAGCTGCTTCCACCTTTTGGCTGTTGTAAATAATGCTGCTATTAATGAGATTGTGCAAAGAACTCATCAAAGTTCCCTTTTCGGAGCTGGTGGTGGAGTTCAGTGGTAGAGCACTCACCTACCCTGTGAGAGGCCGAGGGCTCAGTCCCCACCACTGAAAGTAATACGGCCGCCAATTTTCCCTTCACAGCGTTTGGATGTACACAGGATTCCTGAATCATGTATAATCGTAGGCCTAGGCTTTCGAGAAAGTTCTACACTGTTTTTCCTAGTGAGCAAGCTATTTTACATTTCCATCAGCAATGCGCAGGCTCCATACTTTTCTACCTCAAGGCAAGACTTTCCTTCTCTTTCCCTTTCTTTACTTTGCATTTCCTCTGTGATTGGTGATGTTGAGCTCTTGTGCTTGTGGCTGTGTGTTTACCTTCTTTGGAAGTACTGTATCTCAGTTCCTTGCCCATTTTTAAATTGGGTTACCTGATTGTTGAATTATAGAAGTTCTAGATATATTCTAGACATAAAACCTGTATCAGGGCTGGGCAGATGGCTCAGTAGGATAAGCGCTTGACTGACAAATGGAAGGATCTGAGTTCAATCCCTGGTTCTGCCAAAAATAAAAAAAAATAAAAATAAAACCTGTATGAGATTTGTGGCTTGCAATTATTTTCTCTCATTATATATATTTTTGTTGTTGTTATTTTGGTTTGTATTGTTTTCTGGTTCTGGGACTCAAACTCAGGACCTCACGCTTGCCAGGCAGGCCCTGTACCACTGAGCTAAATCCCCAGCTCTCATTGTATATTTTATACTTACAAATTGCAAGCCTCCCTATGGGGTTGGCTTTTCCCTCCCGTTTCCTTTGATGTGCAGAAGTCAAATTTTGATATAGTCCTGTTTGTCACATTGCCCATGATTTGGTTTCACACTAAAAAATCCTTGCCAAGTGACATGAATCTTTTATTTCTTCCAGTTTATTATTTATTAGTACATGTTGTCCATCATGATGACATTCCTTGTGGAGAATTGGCACAACTCCTCTTAATTCCTTTTTTTATTCTTCTCCTTCCATATCTGCCCTTCTACCTGTCTCTTGATACCCTCCTTTTCTTTTTCTGAAAATGTTTGCAGTACATACTGTTTGCATTCCTTACTAGGAGTTGGAACTTTTTCTTTTTTTTCTTTTTTTTTTTTTTTTTTAGGTTCCGGGGATTGAACTCAGGACCCTGTACTTGCCAGGCAAGTACTTATTCTACTGAGCTATCTTTCTGGCCCCTGGAACATCTTATTACTTTTTTAAAATTCCCTCTCCCTTCTTTTCCCCTTCCCTCCATCTCTTTTTTTATTTTATGTGCTTAGTACAGGGTCTCACTACACAGCTCAGACTCACAGTGATCCTTCTGTCTCAGCCTCCCCAGGGCTGGGATTACAAGTGTGCGCCACTACACCTGGGGTGAGGCCAACACAGCATTGAGTACCAGGGATTGAACCTAGGTCCTTGGGCTTGCCAGGTAGGCACTTAAACTCTGGGCTATCTCTGTGCCTCCCCATCTCTTGATCCCCTTCCACTTTGAGGAAGATCTACCTCCCTATTATCCATCCTTTATTTTGCTTTTTATTTATCCTTTGAGTTTCTCCTGTAAGAGAAACGATGTGATATTTAAGCTTGTATCACCTAAATATCATGGTCTCAAGGTGCACCCTTTTTTCCCACCAAAGATTCAAGTGTATCTTACTTTGTGGCAGAATAGTATGATTTCATCCAGCTTTACAGTTTTAAGCCATACATTTAGGTCGTTGAGCCATTTTGAGTTAATTTTTTTTTTTTTTTAATTTTTTTTTTTATTATTTATTTATTATTTATTTATTCATTTATTTTGTGTGTGTGGCCAGCTCAGCCCACCAGGGGGTGGGGCTGGCTGGCATGTGGTGCTGGGGGATTGAACCGCGGTCGCTGTGCTTTGCTTAACTTAGTTTGTTCTAAGTAGGTGCTTTAGACCACTGAGCCATCTCACCAGCCCAATTTTTTTTTTTAAGGATTTATATTTATTTATTTATTTGTGTGTGTGTGGCCAGCTGCTCAGCCCACCAGGGGGCGGGGCTGGCTGCCATGTGGTGCTGGGGGATTGAACTGCGGTCCCTGTGCTTGGCTTAGCTTAGCTTGTTCTAAGTAGGTGCTTTAGACCACTGAGCCATCTCACCAGCCCCATTGAGTTAATTTTTTGTACATGGTATAAGGTAAAGATCTTCTGCGCATGGATATCCTGTTTTCCAAACATTTCTTCATAGTGTCATCTTGGTACCATGAAGTTCGCAAATCCTTAGGCCTTAACGTTGGGCGGTGATGTGCACCCACAATCGCAGCACCCTGGAAAGCTGAGGCAGGAGGATTACAAATTTGAGCCCAGCCTGGGCAGTTAACGATTTGCTGAGACCCTGTCTCTATCTTTTTTTTTTGTATTTTAGGGAAGGGTCTACAAGGTGTTCAGGGTCTCACTACTAGATTGGACTCACAGTGATCCTCCTGTTTATAGCCTCCCAAGAGCTGGGATTACAGGCGCATGCCACCATGCCCAGTCCCAACTTTCATCTCAGCTCGCCCCAGGGGTGGGGCGGGCACCAGCACACCAGGCCCAGGGTTCGAACCCCCGGCCCCTGCACCTGCTTGCAGGCACTTTTAATCTGCTGAGCTATTTGGCCAGCCCAATCCTGTCTCTTATAGGCAACTAACTAAGGTACAGAGCAATTACTAGGCAGGCAGACAGGGCTGGGCACTCAAGAGAGCCAGTACCAGAAGACGAGAACACATCCAAACTGTGAGTGGAGGTGAACCTGAAGAAGGCAAGACCTCGAGGTTAAAGTCACAATGGCCACATTCCCGTGCTTCCCTAAGAATGAATAGAAGCTTGAAATTATACTGTAATTGGTACCACTCTTTGGGGATTTCCTAATAGAATAGGCTATGAGTGTACTGGGGCTGAGCTACCCTATCTATACCCTTAGTCTGTACTCTTACTCTTGGTCATAGATTCCTGACCACGGTTAATGATGCTATCTACATGCGCTTACCACATGCCTGCTTCACTATTGGGTCAGTACCAGCTAAGTGGCTGTCCTTGTAGTCTTATTAGTTGATTATAGTTTGACCCATGTTGTAGCCAGCATGTGACTTTGCCCTAGAAAGCATTCTTGAATAAAAAAATAATAATTAAAAAAATAAACATTCTTGGAGCCTGGTGTGGCAGTGCACGCCTGTGATCCCAGCACCTGGGAGACTGAGGCAGGAGGATCACAGTGAGTTGGAGCCAGGCTGGGCTGCATGGTGAGTTCAAGGCCAGCCTGCAGGACATAGCAAGACCCTGTTATTTTGTGAGCCAAATATTCTAGGCCAACATTTACACCCAAGAGAATGCAAACATTTCCAAATAACATATTCAAACCTTACAAACATTCAAAGGAATATTATTTACAATAACTAAAAACTAACAGCCACCCAAAGGTTTACAGACTGATGAACAGATAAACCAAATATGCCATGTCTATATAGAAGATTTTAATCAATGGAATTAAGCACCAAAGGCCAAGATGTAGTTCAGTGGCACAGCATATGCCTGGCAAGCCCAAGGCTCTGAGCTCAATTCCCAGCACCAGAAAAACAAACAAACAAACAAACAAACAAACGAACAAAAATTAAGCACTGGGGCCAGGGAGATGGCTCAGTGGAATAAGCGCTTCCCTGGCAAGCACAAGGGCCTGAGTTCAATCCCCAGTTCCGCAAAAAAAAAAAAAAGAGAGAAAAAGATAGCCCTAAACATTAGGGGCTGGTGGGATGGCTCAGTGGTCTGAAGCACCTACTTGGAGCAGGCTTGGCAAAGCACAGGGACCGCGGTTCAATCCCCCAGCACCACATGCCAGCCAGCCCCGCCCCCTGGTGGGCTGAGCTGGCCACACACACACACACTACTGTCTCTGTCTCTGTCTCTGTCTCTCTGTCTCTCTCTCTCTCTCTCTCTCTCTCTCTCTCTCTCTCAAATAAATAAAAAAAAAATAAAAAATTAAGCACTGATAGATGCTATAACAAGGGTAAATTTTAAAAATGTTACACTAAGTAAGTGAAAGTCCACACACAGCACATGATACCATCTGTGTGAAATGTCTGCACTAGGCAGATCCTCAGAGCTGACAGGTAGACAAGAGGTTCCTAGGGACGGGGGAGCAGGAAATGGTAAATGATTACTAACAGACTTGGAATTTTTTTCTAGGATGATGAAAATGTTCGGTAGGGGCAATAGTTGCGAAACGTAGTAAATGTACCACAAGCAACTGAATTGTACATTTAAAGGTGAATCTTATGGTACATGAATTATATCTTAATAGAAAACAGCATTTTGTGAGATTTTTTTTTTTTTTTGCCTTAAAAGCATATCAATACCAATGCATAGTGAAAACTGTGGAATATGTGTGTTCAATATGGTGATTTTGGGCACTTTTTTTTTTTGATACTGAGAATTGAACTCAGGACTTTGCACCTGCCAGGCAGGCGTTGTGCTGCTGAGCTGTATCCCCAGCCCATGGGACATATTTATTGTAAATTTTTGATTACTTTTATTTATGTTTATTTATTTTGGGTTTTTGAGACAGGGTCTCTTTATGTAGTCCAGGCTGGTCTTGAACTCACATTATTAAACAGGCCCAGGCTGATCTGGAACTCGGGGTGATCTGCTTCCCTCAGCCTCCAGAGTTTTAGAATGACAGGTATGTATTACCATGGTCAGATTGATCACTTTTATTCTGTTAAACAAGATTACTCATAACAACATTTAGGCTGGGCGTGTTGGGACTCTCCAGTAATCCCTACTGCCTGAGGAGGCTGAGGCCGGATTGAGAGTTTGAGGGCAGCCAGGACAATATAGTGGAACTATGTCTTTAACTGAAAGAAAGTTTTCTGGGTGTGCTGGCACATGCCTGTAATCCCAGAATTTAGTAGGCTGAGGCAGGAGAATCGCTGTGAGTTTGAGGCTAGCCCTGACCTACAAAGTGAGTTCCATGCCAGCCTGAGCTATATAGCGAGACCCTGTCTCAAAAAAAAAAAAAAAAAATTACATATTTTGATCATACTGTGTAGTGTTAGGAAGTTTCCTTCTGGTTACTCATGTATACAGTATGATATACCTATCTTATAAATCTGTTATGTAATTAAATATTAGATATTTAAAGAGTATTAAAGTGTATATCTATTATATTGTTCAGTACATAGTTTGTGCTTAAGAAATTCCATGCTTTTTTTTTTAAATCACATTTTGGGTCCCTCATTATTAAACAGGCCCAGGAAGGTATCCTCTTTTACCCAGTGGAAAAGATGGTCCTAGTGTACAAAGTAATTAGTTACTTGTTCCAGTTAATAACCACTCTTGGCCTGTCTTCATCTTAGTTTTGTTTGTTCATTTGTTCCTGGGATTGAATCCAGGAACTTTACACTGAGCTACATTCCCAACTCTTTTTTTGTTGTTTTTGAGACAGGATTTTCCCAAGTTGGTAAGTTACATAGGCCTGGCTCGAATTTGCCATCCTCCTGCCTCAGACTCCCAGAGTGCTGGGACTCTAGCTGCTCAGCTATCTGAGCTTTTATTGCTTTCCATATCTCAAAAGCTGAACACCTTATATGTAGTGGTTGCTTAATAAACTAGGTAATAAATTACAAATATTCTTTTGCATCAGGCCAAAAAATAAAAGTGTTTATGATGACCAGTAGTGGGGAGCTGATGTACCTACAGGCAGGGAAGAAAGAGTAAATTATGCTTCCTTAGCTAATCATCAGCTTTCTTGAATAAAACACATACATGCCTCTCAAGGCATAAACATGACAGTGTATAGAACTATGCTGTTAAGCAGTGAGTGGGCTGGAAGTTAGATTGCGACTTCAAAGCTCAGAACAAGCAGTTCTCAACCCAATAACAAAACTTCTCTTCTTTCTAAAGAACTGGATGCAGTGTAGTTAGACCACATTTTTGTAGCCTTACTATATTTAAAAAAAAAATCCAACTATTTATGCAGACATGTTTATCCCAGTAAAGCCTTCATGCCCAAAAGAGGGAGATTCTGTGGAGCTCTGATTTTAAAAAATCAGGTTCTATTTCCTTTAAGATTAAAATTTACTGGGGCTGGCGAGATAGCTCAGTGGACTAAGCGCCTGCATAGGCAAGCACAAGGACAGGCTCCCCAGCACCACAGGCACCAAGGGCCCCACCCCTGGGTTCGGTGGGCTGAGCTAGCAACCGGGTCTGGGTGTGGGGTGTGCAGACTTAGGACCCCAGCACTGCTGGGGAGGCTGAAAACTGGAGGATCTCTACGAGTCCAAGCTACATAGTGAGACCCTGTACCAAATAAATTTTTTAAAAATATTAAAATTTTTTATAAATTATGTGTGTGTGTGTGTGTGTGTGTGTGTTGTAAGAGGGCTGGCCAGATAGCTCAGCGGACTAAAGTGCCTGCTTAGGCAGAGTGCAGTGTCCAGGGTTTGATCCCCAGCATGCTGTTGCTAGCCCCACCCCCGAAGTGCGCTGGGACAGCGATTGAGACCGGGTGTGGTGGCACACACCTGTAATCCCAGTGCTTGGGAGGCTGAAAACAGGAGGATCACTACGAATCTAATGAGACCCTGTAGAGCCTGTACTAAAATATGTTAAAAAAAAATAAATGAGGGATGAGAGAGCTCAGTAGAATAAGCACTTGCCTGGCAAGCGCAAGGGCCTGAGTTCAATTCCTGGTTCTGCAAAAAAAAAAAAGTAAGAAAGAAGAAATGAGATACATATGTTTTAAGAAAAAAATGGAACACAAAGGACCAAAAAACAAAAAAAGTATGGTTTATTTTATATATACTATCAAAATGTAAGTTTTATTACATTAGTATAAATGTTATTTATATTTATGTATAATTTTTTTTTGGAACCAGGGATTGAACTCAGGCCCTTGCCCTTGCCAGGCAAGTGCTTATTCTACTGAGCTATCTCCCCAGCCCCTGGTGAAGTAATTTTGGAAAACCACCATTTAAATCCTCCCAGAAGTAGGTGTAGCGATGTAGCTCAATGGCAGAGTGTTTGTCTCACATGTGGGAGGTGCTTGGTTCAGTGCAAAGATATATTTTTTTAAATTTATTTATTTACATTTATTTATTGTGTGTGTGTGTGTGTGGCCAGCTCAGCCCACCAGGGGGCGGGGCTGGCTGGCATGTGGTGCTGGGGGATCGAACCTTGGTCCCTGTGCTTTGCTGAGCTTGTTCCAAGTAGGTGCTTTAGACCACTGAGCCATCTCACCAGCCCAAGATATATTTTTTTAAATAAATTTTTATTTATTTATGTGTGTGTGTGTGTGTCCAGCTCAGCCCACCAGGGGGCGGGGCTGGCTGGCATGTGGTACTGGGGGATTGAACCGTGGTCCCTGTGCTTTGTCAAGCTTGTTCTAAGTAGGTGCTTTAGACCACTGAGCCATCTCACCAGCCCCTGAACAAAGATATATTTACTCAAGAAAATGTATGAAGATTGGGTAAGAGAGATGAGCGTCTGAGGTATTAAACCAAGACCGTTCCTTCCCTCCCCAGCATTTGTTACTGTTTTGTTTTTTTGTTTTTTAAGTGCTGAGATTACACTTATGTGCCATCCTACCTGGCCGTTTGTGGGTGTTTTGAAGTCTTGGGAGGTAGGGAAGTTTCTACATCATTGATCAGAATGTACAACCACTATGGAAGTCAGTGTAGAGATTCCTCAAAAAATGAAAATTAGAAATTCTATTCAACCCAGCTAGTCCCTTTCTTGGTATCTTCCCCAAAGTTACAGACAACATATTGTGGGGATACAGGCATCCCATGTTTATAACAGCACAACTCATAGTAGCAAAAGCTTATTAGAACCCGTCCACATATCCATCAACAGGTGAGTGGCTAAAGGAAATGTATTTATTCCTGTCCAGGATAAATCTGTAGGAAAATGGATGCACCTCAAGACCACAATGTTAGGTGAAATAAATCAGACCCGCAAGGTTCTTTTAGATGAGAAGCCCAAAGGATAAATAATTTAAAAATAAAAGGTAGGCATTAAGAAACAGTGAGTGGGGCTGGTGAGATGGCTCAGTGATCTAAAGCACCTACTTAGAACAAGCTTAGCAAAGAACAGGGACCAAGGTTCCCGCATGCCACCCAGCCCCGCCCCCTGGTGGGCTGAGCTACACACACACACACACACACACACACACACACACACACATAACTAAATAATTTTTTTATTTTTATTTTTATTTTATTTTATTTTATTTTTTTTTTTTTGCAGAACCGGGGATTGAACTCAGATCCTTGAGTTTGCCAGTCAAGCGCTTATCCTACTGAGCCATCTCCCCGGCCCCACTAAATAAAATTTTTTTAAAAATCTAAAAAAAGGAAGGGGACCCGGGGATGGAGGGGTTGGGGAAGGACGAGAGGACAGGCAGTCCGCAACCCCTCAGCCTGACAAGTGTAACTGTCATACTTTCTCCTTCCTGGTATTTCAGCATTTATTTTGTGTATCTCGGAGCCCTATAAAATACAGAATCGTCAAGGTGGTTGTGTTCTCTGAACAAACTGACCCTGCTGCCGTCATGAAATGATTTTAATCCTGGTAGTAGCCTTTGTGTTGTAAGTTACTTGATAGTGCAGCAGTACTGCCTCATATACAGTTTTTCTTTCCAGAAATTTCAATTAAATGCTGTCAATACAAAAAGCTAAATAGAAAAATTTCAGCTGAGTGTGTGGGTGGGTGGGTGCGTGCCTACAATGCTAGTGTGTATAAGGCTAAGGCAAAAGGATTGCAAGTTCAAGATTATCCTGGGCTTTATAGTGAGTTCAAGCCCAGCTTGGATAACATAGTAAGACCCAGTCTAAAAAAAAGAAAAAGAAAAGAATTCATAAATTTTTAAATTGCACCATTTTGAGTAGCACGATGAAATCTTTCAGATTCCTATTCTGTGCTGCCCTACATGTGAGTCATCCCTTTATCCAGTGTATCCATGTTGTATATGGCACTAGCACATTAATTACTTTGTAGCAACCTGGGGTATCAGACCCATTGCTGTGATACACAGCGCTTGTGTTCAGGTAACCATATTTTACTTAATAATTGCCCAAAGTATCACTGTAATTTGTAGGAATGATTTGGCCCTGGCCGTGGTCTCAGACATCCCCTGAGGGGTCTTGGTATGTACTCCCTGTCCCCTTGGAAAGCAGGGACAACTGTAATATAACCCCAGTTTGCTTGTTCGTTCTCTCTCTCTCTCTCTCTCGTGTGTGGCCAGCTCAGCCACATGCTGGTGTGGCATGTGGTACTGGGGATCGAACCATGGTCCCTGTGGTTGCCTAGGCTTGCCTAAGCAGGCACTTTAGATTGTTGAGCTATCTCCCCGGCCCCCAAGTTTTCTTTTGGCTAATGTGCACACAGTGGATCCATTTATTAGGGTTGCCAAACACATTACCACAAACTTCAACAGAAATTGCTTCTCTCACAGTTCTGGAGACCAGTAGTACAATATCAAGGTATAGGGCCAGACTTCTTTCAAAGAACCTTAGAGGAGAATCTTACCTGTTGCACTTTCTGGTGGCTGCATAACTTCAGTCTGCCTACATCTCTTCTGCAATTTCACCTTCTCATCTGCCTTTTTGTCTTTCATCTTTCATAAAGCATTTGTCATTAGAGCTAGGACCAACCTGAAAAATCCATGGTGATCTTACCTCAAGATTCTTAACTTCCAGGCTGGGGAGATAGTTCAGTAGAATAAGCACTTGCCTGGCAAGTGCAAGATCCCGAGTTCAATCCCTGGTACCACAAAAAATAAAAAGTGAAAAAGATTCTTAACCTCATTTCACCTAAAACACTTATTTCTGAGTAAGGCCACATGCTGAGGAAGTCAAAACTCTTTCTCGGGGCTGGAGAGATGGCTCAGTGGTCTAAAGCACCTACTTGAAACAAGCTTGGCAAAGCACAGGGACCGCGGTTCGATCCCCAGTACCACATGCCAGCCAGACCCGCCCCCTGGTGGGCTGAGCTGGCCACACACACACACA
>NW_004524594.1:15717971-15720416 GCF_000260255.1 Octodon degus
AATAAATAAATGTAATAAATAAAAATAAATAAATATTTAAAAAAAACTCTTTCTCTGTGCTGTTTGCAAGTCAGAGTCCTTAGCAGAAATGGCCTCTGACTGCCAGCCTTGTCTGAGGATTTCAGCCTCTAGAACTGAGAAAATAAATTTGCTTTAGCTGCTCGATCTGTCCTATTTTCTTATAGCAGCCTCAGTAAACTAATACGGTAAGACTAAGTGAAAGTGGTCATAGTGATAACGTCACATATTTCTCTCTGGAAGGCAGAGTTTTTGTTTATGAGCAGTATGGTCATACTTAAAAAAAAAAGAACACTTTTATTTTTGAATAGGGTTATATTTTCTATATAAGTCTGGTTGGTGTTCAAGTATAGCCAGGTCTGGTCTCAAACCCTGGCAATCCTCCTGCCTCAGCCTCCCAAGTACCACAGTTACAGGTATATGCCATCACACCCAAAGTTGTGTTGTTTCAGTCTGAGATGCATTCTCACTGTGTTGCCCAGGCTGCTGTTAAACGTAAGCTCATGCAGTCTTCTCACAAGCCTCAGAGGTGTGCACCTCATGCCCAGCTTGCTGTACTTTTTTTTTTTTTTTTTTGGCAGAACCGGGGATTGAACTCAGACCCTTGTGCTTGCCACGGAAGTGCTTATTCTACTGAGCCATCTCCCCGGCCCCTCTGTGGTACTTTTAAATAATGCTTTGGTATGTGTGACAGTTAAGCTGGATTGTCATATGGACTGGCTTCACAGTTGCCGGGGGGGAATAAAGCACATTTTTGGGCGGTCACGGATGCATGAGCTAGTGCACATGGGCATTAGCTATGTGGTCCCTGGCTCCTTCCCATATGGCGTGTTTGCCTTATCTGCTCCCCTGGCCACCATAAATGAGCGGTTTGTCTCACTACACCCCTTTGCCATGACACTGTGAACCAAATCCAACCTCTCCTCCTTTTCTTCTTCCTCCTCTTTTCAGTAGAGTTGAGCCCAGGGTTCTCCCACTGAGCTACATCCCCAGCTCTTGATTTTGACAGGTTCTTGCTCAGTTATCCACTTATAGATCCAAACCTATGAATCTCCTGCGTCAGCCTCCCATGGTGCTGAAATTATGGGTATAAGCCACCATCCTTGGCTAAACTGTACTTCCTTTATTTTTTGTACTTCCTTCAAGTTGCAGGTGTCAGGTATTTTATAAAGAGCAAACAGAGGAAAGCTGACTGATAAAATATGTAATCTTTAGTGAAGTGTTTGCAAACTGCTGGGATGAGGAAAAACCCTAACTCTCAGATTTCTTAACTCAAATAATGTACTAAACTCAAGAGGGGAGTGACATTTAGAAGACTTACTGATTAGCCTATAAAGTCTTTTTTTTTAAACTTTTTTTCCTAACATTTATTTGTGTGTGTGTGTGTGTGTGTGGCCAGCTCAGCCCACCAGGGGGCGGGGCTGGCTGGCATGTGGCGCTGGGGGATTGAACCGCGGTCCCTGTGATTTGTTTAGCTTGTTCTAAGTAGGTGCTTTAGACCACTGAGCCATCTCACCAGCTCCCTATAAAGTCTTAAGTCATTAATAAAGAGTCTATGGCCTAAGTGCCTGTCCAGAAAACACAAGGATATGGGTTCAATCCTTGGTACCACATCCTGTCCCGGCCCCAAACTCAGGCATGGTAACGCATGCTTGTAATCCCAGTGCTGGGGTGGCTGACACAGGAGGATCGCTATGAGTCCGAGCTGCATAGCAAGATCCTGTATTAAATAAATATTTTTTTTAAAAAAAAGGTCTAGGGGCTGGGGGATAGCTAAGTAGAATAAGTGCTTGCTTGGCAAGCGCAAGGGCTTGAGTTCAATCCCCAGTTCTGCCAAAAAATAAAAAAAATAAAAAGTTAAAGTCTGTGTAAACAAAATTAATTTTCAAATTTCATCATAAAGTCAAGTCCTTTGTGTTAGGCTGCTGTTTTGAATGGTCTTCCCTCCCTGCTCAGCTGCACGTGCTGTCCGAAGGGAGCCCTCTCACTTCTGTGGAGTCAGTGGAAGCCGTATACGGTATGGAGAGAATGAGCTGTGTGTTTGGAAAGGAAGTTTAGTGAGAAGCAAAAGAGTGTGATATGCAAAGGGTGGGTATTCTAAGAGATATATTTTCTTAAAGACAGAAAGGTAAAGTGGGGAATGATAACTGAATACCTTGAACTACCTAAGAGGCCAGAGTGAACACTTTAAACTGATTGTAAGTATGATATTAAAAAAGAGTGAATATTTAAAGTTTTAAAATTTATTACATTAAAAGACATATTGCCAAAGTGCCTGCAAGCAGGTTCAGGGGCCGGAGGTTCGATCCTGGAGTCCTGCTGTGCTGGCCCCACCCCTGGGGTGTGCTGAGACAGCAATTGAGACTGGGCATGGTGGCACATGCCTGTAATCCCAGCTCTCAGGAGGCTGTAAACAGGAGGATCACT
>NW_004524594.1:15720802-15739540 GCF_000260255.1 Octodon degus
TCTCTCTCTCTCTCTCTCTCTCTCTCTCTCTCAAATAAATAAAAAATATTAAAAAAAAAAAAAAGACACATTGTCATTAATTGCCACCTCCCCACTGCCTCATTTGAACCCCTGCCATCGTTCTTGTCACTTTCTGAGGCAGTGCTGGAAGCCTTTTCCTGAGCATCTTTAGTTGTGCTGTCATGGCTTCCTCAATGTCCTGAATCAATCAGCAACATTTAGGTGATCATTTGACTTGGAGAAGTCGCAGTGTGAGGCCTAGCGAGCAGTGGGGATGAGGACTCTGTGGTGTGCTGTGCGCTGCCTGTCCACCAGAGGGCACTTGGCAGCCGCAGTCAGCGTTTCTGATCCCAGCTTCTAAAGGCACTTAGGAAAGAGGACTTCGAGAGATGCAAAAAATGTGGCAAGTGGACATGGTGGCCAGGTGGCACATGCCTGTAACTCCAGCACTCCAGAGGCTGAGGCAGGAGGATTACTATAGTAGAGTTCGAGGCCAGCCTGAACCACATAGGAAGACCCCACCTCTTTTTTTTTTTTGGTACAGGGGTTTGAACTCAGGATCTTGTGCTTGCTAGGCAGGCCTTATGCTGCTGAGCTATCTCCTTTGCCCCCAAGACCCTAGCTCAAAAGACAAATAAAACTTGGCAAGAATGGTGCAATGTATGCTAAGGAGGAATTTTTTTTTCTTTGCGGTACCAGGGATTGAATTCAAGGCCTTGCTTACTCTACTGAGCCATCTTCCCGGTCCCTACTTTCATAAATTTTTTAAAAAATTAAACTTTTAAAATTAGCTCTTGTCCATATTTGTAAGTATAAAATACATCATAGGGTTGGAGATGCAAGGATAAAGACTCTGTGGAAGGGGCCAAGGAGATGGCTCAGTAGAAAAGCGCTTCCCTGGCAAGCGCAAGGGCCTGAGTTTGATCTCCAGTTCTGCCCCTCCCCCCAAAAAAAAGACTCTGTGGATATAGACCCTTAGCGCTTCATAGCTGGCCAGCAACACAGTGAGATTATATGTCAATAGTATTTTACTGGTGTCATAAGATCAACAAAGCAGTGCTTAGAGAGGTATGTGTTCATATATGAAAGAGCAGCCTACTTATTTTGAAATGTCTTACAAAATAGCTAAAATTCAATGACCTTTCCATTCTTACTGTTCTGCTGTAATGCTTCATCATCATCATCATCATCATCATCATCATCATGATGTTGGTCTGACAAGTGTCAGTATGTAATGCAGGCTGGCCTCAAACTTGTGGTGATCCTCCTGTCTCAGGCTCCTGAATGCTGGGTTTATGGGTGTGCGCCACCCTGCCTAGCTTACCCTGCTTTTCAAATGCTCAGTTCTTGCTCTTCTCCTGACACTGCATTCTTTCTAGAATCAAAGAATATGAACATCTTAAAAAAGGCCTTCTGGCCGGGCATGGTGGTGCATGCCTATAATCCCAGCACTCGGGAGGCTGAGGCAGGAGGATCACTGCAAGTTTGAGACCAGCCTGGGCTACAAAGTGAGCTCAAGGCCAGCCTGAAATGCACAGTGAGACCCTATCTCAAAAAGACAAAACAAAAAGGCCTTCTGGCTGGGGAGATAATCTCAGTGGTCTAAGCGCCTGGCTGGCAAGTGCAAGGAAGGACCCAGGTTCAATTCCTGGTAGCGTATGCTGTGCTGGCTCCCAAACCAGGCATGTTGATGCACCTGAGTGCTAGCGCTGGGGAGGTTGAGGTAGGAGGATCACTACAAGCTTGAACTGCATAGCAACCCTGTATCAAATAAATAAATAGCCTTTTTTTTTTTTTTTTCCCCCGGAACCAGGGATTGAACCCTGGCCCTTGAGCTTGCTAGGCAAACACTTATTCTACTGAGCTACCTCTCCGGTCCCATAAACAGTCTTCTTACCTCACTTGCAGGATGAGGGAGGAACTGCTCTTCTGAAAGTGAGCTAAGTTGGCACAGCCTCTTCCTCCTCCTGCAGACGAGTGTCTAGCTCACAGGCCCAGTCGCAGTCATCAGGGCATCCGCAAGGCCTCCCCGCCCGCTCACGTAGCCGCTCCTTCACCATGTGCTCTGCTTGGGATAAGTGCAGCTGGCAGAAACACTTTTCAGTTCTTATCATGCCTGCCTTCCCTAATTATTCTACCTGAAGAGCCCCAACCTCCGAGGACAGGAATCTGTGCCCATCCCTGGGCTTTACATGTGAGGACGGAGTGTAAAAACTAGTCCACTGTACTTCACTGTTTCATAAAATATCAGCAGTTTTGACATATATTAAAACTTATTTTTCTTGTCCTTTTTACTTCTATTTTAAAAACTATAATGCTAATTGGTAAGACATTAGAAATGGTGCACATTTAAAAGAACAGGATGAAAAGTATTCATCCGCGGTCTTTATATTTCACGTTGCTGTCCTTAATGTAGTTGCTCAGGCTGTAGGTATTAGCATATAGTTAGTCAAAGGAAAAATTTTACACATTGACTACTAGTGTTTTTTTTGCAGAACCAGGGATTGACTCAGGCACTTGTGCTTGCCAGGGAAGCGTTTATTCTATTGAGCCATCTGCCTGGCCCACTTTTCTTTCACTTATCCAGTTATCCCTAAAACATGTAGGGAGACTATACCATGGTCCAGATAGGTCCACACTGGTGAGTGAAATCCATTCAAAGGTAACAGAAATCAGCATGAGAGGGATTGGACCAGCAAGCCAGCACCCATGCAAAGCCTGTGACCACCTGGGAGGGGTCAAAGGTAGAGTCGCTTAGAGGATTAACGCCTCCCCTGGGCCGTAGAGGTGGTACTCAGGTGAGAGAGGAAGAATAAGGAGGTGAATAAGAAGACTTCTGTAGTAACAGAAGGAGCTAGAGGCAAGGGAGAGGCAGATATTCAAGGAATTCAGAGGATCCTCAGGACTGGACTGCCAGAGGGGAGGAAGGGGAGGAGAGAGGGAGGGAAGGACTGGCTAATAAAAGGGGCTGGGGACTGAGAACTGGGTTAAAGCAATAAAAAGCCCTGGAGAGGCTGTGGAGAGGGGGAAGAATACTTTTTATTGTTGCCTTATATTAAGTAAGGAGCCAATTTAATGTAAAATCTATTTACTTTGGGTAAAAATAATAGCTGAAGCATGGCAGGTAAATTGTGCATAAGACACAAGTTATTCTTATAAAGTAATTTCCTGACGCCTCACTCACATCACCAAATAGATAGTTTAGCAATAGACCGACAGGTAATTGTATCTTCTTTTAATTTGAAACCAGTGAGGTCTAAATTATTCATCCTAGCTGAAGAAAAAAAAAAAAAAAAATATATATATATATATATATATATATATATTCATCCTAGCTGAAAGAACATTAAGTGATCAATATCCAGATTGATTTTATCTTAAAATATACTTTATTTATTTATGAGGACAGGGTCTACAGGGTCTCACTGCGTAGATCAGATTTGTAGTGTTCCTGTTTACAGCTTCCTAAGTGCTGGGATTATAGGTGTGCGCCACCATGCCCAGTCTCAATCGCTGTCTCAGTGCATCCCGGGGGCAGAGCCCAAATGGCAAGCTTGGGGATCAAACTCTGGCCCCTGTGTCTGCTTATGCGGGCGCCTTAATCTGCTGAACTATTTGGCCGGCCCAAAATATGATTTATTTTAAAAACTAAAAACTTAGCGCTACACCATAGGAAAGGGACAATCCCTAATATCAAGTTTTGTAACTCAATCCAAGTTGGGAATTAAAAATGTGTAAGCATCATCTTCCATTTTCCTGGAGTAGGATTGGGTTAAATAACTGAGTTTGGAAAGGTCCCGAGACTTTTTTTAAAAAAGTACATTAAAAAATATTTCTAGAAATGGGGCCGGGAAGATGGCTCAGTGGAATAAGCGCTTCCCTGGCAAGTGCAAGGGCCTGAGTTCAATCCCCGGTTCCACAAAAAAAAAAAAAAAAAGAAAAATATTTCTAGAAATAAGAAGTGGCCAGGCACGGTGGCACACCACTAATTCCAGCATCTCTGGCAGCTGAAATGGGGTTGGGAGTGGGCAAGGTGTTTACAAATCTGAGCTAGCCTGGACACCCAGCAAATCCTTGTCTCAATCAATTAATCACCAGTCAATTAATAGGGCTAAGGGTGTAGCTCAGCATTCCCTGGGTTCAGTCGCTAGTACTTCAAAACAAAACATGTACACATACAAAACATAAAGTAGGGCTGGCCAAATAGCTCAGGGGACTAAACTGACTGCTTAGGCAGAGCACAGTGGCCAGGATTTGATCCCCACCATGTGGTGCCAGGCCTGACCCCAGGGCGCACTGAGAGGGCAATGGAGACTGGGCTTGGTGGTGGGCGCCTGTAATCCCACCGCTTGGGAGGCTAAAACAGGAGGAGCTCTACAAGTCCCATCTACATAGTGAGACCCTGTAGACGCTGTACTAAACGCAGAACACACACACACACACACACACAAAGTAGTACAGTGTAAGAACTGTTCTCTGAATTTTTTCTAAATTATGTGAAAAATACTAAAATGAACAATTAAATTTCAGTAACTAAAGATCAAAATGGAGGTATTCAAAAATTTAAGTTTGATAGGTTCTGTTTCGCCCTACAAGGCAATGAACTCAGGACCTTGCACTTGCCAGGCAAGCCCTTATGCCACTGAGCCATCTCCCCAGACTTTTCTGTGTAAAGTACAGAACAAAATCAGTGGTTTTTTGTTTTGTTTTGTTTTTTAAAATTATTTATTTGTATTTATTACATTTATTTATTGTATGTGTGTGTGGCCAGCTCAGCCCACCAGGGGGCGGGGCTGGCTGGCATGTGGTGCTGGGGGATAGAACCGCGGTCCCTGTGCTTTGCCAAGCTTGTTTCAAGTAGGTGCTTTAGACCACTGAGCCATCTCTCCAGCCTTGAAATCAGCGTTTTTACCATCAAAACTAAGTAAGGTAGCACATATGCTGACAATAACGCCAACTGAACTTGCGTGCTCAGGGCCTCTGTACTGAGCTATTTCTCCCACCCTTCACCTTCACCCCCTTATGATAATGGTCTCTCAAAATTGTCCAGCTGGGCCTGAAGCTTTCAATCCTCCTGCCTCAGCCTCCCACATGCTGTGATCAAAGGCTGCAGTGCTGTGCCCAGCTGGAATTTTTTTTTTTTTTATATTTTTAAATTTTTTATTTGGTACAAGGTCTCACTACACAGCTTGGACTCGTAGTGATCCCCATCTCAGCCTCCCCAGTGCTGGGATTACCTCAGCCTGATTTCGGTTGCCAACACAGCAAGGGCATGGGTATGCAGTAATGGGATCAAACCTGGGTCCTTGTGCTTGCCAGGCAGGCATTTAGGCCACTGAGCTATCTCCCCAGCCCCTGGGATCTTCTTTTTGTTCAGACAGTGTCTCATTATGTAGTTCAGGCTGGTGGTGGAGGCTGGCATTGAACTCAAGGTGATCCTCCTGCCTTAGCCTCCTGAGTACTGGAATTATAGGTTTGTGTCACTACACTCAGCTCCCAGCTGGAATTTTATTTTTATAGATTTAAAAAAAGGGGAGGGGGGAATTAAGGAGTTTTTATCTTAAAGCTTTGACAGAGAACATGGTGGTAAGAAGGGCAGTTCAGCTGTGGGTCTCTGCACCTTTCAGTGGGCTTCCAAGCGCACCTCCTTGTGACAGAGCAACCAGAAGCTCCCAACTGTGGTCAATCACTGGGAGGACAGCCTTGGGGAGAGCTTGCCGTTTTTGGTGGAAAACAAAGAGGTGGATACTGGTTATGCCGACCTTGTACTTCAGATCTGAATTTGGTGCACCTTTCTTTATAACACCACAAACTGCATAAGAAGTAAGCATGTTTCCACTCATTCACTTAACAGGAATGAAGAAGGTTGTAGGAGGTGCAGTCTCTTTGGAAATGGGTCAAACCCAACTGTTGTAGCATGTTAGGTATGTCTGTAAGTAAACAAATGCCACGAGTGTGTAAAGCCTCTTCTCTGAAATAAGTAATGTGGCAGTGCCTGAACGCAAGCTTATGTTACTTGGCTAATTCTCTAGTGCTAATGTATAAGAACTGTGAACCATTTACCTTGCTTCATAAGCTTAAGTTCTGATTAGAGTCTGCTTTGGATTCCTAGGATCGGACCTTGTTAACAATTTGCTTTAAACGTGAACAGAGGGGGACAACCTGCTTGGGCCCCCCTCCTGTCCCTCTCTTGGACAAGAGGTTTCTTTCATATTTTTTTTTCCGTAACCAGGGATTGAACTCAGATCCTTGCGTTTGCCAGTCAAGCGCTTATCCTACTGAGCCATCTCCCCGGCCCCCCAATAAATATATTCTGCTCATAAAAAAGTAAATAAAAATACAAGTGAACAAAACAGCAAATTTCACTTTTGTTCTATAGCAACTATTTTAAGGGAAGAAAAATACACTTTTAGTTTTTCTCTTTACTTTGCAAGAATTGGTTTTTCTCCATTTGTAATAAGCAGGAAGAAAACCAATCATGTATACTGACTGAAGTTCTGATTAGCCAAATATTTAGAACTTTTTTTTTTCTTCTGTTAAATCTGTAGCATAAACTGAAAAGCCTACCTCATTAATTGTACTGCTGGCCAGAAATAAGTCTTGTGTAAAAGAAAAAGCAGCATGTAATAGTATATAACACATAACTGAGAACATGGTCCCAACTTATTCTGGAGCTTTGAGTATATACACCCTACACTGATGGAGGTATTAGGTGAAAGGTGATCTGACTTGAACTTCATCAATCAACTGAATATACAAGTCGTGAAATGCTATTTACCACTTCAAAATATAATGCCTTTAGTTTCTAAGGCTTTGTAGTACTTGGGGAAAGTAGCTACTATTTTAATCCTGGTTTGTTCTTGTTTGAAATACAACAAAAAGAGATTGCACTTTGGGAGGCTGAGGCAAAAAGATCAAAGAATAAGCCAAGGGTTAGAAAGACCTTGTCTTAGGGCAGGGTGGGGTGTCTGAGGATATACCTCTCAGTGTGATGGTCCTGGGTTCAACCCACAGTACCAGGAAGAATAAAACCATGCAGGCTGGCAGGCAGGCTGTCTGGCCTCCAGATGTTTCAGTGGGAGCATGCTGTAGTGTCTTTACAACAACATTTAAAAACTAGACCATTCATGCAAAAGTATATTTATGGGTTCTCAGAAATTTATTCTCAGTTCTACATCTCTTCATAGAACAAAATAAAAAATAGCCACGTAGGCCAATTCTTGTCATAATATTAGATTTCTATTAGGGCCCAAAAGCAACACTGCTTTATTAGTTTTGTTAGAACCTTCTATTTTTATTTTTTTCAGTTTATTCTAGACTATCTTTCATGTCTTTGACAGCTATTTGCCAACTACATACAGATGCAAACTTAATGTAAGTTCATCCAAATAGTCCCTATACTTGTACATCATCATTTATTTTATTATACAATGACTGACAACTCCAGTTTCATCCTGTGTTGAGAGTTTCTTCTTTTTGTCCTGGAAATCAAACTTGGGACCTTGCGCTTGCCAGGCAGGCACTGTGCTGCTGAGCTAAATCCCTGGCCTGTGTGTTGAGAGTTTCTACAAAACATTTGGGTTTTTCTACTTTTGGAAAAAGTAGATGTAAAGGTTTGAGTTCATAAAGTGATTCTGAACTCTGGAATCAAATGTTATTAAACTTTTTTTTTTAAAGAAACTAGCTTAATCTCTACCATGTTATGTGTTTTTTTAAAAAATATTAATCTTACACAAACATTTTTTATTATTTATTTATTTATTTATTTAGTGTGTGTGTGTGGCCAGCTCAGCCCACCAGAGGGCGGGACTGGCTGGCATGTGGTGCTGGGGGATTAAACCGTGGTCCCTGTGCTTTGCTAAGCTTGTTCTAAGTAGGTGCTTTAGACCACTGAGCCATCTCACCAGCCCCCATGTTATGTGTTGAGAGAAATCTAAACATGATGTATTTGGCTATACAGTACCTCTACTTCTAATTGTTAAATAAAACCCCAAACATTCTGATTTTGTTGTTTAAAAAATTGCTTTCATTTTAATGATCTGAGTTAGTAACAAACAAATATACAAAATTGTCTTTCACATTGCCATACATTGTATTATGGACCGATTGAAAACTCTGGACTACAAATGCAGGTTTCTTTGTATCCTTAATTTCAATTAGTCACTTATAAATAAAAGTGATCTGCAAAAACATGCATTTGTGAACACAGGTGCCAAAAGTTGTGTGTGCAAGTTAATGCACAACCAATAGTGTACACTGTTCATTTGTGCAGTTGTGTGTCAAGTTAAATGACACAGGTACAGTTTTTCTGGAATATTTCACTCTATTTGAGAAACATTTTTGTGAAACACATGGAAATACAGCTTAAAACAAAAATTGTGTTCTACAAATACAATAAAACATCAACTTACACACTGGAAGCAACTTTTGGGAAAGCTGCTTCAATAACCCTGCTGCTGTACTGGCTTTACGGGTCTATCTCCCGAGTCACAGGCTGGGATACAGCTGCTTTAAAAGAAAATAAATATGGTATGTATGTTGAGAAGAGAATTACAGTTTAAAAATGTGAAGTTTTGAAAAACAGTACTAATGCATGCGTTCAACCTAGGTATTTTTGTTTTAGAAATTTAAGTTTAAAATATTAAAATCTAAAATTTTCTAGGACATTTTATTTACTTTTGGTACTAGGAATAGAACTCAGGACTTTGCATTTGCCAGGCAGGCACCTGTGTCACTGAGCTATATCCCCAGCCCTAAAATTTTCTAAACCATGTGAAAATGATTTTTTAATGTTTGAAAATGATTTTAACAATGTTTCCTATTTGATAACAGAAAATGGGCAGTTTTTAGTTCAACTTACTATGGTAATTCATAAATCATTATGCATCTGATTTCATTAGAGGATCAAATAAGTGGAAATTGGGTTATCATGAAAATGATAAGGAAGACCCATTCTGCAACCACTCATTTGAAATAATTAAGCACCAACACAAAATTATTTTTACATTAAATTATTTCCAGATCTCTATAGATAACAAAACCCAATCTTTAAAATATTTTCCTGGGTAGTGGCAACATGTGCTTTACCTCCTTAATTCTATCTACAACCTAAAGTTACTTCTATACTATAAATTTCAACCCCCTTGGCAAGGAATGGAAATGCTAACCAGCTAGGTATTTATTTAACTTCATACAAAGAGAAAACTCATGTATGGTTGTCATAATACAGTCCCGCTTTTCTCTCCGGCCGAAAGGTGCTGATTTTCCTGTGCTATATGGAACACAGGAGAGATGATGATGTATCTAAACAACAGGATATCTTGCAGGTGTCACAGGACTTGGCCTCCCATATCATGAAAACACATGTTACTAACACGAACACAGCTGTAAACACTTTGAGAGAAACTATAGTTTAGAAATAAATGGATTATTTCCTATGCAAAATGAGATTAGAGACACATCTTTGTTTCCCATCAGGCTATTCTCGAAGAAAATGTGGTTATAATTTCACACATCCACGTTAAGATGTCACCTAAATGCAAGGTGGCTTTCAAAAATATTTAAAGCTGAATCACTGATTCAGGAAAGTAAGCTGGGGGGATAATGTTAAAATGTGTACTTGCAGTATTACAACATAAGAGATTAGTTCCCCACTAGGTACTTTGTAAATCAAGAAACCAATTCTGTCCAGAGTCAATACCATCAGAAAAAATATGGCTGCTTCCTACTCTTCTCCACTTTCGAGATAGGATTCTCCTACTGCTGTATTCTCTGCATCTCTCCTGTGAGTTAGGTAAAAATCAATCTAATAGGTTACTTTTGTTTCCAAAATAAGTTTTAAAAAACTTTCACAAACGGAACATTTAACACTTTAGAAAACTTTCCATTGTTCAGTACCCTGTCTAATGGCAGGTACAAATATTAAGGATTATTGCTTTTCATAAGACTATTAGAAATATGGGAGTGTAACTCAAATCGTCTGTTTTATGCAATGCTATGTTTTATTTTCAAATCAAGTAACTTGTTACCTTCAATTCCTTGTCATTCGACTGAAGTTTTAAGTATGAGAATTTGGCCTATTTGAACTCAAATCCAAAACAACAGAAATATCTACATAAGCATGTATTATTTGGGCAATGAGCAGAACACTGCTTTCTTGGTAGGACTTAAGGCACTAAATGGTGGTCAAATAAAAGTATGATGATTAGTTTTTAGAATCTAAAAAAGGGGACAGTTTAGAATGAACTACTAAATCTTTTTCACAAACAAATAAGGCATCCTGTTGGCAAACACAAACAAAACACAAGGTCATGTTGAACCTAATACATTCACTGTCTCTGCTAAACTACTGGAACTGCGCGGCTACCAAACTTAAGAAAGCTGCAATAGCACGTATCAAGGCTGAAAAGGCACCAAAAGCAGAACTCTACCACTTCCAGTTCTAAGAGCTGCGGAAGCTGTGCGGAACACTGCATATCATCTGATTATTAACTTTGTTCTTCACAAATCTATCTTGTAGTTAGATTTTTGCTTCAACAAATCCACTCATGAAGTGTTAGTTCAGTAAGAAATTAATGAATTAGGAAATTGCTGCAGTGTCTAACACAGCCCTATTTATAAAGCTAAACTAATTCTAGCACTGAATGTACATTCAGGGTAACACTGGAGCAAATCTGTATGAACAAAGATAATGGTTACCTCAAGACAATTCACAATAGAAATAGGACATAAAACTAAATAGATTTACTGAAAACAATGAAGTGTAGTACAAATACAAAGGACATAATTATAACCACAATATTTTCCTTGTGAAAAATACAACTATTAGTAAAAAAATGTACAATTGAAAAATTTCCAAAGAAAAAACACAGAATAAATGAAAATACTTTTCTTTGAGATAGGGAAAATAGTATGTCACTGTTTCTTTTATCACAATATAATTTGACACAAAAAGCACAGAATTGCACCAATTCCATATCCAGTTTCCTGAACATGTCAAAAGGAGTCCATAAAGCAGAATGCAGTTTCTGAATTTTATATGTAAAGGTGATATTTTCATACAAGATGTCACAGCACACCAGATCTGTTTACACAATGTACAATAGCTTCTGTTTTGTGGCTAGACTGGAATACAAACATATGCTTTCTGCCACCTCTTTCATTCTGGTATTAGCCAGAGTCTGACAATCAAGTTACTTAGGTGTTATTTCTCCAGCCATGAAGGAAAATTATACTTAGTGCATGCTTCATCATTTGCCAAAAAGCATTTCTGAAAATAAAACTCAGTTACCTGATGGTTTATAAAATAGAAAACTAATTCCTTAGGATAAAATGTCACAGGATGCAGGTCCGCTTCTAAGGACCGATTTCCGTGGCAGCACCTGTGTCCTCTAGCAAAGGTCCCGGTAAAAGTTCCGCAGTGGAAGAGCACATCCCCAGGAGCCCACTGCTTGACATTGATTATCTGTGACCACCCCCTTCACAATCTCATTAGTGCTATAAAAAAGACGGAATTTGTGTGGAAATGTTAGGAACATTTCTGCTGTACATGATTTAGAAGTTCTCCAAATTTTTCAAATAGGTCCTCTACCCATTTTACATTTTTCATACAAAGTTGAACAATTTCTTCTTGTCCTAAGTCCTCATTTTTTTTCTGCACAGAAGAAATCTAAAATAAAGAAAGTTGTCATGTTAGTACTTATCACTTTATTATATATAAGCCTTTCACAGGGCTTTATCTTTCTGTATCAGGAATGAAAAGATTTATCAGTTCATCTATACACACTGATTATTTTTCACTCCCACTCGTGCAGAATGATTACTTCAGGTAAATTTGGATTTGATCTAGTCTTACTATCACTGGCTCCATAGTGGCAGACAAAAAGACTGGAAAAAGTATCTCAAACTTTCTGAAGTCCTTTCAATATTGTTAAAAACCAAATATCAGGGTTACTTCTGTTTTCAGAAAATTAGCGTATTTTGCATCTTCATCTTTGCTTTTCCTTTAAGGTTAGATTTAAGAACACCCTTCCAACCCAACTACTGTGTAACATATCACGTTTAGCTTTGAGCCCATCTATATGGTAGTACTAGCTACACATTTATTTTGAGGAAATTAATCCTTAAATCCTATCCACAAAGAACTGTTCCCATATATAATTACCGAGAAACTTGAAACTTATGATTCTTAAAATTATAATTAACAGTGCCTACTTGGCAAGTGTGAGGTCCTGAGTTACATTCTCTGTACTAAATAACTACATAACTAAATAAATCAAATACACTAAAAATAAAAATTGAATTTTAACTTGCATTTTTTCATCTCAAGGCACAAAACCCCAATTCTGTGTAAGTAAGCAGGATAAAGCTATTCAGTGGTAAGATAGGAAGGCTTTGAAGCAATAAATAAATTGAATTAAAGGAGGATCATTTTTTTGTTTTGTTTTGTTTTTTGGCGGAACCGGGAATTGAACTCAGATCCTTGTGTTTGCCAGTCAAGCGCTTATCCTACTGAGCCATCTCCCTGACCCTGAGGGAGGATCATTTTATAAGAGAATAAGATGCTCAAAGCACCATGCACTATGCAATACAAAGCAAATACTAGCATCTTAAAAACATCACCATTCATAGCTCAAGAGGTAGTAATACACTAAAGAATCTGAGCATAAAACAGCACAGAAACTCAAAACAATAAATTTGGTCATTACTTAATAGTAGAACACAGGAAAAAAAAAAAAACAGCCAACTACCCCAAGCTCCCATATATATATAGACACATATAATTACATATACATATTTAACACTTCATTTTAAAGCATTCACAAATCATAGTTTCCTTAACATTCACAAAACATACATTTCTTTTTTAAATAATAAAATTACCTCATCTTTACATATCAGGTAAACGTGATATTTATAATGATGGAGTGAATGGTACAAAGAATACAGTTGTATCTTCTCTGGATCAACAGCAAACTCCTATAAAAAGAAACAGTTCATGGAACATCTGAACTAAGAATACTTGTGGGAAAATACTAGATCAAAAGTCTCACAGTGGGGTCGGGAAGATAGCTCAGTGGCACAGCACCTGCCTGCCAAGTGCAAGGTCCTGAGTTCAATTTGCAGTACCAAAAACAAACAAGTCTCATGGCAATCTTGAAAATGCCTGGCATAGTTAGGCATAAGGTTGAATTAACATGCAAAGGTTACTCATGAGTTCAGATTACATTAAAAAACTTCATTCTTTTTCGTAAATGTAAATATGCATTCTTTTTAAAAAAATGTAACATTAGAGAAAAATTTAAATGAAAAATGAGGTAACCTGTAAAGGTTTTCTATAATCTTTTCCTTTAAAATGAGGATTGCAGGGGCTAGGGTTCGATCCCTGGGCGTGCCGTGCCGGCCCTGCCTCTGGGGCACGCCGAGATGGCAATTGAGACTGGGCATGGTGGCGGAGGCCTGTAATCCCAGCTCTTGGGAGGCTGTAAACAGGCAGATCACTTTGAGTGTGATCTAGTAGTGAGACCCTGAAACCCTGTACATCCTTCCCTAAAATACAAACATAAAATAAAATAAAATAAAATAAAATAAAATAAATGAGGCTAGATAGGTGTGGTGGTATACGCCTATAATCCTAGCATGCCAAGAAGCTAAGGCAGGAGGATCTTGAGTTTGAGCCCAGGCTGCGCAACTGAGTGAGACTGTTTCAAAATAAAATATAAACAAGTGACTGAGGGTGCAGATTTGTAATCCCAGCTCTTGGAAGGCTATAAACAGGTGGATCATTATGAGTCTGATCTAACAGTGAGACCCTGAACACCCTCTAGACACTTCTCTAAAATAAAATTTAAAAAAGTGACTAAGGATGTAGCTCAATGTGGAGGCCCTAGGTTCAATCCGCAGAACCACATGAATGAATGAATGAATGCAAACAGCATGTTACATATTCTTTCATGCTTCTCTCTTAGGTATTTTACATATATGGATATTTCCACAACTGTATTTCCCTAACGTATTTTTCATCTACCTACTTTTCATGTATCAGTTCCTCCCCATTCCCCCAAATATAAATTATATGGCAGCAGGGATTTTTAACTAGTTTCCGGTGTTGTATCCCATAATACTCAGACCTGTACTTGACACATTCAAAGCACATTTTTATTTTGGTGAGTATTTCTTCTTCTTCTTCTTTTTTTTGGGTAGTATCAGGGATCAAATTCAGGACCCTGCACTTGCTAAGCAGGTGCTCATACCACTGAGTCATATCCCCACCTCCACATTTTTATTTTGAAAAGAACAAATGAATCTATTTAAAAAGTAAGTAGTATGGGCTGGGTAGATAGCTCAGCAGCATAAGCACCTGCCTGGTAAGCACAAGGTCCTGAGTTTGATCCTCAGTACTACAGAAAAACGAAAAGCCCTGATAACTAAAAAGTAAATATTACCTGGGCATATAGTTCAGTGTAGAGTACCTGCCTAGCATGCATGAAGTACTGAGTTTGATCCAGGGCCAAAAATAAATAAATAAATATTTTTTTAAAAAAGGTTATGTAGTATTACATTGCTTTTACATCTCTTTAACCTCACAATGGTGGTCCTTATATACAATTTTGCAATGGCCAAAGGCATACATTTCTGATGTTTTCAAAATACATTTTGATGCAGAATTATTACAGTACCAAATTTTTCTGAAATGGTTATAACAATTTATATTGTATTGCAAAATGCTGGAAGATATTTCACTGAAAATACAGAAGATATGAAATCAATATTGACTCCGTAGGGTATGCTCACTAAATAGCTAATACTTGTTAAGTAGTGTGGAAGGTCACCCATTCCACATTGCATACATAGTTCAAAACATGTAGTACATGAGAAATATATATTTTTGTCAATTAAAATAAATTGAAAACATGTAAATATATAAACACAAAGATGGGATGATTCTTTATTAGTCTTTAAAAAAAATCTCTGGGCACTTAACATATGCTCAACACCGTTAAGCACTAAAGGAAAACAAAAAAAAAAAAAGTGAGTCTGTTTTTCTTAGGCCAGAGCTGCTTGTTCCCACTCCAATAGACTACTACCCTAAGCTTAATAACAAATAGTTAACTTGGCCGGTGAATTTCCTTGGTCCATTTCGCAGTCCAGCCTCCTCAGCTTTGCCATGGGCTCTGCTGGGCTGCAAATACTGGGGCTCGTCTTGGTGCTGCTGGGCTGGATGAAAGCTCTGGTATCCTGTGCCCTGCCCATGTGGAAGGTGACTGCTTTTATTGGCAACAGCATCGTGGTGGCCCAAGTGGTGTGGGAAGGGTTATGGATATCCTGTGTGGTGCAGAGCACTGGCCAGATGCAGTACAAAGTGTACAACTCTCTGCTGGCACTGCCCCAGGACCTGAAAGCTGCAAGAGCCCTTTGTGTTGTCACCCTGCTTGTGGCCCTGCTTGGTCTGCTCATCTACCTTGCCGGAGCCAAATGTACCACCTGCGTAGTGGACAAGGATTCCAAGGCCTGTCTGGTGCTCACCTCTGGGATCATCTTTGTCCTCTCTGGGATCCTCACTCTGATTCCAGTCTGTTGGACAGCCCACACCATCATCCAGGACTTCTACAATCCCTTAGCGGCTAAGGCCCAAAAATGGGAGCTGGGAGCCTCTCTCTACCTGGGCTGGGCTGCCTCAGGCCTTTTGGTCCTGGGTGGGGGGCTGCTGTGCTACACCTGCCCCTCTGGAGGGTCTCAGGGCTCCAGCCATTACATGGCCCGCTACATAACATCTGCCCCACATTCCCCCTCTCGGGGGCCCTCTGAGTACCCCACCAAGAATTATGTTTGATGCAGTTATGGGCTGAGGGCTCCATTGGTCTTGGCTCCTGAATTGGAGTCACCCCTAAGCTAAGATGGTGACACTTAACAGCTTTGGGGTTGGTGCTTACCTTTTGCTTTTTGCTGTTTTTATGGGGGGGGGGTGTCTTTTAAATCCATCTGATAATGAAACCAAGATGACCCACAGTCCCACCTGGGCTCTGACATATTCATTTTTCATCGTTGAATGATGGTGCCAAAGAGGCGATGCTTTTAACTTCTGGATATTTTTTTCATTCATAGCATAGCCATCTTGGAAGCCAAACTGGAGCTATGGAACCAACGCAAAGGCTGCTGCTGTTCTGGCCTTTGTGACCACAAGATGGCCTTATACCAGGGGTTTCTGCTGCTGCTGGGGGTGGGGTCAGTCAGACCCATTCCTGGAAGGGCTGATGATTGAGTTACCAGAAAACTGTCCACCCATGACTTCTAACCTCTGGCTCCTGTATCCAGCCACCATGAACACACCCCCCTCAAGTTGGGCCCCAGCTGTGCTGCAGACCCCATGAGCACCTCCAACCCTGCTTGCTTCTGCCTATGCTCTGCTCACATAATAAAACATGTTTTGTTAAAAAAAAAAAAAAAGTAAAATATCTACTTGCTTTGATGTTTCAGCATTAACAACTTTCATCTCTATATACTTACTTGTGCAGATTTAGTGGTTGTTTTTGAAGTCCTCAGAGTTTTCTTATTATAAGCTTTGCCATTCATTTTGATTTTAGAAATAGCAGATCCTCCACTTTTTGCTTTAGAGTCCCGAGTAATTATTGTTAATTCAGGAAAACTTTCCAAAGCATTCTTTGAAACAATGAAGAATAACTAGTATCAGAAGAAAGCTAAACTGCTTTCATTTGTTCAGAATTTACATATAACACATGCACATACTGCAGGTAAGGGACTATTAATGGGACAGTTCATATACATAAACATGGGTAGAGGTTAGATATGGTCACAAATTCTTTGCACCATCTCCCACTGAATGGGGAATCTATTCCTCCTTGAATCTGAGTGGCCAGATTTTTTAAACAATAGCACTATATTGTAGGGATTTCAAAGAACATAATGGTTCTTAATAATACCTCTCTGGCTTAAAGGAAGGGCAGAGGGGAAGATTTGTGTATTTCTTCAACCTTCTACTATTGAAACCATAGTTAACACTCAGCCAAGTCCTACTAATAAGAACTCATCTCATCTCAGGTGAAGACGAGGACAAGGACCAAGAAGAACATCATGAGGCTTCTATTCCGTTACTTCTTTTAACTGTGCAAATAGCACTTGTGACATAAAATTGTAAAACTGAGTTCGATGAATTTTCTGACCAGAAAGACAAGGTAGCTACCAATGACTGTTTTGTGGTTGTGTTCCAGAACCAATTTTAAAAAGCCACGGGAATGTTTATGCCCTTACCTACTTGGTACATCATTCTGACATGAAAAGCTACAATAAAATAACCTAATGATACTTGTAACTTAACTAGCTTGATTATAGCTTCATAAAATCTGACTGAGTCACTGGCATCATTTATTATTTTGACACTAAAATGATTAAAGTACTCCCATATATTTATCAGTTGGAGTAGTCAATCCTCATGCAGTAAGCTGAAAGGACAGTTTTTTCACACTTAAAAGTTTCTAAGTAATAATACTTTAGCCCTGAAAACAGCGCATTTTTAAAACAGGTAACTTGAATTTTTCTTAAGTGTAAGTTTAATAGGGAACTAAGTATCATTTCTCATACAGTAAAGCTTTGAGCATTTTCTACCAGACTGTGCTATCATCAATTTCTAGCTTTGCTCTTTGCTCAAATTCTTCCACCCATCATATACTTTAGTGTTCTGCTTTTAATGTTTTTATTTTTGTGGAAACAGGGTCTCACTCTACAGCTCAGGCTGGCCTTGAGTTCACGGTATATAGCCCACACTGGACTCAAAATTGAAGTGATCATCGCGCCTCACCTCAGCATCGAAAGTGCTGTGTGCTACCATGCCTGGCTAGTGCTCTGCTTTTAAAAATAACCATGCTTGAATAATTTTGAATCCAGAATTAATAATCATAAGAAATGTAATTTAGAGACTAAAAACAGATTCTAAGTTTGAAACACAATGACCCTACTACATCAGTGGAGATGAATGGAGAAAACTTGAATCTTTGTAGGGAGCACAAGATGCTAAAAATAATATGAAGTATGTAGATTTTTGGGGAAAACAGTACCATTAACTTCACACTTGATCTTAGCCAAAAGGCCGAGAAGCAATTTGTATTAACTTCAAAAACTTCAAATTTTCTCCTAAAATGACCACAATCATCAGAGGAAATATTGTTAATTCTTTCTTTGTTTTTTTTGAAACAGGGTTTCACTACATGGTTCAGGATGGCCTTGAATTTACTCTGTAGCTTAGGCTGGTCTTGAACTTGTAGCAGTCCTCCTGCCACAGCCGCCCCAGTGCTGGGATCATGCACCACCACACCTATCACTAATTATTTCTAAAAAAGAACATCTTTATTATCTGTAATATTTTAATTCAAATCATTTGAACTTTGAATACTGTATAATTTGGTTTTGACATGCAAATTGTTAGATGAAATGCATCAAAATTAGTAAGTTTACAAAATTGGGAATATTGTTTTTCCTGTGAAAGCAGAAATAATTTTTCAGTTGTTCACTACAAACTACTAAAAAAGCTTTAGATATCTACTGAGGATTAAATTCTAGCTGGTGGCTTTAACATAAATTATTAGATATCAGATTTGATATTTTTAAATCGTCAAACAAGACTGGTAAGCTTAAATCCTGAGGGCATTTCACTGACCTTCTCAGACCAAAAAGCTACAACTCTTGTTGCATAGGTCCTGCTTTACCTTGGTCTTAACCATCCAG
>NW_004524594.1:15739810-15761010 GCF_000260255.1 Octodon degus
AGGATCACAAGTCTGCATCTTGTACAGCAATTAACCACTAAGAAGAATATATGCAGTGTATTATTTGTTGAAACTGTACTTCTGATTTGATTTGAAACTGTCTCATTGCTGTTTATCAATAAAACTTTGAAAAAAAAAAAGAAAAAAAAAAGACTGGTAAGCTTTTTGGTATTGTGCTAGGAGCTGACCTCAGGGTTTGGCCACTGAGCTATATATTATCAAAACTGAGAAATTTTACTATTTAGTAAATCTTCACAAAATATCCAGAAGCTCCAGTGGCGCAATCGGTTAGCGCGTGGTACTTACATGACAAAATATCCAAAAACTTGCCTTATCTCCAGGCAATACGGTACTTTCTTAAAGAATATTTTACTTAACGTGGACATCAAGTAGATTACACTAGACTCTAGACAGACTAGGAGCCAGGGGACCAACTTCTTTGGTACTGGATTTCTTACCAGCTCTGCAGGTGTACAGTAGTGAAGAACACTAGACTACTAGTTCACTGACTGTCATTTAATCAATTTGAGAACCTCAATTTTCATCTAGTTAAAGTAAAGTCAACATCACCTCCATGTGCAGTTTACAAAACAGAAAAGTGAGAAAGCTGGTATAGAAACATATATTGTCACCACCAGTAAAAAGTTTCTCAAGGCAGACTTAATCAAATGATTTGAGATGTAATATACATTTTTGAATATGAAAATTTTAAAAAATAGCACCTATGATAAATTTTGAGCTTAGATTAAGTTTTGTATCCTACAACACCAAAACAAAATTTTATTTTATATATATTTATTTATATTTTTATTATACTAAAAGTTTTTCCTTGAGTAGTGGGTAAGCTAAAGACTCATCAAGGGAATTTTGATAGCTGCCCTGAAAGACTATTTCTTTTTTTTTTTCATGTATTTGGTACAAGGTCTCACTATACAGCTTGGACTCACAGTGATCCTCCGTTTTCGGCCTTCCCAGTGCTGGGATTACAGGAATGTGCCAGGCTGGCACAACGTACCTGGGGGCGGGGCTGGCACAGCATGTGGTGCTGAAAGGCTAATTTTAATTACTGACCAAATATAACCTTTTATAAAGATTCAAAAGAAAAACCTGCTTTAATTTGAGGCAACATGATTGCCACAAGCTTGAAGCCAGCCTGGGCTACATAGTGAGCTGAAGGCCAGTCTGAAATACCTAATGAGATTCAGTTTTTTTTTAAAACAAGATTTGAAGACCAGGAATTTAGCTCAGTGGCACAGTGCCTACCTGGCAAGTGTGAGGTCCTGAGTTCAATTCCCAGTAACCCCCCCTTCCAAGATTTGAATATAGTGGTTTAAAGGAAATACTCTTAGAAAATATTTAGATGGGGCCGGGGAAATGGCTCAGTGGAGTACGCGCTTCCCTGGCAAGCGCAAGGGCTTGAGTTTAATCCTTGGTTCCACCAAAACAAAACAAAACAAAATATTTAGATAAAATTTTATAAATGAGTATTAGAAAAATATAAATGACTCAGAAATTAATTAGGCAGAGCTCAGTGGCCAGTGTTCGATCTCTGCTGTGCTGTGCCAGCCCTGCCCCCAGGGTGCACTGAGACAGCGATTGAGACTGGGCACGGTGGTATGTGCCTGTAACCCCAGCACTTGGAAGGCTCAAAGCAGGAGAATCACAAGTCTAATCTACATAGTGAGACACTGTACACCCTGTAGACCCTTTCCTAACATCTTAAAAATAAAATAAAAAATAAGTAAGTCAAGTGGAAATTAAACTGAATGATTAATGTTAAAAAGATAAACTGGCCCAGGTTACAGGTTAGCTGCACAGCACCAGCCTGGCCAAGTGCAAGGTCCTGAGTTCAATTCCCAGTACAAAAAAAAAAAAAAAAGTGAAAGACTCATAATAAATGAAAAACAAATATGGTTTGAAAAATTCTGGGAAAGTGAGAATCACTTGACTTTCATTCTTTTTTTCTTATCGCATTTAGGACTGTGATCATGACTGAGTTTTGCCAATAAATCATCTAAAGGAAATACCTTGAATGACTGATCCAAATGAAGATTCAAAAGAAGTCTTTTTCGATTATCATTTAGCATGCCATCTATTTTTTTCATATGAGGTAGAAGTAGCTCATCTGAAATATATTTTAAAAGGATAAATTACCAACGAATATTTGCTCAACATTCAACTTTTTCTCAAAACATTTTAAGGTTGAAAGACAATAAATTCTTTGGGTAATGTTAATTTCTACCCGCCAAAATGCACACTAAGCTTTCTGAACAAAAGCTAATGTGAAAATAGGCTTTAATAGTGAACAAAAATGCAGCTTAATATGATGATAGGGTGTGCTCTGCAAAATTCCTGGGCTTTAACTAGAACTGATGAATCAGAATTTGATTTTGTTTTGTTTTGGTAGCACGTACCAGTGGTTGAACCCAGGGACGCTTGCACGCTAGGCAAATGTGCTACCACTGAGCCCTATAGGAAGATTTTTAATGGAACTAAGACTAACGTGAGGCAGCAACACATACCTAATTTCTCCAGATCTCATTTACCACCTGAATAGTAACAGTATTATAAAATATAAACTAGTCTAACATTTTGTAAGACAGTGAGGAAGCCCAAGAGATACTCTTGGCTTTTTTTTTTTCCTTTGGCCTTGAGCATGCTGGGGACATGCTCTTCAACTAAGCTACATTCGCAGCCTGGGGACAGAGCTAAGTGGCTAAATGTCTGCCTCGCCTGCATAACATGTTCAATCCCCCAAAATTCAAAATAATGCAGAACTCTATGCCAAAATGTTTATTTTAGAAAAGAAAGTATGACAAAGATTTCTACTTGAAACTTTGTGCTTTATTTTTTGCATCTCTGAACTATGAAAGTACTTTCAGAATGTTAAGTTAATTAATTAAATTAAATACTTTAGGTTGTAAAACTATGTCTTCATTTACCAGTACAGTAATATATAACATAGTTCTCAGCATCTAGGTTATAAAGTCCATAGTTGAATGAAATGTTACATATGTTGAACAAGTACAAGCACAGTAACCTGGGAAAGAGTATCTTCTTAAATAAAAAATCCTTAGTGAGTAAACTTTGTATGGTTGCTGCAACAAACCTGATAGTTTGTTTAGTATTGACTAAATCTACTCAAATATTTTATTCACATTTCATGAAAAAATGTTTGTTTCGTAGTGCTGGGGATGGACCCAGGGCCAGTGCATGCTAGCCAAGTGCTCTACTACTGATACACACCAGGTCCTTTGAAAACATGTTTAGACATTTGTGAATAATTTTTAAGAATAACCTTTTTTTTTTTTTTTTTTTACTTTAAATCATTTACTCTTTAATTCACAAGGTGTTGCATTTGGCATTTCTTTTTTTTTTCTATAACATTTTATTTATTTATTTATAAGAATAACCTTTTAAGTTTCTTTCCTCTTATATAAAATGAAGAAACAACAGAGAGTGCTGGTAATTTTAAAAAATTATTCAGACTCACAATGGTCCTCCTGCCTCAGCCTCCTGAGTGCTGGGATTATAAGTATGCGCCACCATGCCTGGCCTTAATCCCAGCAGTATATAAGGCAGGAGGATTGCTGTGAGTTCAAGGCCAGCCTCAACTACACAGTGAGATCTTGTCTCAAAAACAACAACAAGGGGCTGGAGAGATGGCTCGGTGGTCTAGGGCACCTACTTGGAACAAGCTTGGCGGAGCACAGGGACCGCGGTTCTATCCCCAGCACCACATGCCAGCCAGGCCCGCCCCCTGGTGGGCTGAGCTGGCCATACACACACACAATAAATAAATGTAATAAATAAAAATAAATATTAAACAACAACAACAACAACAACAACAACAACAACAAAAGAACCTTTTTCCATTGTGAGTTGGAGCCCAGCCTGGGCTATAAAGTGAGTTTAAGGCCAGCCTTAACTGTATAACCTGTCTCAAAAACAAAAAACTCACATAACTTTTCTCTGCAATCTATCTTTTACTAAAGACGTTATTTTACTAACTACACTATTTTAAATTTTAAATTTTATTTATTTATTTGGAACCAGGTCTCGCTACACAGCAGACTCAGTGATCCTTCTGTCTCAGCCTCCCCAGTGTTGGGATTAAAGTGCGCGGCACCACGCCCGGTTTTGTTGGCAGGGACCAGCACAGCATGTGGTACCGGGGATCAAACCCAGGTCCTTGCACTTACCAGGCAGGCACTTAAGACTGCTCAGCTATCTCCCCAGCCCCACTATTTTAATTTTTATAACACTATTATCTGGTCTATCTTTCCATTTATGGGAAAACAGGTTATATTAACATGAACTTTCTATGTAATACATTTAGTAAGACACTAGTGAAGGGGATATAGATTGTGGAATTAAACAAATGAACAACTACATAATTACCCCATGAATAGGAAGCAATTAAAACAGTCAACATAAAGTTATTCTACTATTCAGACAAGGAATGAAAAGATGTGACCATTTTCTAGCATTCAGATATTATGAACAAAACTGAAAAACTATAGGTGTATATTACACAAACTATATTTAAAAGCACAACAGACTGAACTCTGAAAATGTTTCACAAAGTCCTAATTAGCATGCCATACCATTGCTCTTCTCTAGGGCTTGCATTGTGTCGGGGTCCAGGGCAATGCTAACAAGCAGTTCCATGTAACTCTTAAAGGTTTCCTTCATTGCTCTTGTGTTCAAAAAGCGAGTGACAAAAGGAGCTGGAGGATCAAATTCTAGGACAAAGTAAAGATAAAATATTACATTTTCTTTCTTGAGAACTTAAAATACATTTCTCTGTAAAAGGAGCTAACAAGCAGGTGAAAGATTATAAATACAATTTCTTCCATGTCAAGGTTTTTTCTTCATCCTTATAAAAACACTGCAGGTGAGAGAATGGTTTACATTTTATAGTCGCTGGAGAACTTTTAAAGCAGAACAACAGAAATAGACCACCAGACTTACTAGAAGAGAATGGGTGGTGGGGTGCGACCAAGCTCATACAGCATATTACAAGGCCTCCTGGGCCTGACACTGAGCCAACCTGTGGAAATGAGGGCAGACAGGAGCCAGCTCCCCTCCCGGCTGGGCCTGCACCTCAGAGGAACACCTGGCACCCATCTCTCTGTGCTAATCTTCATGGTTTGTTTCTGTATGTTAATTAGTAAAAGAACCAGAAGCCATACAATGTAGGACTTAGTATATAGATTCCTTTTTTTTTTTACTTGTACACTTCAATCACTATAGAATTCTACACTAGGAAACGTTAAAATATTTTTTAATGTAAACATGCATAAAGGAAATTTCACTTAAATTCATTGCAACAACTGTAAGGTGAAAAGTCTGTCTCACTTTTGACTTGTTCTGCATCCAAATACAACTACAGTATCATCAGACTCCCTATGAGCAGTTCTAAGAGCTTAATTCATGGATCCTTCCTAATAATATTGAGAAGTTACATTATCTTTTTTACTGTGTTGATATTTGCAAAAGTAGTAACGCGTAAAACTGCTCTTTCTTTACTTAGCTTGAACACGGGCAGTTACAGCCAACTATTAGTTACATACTTTGTCAGGCCATTGCCCATACATTTGCAGGGAAATAAAACTTGTTTCACTTGAGAATGCTCTTTGAAAGAATGCTCTTTGACGAAACAGTAAAAATTATTATTTTCAAGGGGTGCATGGTGGTGCACATCTGTAATCCCAGCACCTGGGAGGCTGAGGCAGGAGGATTCCTGAGAGTTCAAATCCAGTCTAAGTTACACAGCCAAACCTTGTCTCTAACAAAACAAAATTGTTTTCATCAAATCCGTAATCAATGTATTTTTTTAATATTCTGTATGATAATATGGTAAGAATATAGAAAACACTTGTATTTTGTTTGTTTGGCTCGTTTTTTCAGCTTGTTTTTCTTGAGACAAGGTCCCACTATACATAGTTCAGGATGACCTTGAACTCACTATGTAACTCAGACTGGCAGATATTGGACTCAAAAAGTAATGAAGCAAGCCAGGCATGGTCGTGCACACCAGTAATCCCAGCAACCGGGAGGCTGAGGCAGGAGGATCGTTGTTGAGTTCCAGCCAGCCCATGCTACAAAGTGAGCCCAAGGCCAGCCTAAATTCTGTAGTAAGACCCTGTCTCAGAAAGATTAAACAACCGAAAAACAAACTGAAGATGTAGGCACAAATTAAAAGATAACACCAAAAAACTCTCCCCAAACCAAAACATACCCAGAAAGTGATAAATTAAACTTTTATATTAAGAAGTAGAAATCAGTTAATTTTAAGTATATAAAAATTTTTATTTACAATTTAATAAATACCTACAAATTCAGTCCATATAAACAAAAGTATTTGGAATCCTCAATAAATTGGAAGATTATAAAGATACCCTGGGGTGGAGAGTTAGCTCAGTGGTCTAAGTGACTGCCTTGCAAGCACAAGGATCTGGGTTCAATCCCTCGTACTGCATGCCATGCAGGCCCTGAAACTGGGTGTGGTGGCACACTCCCATAATCCCACTACTGGGGAGGCTGAAACAGGAGGATCATTACAAGTTTGAGCTGCACTGAGAGATCCTGTAACAAATAAATAATAAAATTTAAAAAAATTTTTAAAAGATGCCCTGAAACAGTTTGAAAAGTACCAGCACATGAAACTATTAGTATTTGCCCTTTTTGTGGGATAGTGTTGGGAATCAAACTCAAGGCCTTGTATATACTACAAAAGAACTCTACTACTGAACCACATCTTCAATTTATCGTATTTTGAGACAGGATCTCACTAAGTTGCACAGTTTGGCCTCAAACTTGGTTCCTTGTGCCTCAGCCTGAGGAGGAAGCATTACAGATGTGCCCCACAAGGCAGGACAATCATTTTCCTAAAACCATTATATATCTTTCTTTTACTATTTAGTGACACCTAGTGGTCACTAAGTTGCTAATGGAAGAAAATCTGTTCTCTTGTAAGGAAACAGTAATTGCTAATTCAGAAACAAAATCCCTCTATTGAAAGCAGTAGGCAGGACTGCTAGCTGCAAAACCTTACATATACCTGGTCACAATGGTACACACCTATAACCCCAGCTAAGGCAGAAAGATCTTCAAGACTTCAAGAACGGCCTGGGCTATACAGTAAATCCAAGGCCACTCTGAAATATACTATTACAAAAAGCTATTTGTAAATGGTTATTTAGAAGTGTATACATGAGAATTTATAAGGCAAAGCAGTATTTTGAGCATGAATTGAAAGCATTATATGGTTTTCGTTTTGTTGAGACAATGTTTGGCTACATAATTCAAGTTGGCCTTAATGTCCTGGCAATCCTCCTGCTTCAAGCTCCTAAATGTGGGATTACAGATGTGTGTTACCAGGCCCAGCTACTCTAATAGTACATTTAAAATAGATTCTAGGGGCCAGTGAGATAGCTCAGTGGACTAAGTGCCTGCTTTGGCAAGCACAGGGACCATGGTTCAATATCTGGTCCTGCATGCCACACCTGCCCCGCCCCCACGCGGAGTCAGTGACCTGAGTCTGGGCATGGTGATGCATGGCCTGTAAACCCCGCGCTGGTGAGGCTGAAAACAGGAGGATCACTACCTGTCTGAGCTGTACAGTGAGACCCTGTACCAAATACATAAAATGAAAAAAGACTACTCCTGAAACATTTTTTATTATGCTTTCTAGTTCTAGTCATATGATCTCTAAGGTCTTCTCTCAACCAATAATACCACAATTTTGAAACTGTCCTGGACATCAGCCTCAACCACATTCTTTTTTTTTTTTTTTTTGCAGAACTGGGGATTGAACTCAGGCCCTTGCGCTTGCCAGGGAAGCGCTTATTTCACTGAGCCATCTCCCCGGCTCCATCAACCACATTCTTAACCACCCAATTAATTTATCGTGTAAGACACAATAAAGATTCGACACTAAATTTTTCAAATCTGTCCTTTCTCTTTATCCTTGTGCTCCTACTTGGGTTCAGATGCAAAACAAACAAACCCATGCCTTAAATATTTAAGTTTTGATGGCTCTATGGTGTCAGTAGTATCTACTCAAATGTGCCATTGTAGTGGAAAGGCCACTGTGTAGAAATACGTAAATTTCCAAAAAGTTACCTATGGGACTGTATTTCAATAAAACTACAGATATTCCTGTTTAACAATTTGTTTAATGATTGTTCAGTCTTACAACTGAGGCATGCTCCTTGGACTTAGACCACCTTTTTTTTTTTACTTGGTCCTGTACATCTTGTTTATAGAGCCTTAATGTCTTTTTTTTTTTTTTGCGGAACCGGGGATTGAACTCAGGCCTTTGCGCTTGCCAGGGAAGCACTTATTCTACTGGCTATCTCCCCATCCCCTCTTAATGTCTTTTTGTTGTACAGTATATTTTCTTTATACAGTACTACAATTTTATTTTGTTATACATTACAGTAATGCATGTGAAATTTATGCAAAGTCAAGTTGGAGTTCCCTTGTATCATTTCTTTGTTTGAATATTGTAATGTACAGACTATATACAATTCCTCATTTAGTGACCAATTCACTTAACACCCTAGTTGTTAATCAAGGAATACCTGTACTTACAAAAACAGGCTGAAAGCCAGGTTTGGTAGGTTAGTTTGCCACACTTTACCCTCAACTACTGAGCTGCTTGAAATTTCTTGCATACGTCAACAAGCATGATGATGGTTAATGGGATGTGCACTGTGGATTCTTGTATCCTTCATTACCTTAGTTTCAGTATGTTATGTAATATGGTATAAGTATCAACAGATATCACCTACATAAGTGTTGTTTAGGATCCACAACAGTTTGGAAAGGGGTTCTAAGGTCAACAAGTTTGCTAACTGCTGATCTACTTCAACTTTCCCATTCCAAAAAGAAAAGGCAGAAAGAAGGCACCTACCTTGGTCATGAGTACATGTATATAACTATATATATTACTATGTTGTATTAATTATAGTTTGAACTGTTTTTTTCGTAGATCTATTCTTTTCTTCTTGCATAAAACAAGACTTTTATGTTTACAACAAGTAGGTTACATGTAGTCATTTGATCTAACCCCAATTCTTTCCATCAAAGCAAAACAACTGGCATTAATACGGCTAGAACAAAGCTAAATTCTGCCTTTTCTATTTTACTGCATGTGTGGATGAGCAGTGCTTTAGTGTGTTACTGTCATGTAAGTAAAAGCAGAACTTATTAGGTAGATAAATCCCCTGAAAAAAATAAAAAGAATGTGCACAGTCAGCACCAGCTGCTCCTCCCATTCACGCAGACCGATCCTTTGCATGGAGGACTCACCCTCATCTTCTGTACTACTAGAATGGACCTCAGGAGATGAGTCGGACTGGGAGGATGAAAATTCTTCTTTCCATTTCTTCCGCTTCTTTGGAGGTGGCTCAGCCTTTATTTTTAGCTGTTTAGCTTTGGGTTTCACGGAAGGGGCTTTTGTAGTTGTAGTTTTTGATGTTGGAGGATCTGAAGTTTTACTGCTAGTACCTGGCTTGGCCTGAACAGTTCTGCAATGTTCCAAATAAGGTTCATTAACATATTTAAAGCTTTGCAAAGTGGCAGCATGGTAGGTGATGAGGTTTATCTGAAGCAAGAGTATTGCTAATTGAAACTCATTTAAATCTTATAAAATTTAAAAAAATCTTATAAAATAAATTAGAAAAGTGAGAATCATGATATGCATATATATGTATATCATTTATATGGTATACATGATATTTATATATATATATTACTGACATTCAATATTTTTTATTAAAGAACTAATATCTCTATCTCTACTTCATAGACTTTATCCTCCCCTTCCATTATGGACTCTTTCCCCAGAGTATAAAGTTATAAAACAGAGGATCAATAGATTTAGGGAAATAATCCTCCACAATTTTTAGATATCCAACTCTAGCTCAGACCTTCAGAAACTCATAGGCTCTTTTGGCAATATGTTTCAATGCAGAAACCCTAAGTCATCTATACAGGAGCCTCCAAAGATTTGCCCAATGGGGATCTAGAGATTTGAGTGGATAAAATTTCATCAAAAATTAGGTAAAAAAAAAAAAAAATTAGGTGAGCTGCTTTTTTTTCAGGACTGGGGATTGAACTCAGGTCCTTGTGCTTGCCAAGGAAGCGCTTATTCTACTGAGCCATCTCCCCGGCCCCTGAGCTGCTTCTAATAGGTGGGAATTTTAATTAAACAGGACCTGCTGGGGAGTATGCAAGTATCTGGGCCCTCTTTCCCCCAGGTATCTGTGTATTGGAGACAATGGAATCTGATCTATAATGATGATTCTTCTCATTCTTTTTTTTTTTTTTTTGAGGAACCGGGGATTGAACTTGCACTTGCCAGGGAAGTGCTTATTCCACTGAGCCATCTCCCTGGCCCCTATAATGATGATTCTTCTGCAGACCCTTGCTAACAATGCCCAGGTCTCACAGAATTTTTTTTTTTTTTTTAATGTATTTGATACAGGGTCTACAGGGTCTCACTATGTAGATCGGACTCATAGTGATTCTCCTGTTTTCAGCCTCCCAAGCTCTGGGCTACCATGCCCAGTCTCAATCTGTCTCAGCAGGCCCAGGGCCTGCACAGCTCACAGCTTTTTCTTAGAAATTATTTGACAGGGCTGGTGAGATAGTGTAGCAGTTTAAAGCGCCTGCTTAGGCAAGCATAGGGACTGTGGCTCAACTCCTGGCACCACATGCCATGCCAGCCCCACCCCATGGGCTGAGCTGCCCCTCAAATTATCTGATAAACTCTGAGTTATTATTTTCATTAAATGAATGAAAAAAGGGCTTTTAGAAATCTCTTTGTGTCACAAAGAACTATAATCTTTTCACTCTAAATTCAGCTTTTATTTTGTACTATATTATGGTAACAACAAAATGACTCAGAGAAAAAGGGTGTTTATCCAACCAAAAGTTTAGTCTTGTAAGAGCAATCGTTTATTACAACAGTACTGACTTTTCAGAATTATATATAACGCAAAAAATACTCCATGTATTACATAACAAATACCTGATAGTTTGTGAAGGCTTATTTCTTGGCTTTTTGGAACATACTCTGACATACTCCTTTTTGTTTGCATTTTCAATGAACTTCGCATATATCCTTTTGTATTTGTTCTTGGCATCTCCAAAATATCCTAGGTACTAATGAAAAGAAAATTACCTAAATTACACAGTTGTAAAGCCTATGCACAAATACTACTTTTGAGCTTGACTATCATAGTCATTCTTTGCATTTTCCAAAATGCAGCTCTAGCCAGGCTGGTTTCCCCATGAATAAAAATGAACCCTGGATCATTCCTGACTGTGAGCCAGCCCATACTACTTACACAGAAGCAATTTCTTTCTTTCTTTCTTTTTTTTTTTTTTGCAGAACCGGGGATTGAACTCAGATCCTTGCGTTTGCCGGTCAAGCGCTTATCCTACTGAGCCATCATCTCCCCGGCCCCCACACAGAAGCAATTTCATTTGGCAGACACTCATCTATTCAAAGCTACAGAACAGCTATGTAAATACAACTTGTGTCACTCTTCTGGTAAGTCAGGCTATCAGACTGGTACAATAAACAAATAAGAGCCTTTGAACCCATGTGAAATCCCCAAATTGACACTAGTCACTTTTGTTTGGGTTTTTTTTGAGACAAGATATTGATACTGAGTTCAAGCTGTCCTTGAATGTGCCCTGATCCTCCTGCCTCAGCCTCAAAGTGCTGGGATTACAGGTGTGCATCACCACACCTGGCTAAATTACTTTGTTTTTTAAAAAATTGACAAACAACAGTATACAGTCTAATTTTAAATAGCTTGGAATAAAAATTTTTGTATTTACTTTTAAATCACATTACATGAGTATCATAAATTATGCAGATCAAAATTTATGTGATTTTTATGTTAGAAACAATATAAAATGCATCTAAATCATTGTTTATTTTCCCCAGGATTATCATCAAAAAACTAGAAGGCTAATATAAGCAAATAAGCATTTACTCACACTATTTGTAGCTGCAAATTCTCTTTGGCCATCTCGAATTTCAGGAACAAATTTCTGTAATAAAGCTTTTTGTACTTTCCAAATAGCTGGGGGTTCTATTCCTGTTTTTAAAGCCTCCTGTAATTAGCAAAATTAATTACACTTATAGATAGTATCAACATATTCTAGACTTACAAAGTATTTTAGATCTGAAAGACATTCCTAGCTCAAACTTCTACTTCTTATCGTTAGCTGAATTTCTATAGTAATTGTTTTTCCTTGAGGTGTTAAGGATCAAATTCAGAACTTGCATGTGCTAGTAAAGCACTCTACCACTCAGCCAACTCTCCAGCCCTTAACACTTATTAGCTGGTTTGGTTATTCAGTCTCGCTTAGATTCTTTCAGAACTAGACTAACAAAAGGGAAGCTCATTATCTACATGCATAGCTGAAACAACTAGAAAGTCCTATGCTACTGGTATCATCATATATTATTTATGCAATTTTATGAGAGTATGTACACACTGAAAAAGACCAGAAACTGCTAAACAACATATCAGCAATTGTTAATGGAAGGAACATAAATAATTTAAGTGTTATATGCTTCCTAATGCCCACTCCTCTCTGCTCAAATTTAAACACACACACATACCCAACACATGCATGCTTGCATGCATATACACATAAGCAAAAGCAAGCAAACAGAAACCCAAAGATGTATTATTTTAAATACTGCTAAAACAATCAGTCCTTCCTTCCTTCCAGGTCTGGCTATGTAGTTCAGAATGGCCTCAAATTCATGGCAATTTTCCTGCCTCTTTGGAAATGGCAATTTTCCTCCTAATTGCTGGGATTACAGATGTGTACTATCAAACCTGGTTTTATTTTTATTATTCAATTCATGCCTCTATAATTTGAAATGAGAAAATTAAATTGTTATACTTTTATTCTTATTTTTCCTTTAAGTCATGTAAACATTTTTTTTTTCAAATCTGAGTTAAAAGCCTTGAAAAAAAATTAACATTTCAAATCTACTGTAACTATTAGTACTCAATGTAATTGATTAATCGGAAGTACATTAAGCAAAGACAAAGGCAAATAATTTTTGGGGATATTCTTTTTCAAAATACCTGAGCAATTAAGTTTGATCACACATAAGTTAGAATAAGTAAAAAAAATAACTGATATATAGTCAGGCTATTGAAGTCATCATGAAGATTATCTCAAGACAGTCCAACTCAACTATGACCATTAATATCACCTTAAAAGTCTCTATGTCTTCTATCTTTATCACAAATTCATCACGTTCTCTGTATTGGCCTTCTCCTCCACTTTCTGTGTTTTCCTCATCTGTAAAACCTTCTATGGCAACAGTGTCCTGTCCTTTGGCCAGTTGCTTTGAAGGAAGACTATCAAGCTTGCTGGGTTTTGGGGGTTCTGTAGCACTTGTATTTTTCAAGCTGTTTACTGCAGAGGAAGTAGAGTAGAGAGGGTCTTGCTTAGCAGCACACACAGTGGTGGAAGAAGTCGTGGCAGTACCAGTGGCATTGGTAGATGGGTTAAGAGTTGCCACCTGTCGGGTTTCTGAAACTAAATCAAGTGAAAGCAAATCAGTAATACAAATATTTGTACATTTTCATACTTTGAGTTAAATTTGAACAGTTTAGAAAAACTTTTGTGTTACAATAAATTGGTTAAATCAGTCAAAACTGTAGGAAGAAACTTAGGAATGGTTGTTAATTTCTAAGAATCACAGATGTGAAAATTAAATCACAGGGGATAAGACTGCAGGGCAAACATGCATCTATGTATCTATGCTTCCTCTCTACTTTAAGGAGAACAGAGATATATTTAGAAGAACTGAGACATAAAAACCACACAAAAAAGGAAAGGTCAATTAACCAAAGCTGTACAGAAGATGAAAAGCCAAAAACACCAACCACAAATACTCTCTGAAACTGCACTAAAAAGTACTGAAACAAAAGGAGTATAAAACAATCCTATGTAAATTCATATGTCAATGAAATAAATAACTTTACCTGAAATGAAAAAATTCCTAGAAAGACAAACTAGAAAGAAATCAGGAAGAAATGAAAAATCTAAATAGACTAATATCAAAGAAAACAGAAATAATTTTGAAGCATCTTAAAAAGAAAAGCAGAGGCCTAAATGATTTAACTGGTGAATTTTACTAACAGTTAAATAATTAATATCAATGCCCCAATGAGAGGGAAAAAATTACAGGAAGAAACACATCTCAACTCATTCTATAAGGCTGGTGTTATTTGAATACCAAAACCATACAAAAATAGTGGAAAACTATAGAACAATATTCCTTATGATATAAACACAAAAGTTTCCTACAACACAAGAGAAAATCTGCCAATATGTAAAAAGAATCCCATTGGGGGCCTGCTGGTTAGCTCAGTTGTTTAAGTGCCTGCTCATGCAAATACAGTCAGGTGCAGGATACAATGGTTCAAACTCTACCTCCACCCACCTTACCAGACCCACCCTTAAGGCAGGCTGAGCCAGCCAAAAAAAAAAAAAAAAAAAAAAGAATCCTATAGTGTAGCTCAGTAGTATAAAGTGTGTGCTTAACATACACAGGCCCTACTTTCAATTTTCATTACTAAGAACGGAAGTAAAACCACCCCATTTAATTTCAAGAGAGATGGCTTTATTCTATAAATGTAAAAATTAGTCCTTTTCATGATGAAAAGAAACATCCAATCATGTGTGGTGGCACACATCTGTTATCCCAGCACTTTCCTGGCTGAGGAAGGAGGATCACTCTAAAGTTCAAGGCCAGCCTGGGCTACACAGTAAGTTTGAGGCCAGTCAGAAGCTGTCTCAGAAAACCAACCAACCAACAACAAAATCAACAACCTAAACATGGAAGAGAGTTTCAACATTTTGACAGTATATCTAGAGAAATCCACAGCTAACATCATACCTAATGGAGAAAAAACTTGATGTATTTCCCTAATGATAATGAAAGTAAAACCACTCTAATTTACAAAGACATGATCTTGATTTTTTTTTTGGTGGAACCGGGGACTGAACTCTAGGCCCTTGTGCTTGCCAGGGAAGCACTTATTCTACTGAGCCATCTCCCTGGTCCCTACAAAGACATGATCTTTTAGACAGAAAATCCTAAAGAGGGCCGGGGACATAGCTCAGTAGCATAAGCGCCTGCCTGGCCAGCACAAGGTCGTGAATTCAATTCCCAGTACTGCAAAAACAAACAGAAACTTTTAAGGAATTTCTAAAACATTACTGGAATTAATAGATAAATTCAGGAAAGTTGCAGGGTACAACACTAGTATTTTTTAAATGTATTTCTATATAATAGTCCACAAAGAAATTATAAACATAGTTTCATTTACAACAGCACAGAAACAAATAAAATACTTAAGAATAAATTTAAAGATGTGTAAAGCCCTACTGTAAAAACTACAAAACACTATTCAAAGAAATTTAAGATTTATAGCCAGAAGAACAGGACATGTTTATGAATGAGAAAAAAACAAGGTCAAGAGACAATACTCTACAAATTGACCTAAGGTTCAACACAACAAAATCTGTAGCTACATGTACCCCCAATTGGCACACATCATAAAATTCATATGGAAATGAGACACAGAAAAGCTGAAACCAGGCTGGGTGTGGTGATATACACCTGTAATCCCAGTACTAGGAGACTGAGGCAAAAGGATTGTTGCAAGTTTGAAACCAGCCTGGGTTACAAAGTGAGCTTAAGACCAGCCTGAAATGCATAGGGAGACCTTATTTCAAAAAGAAAAAAAGACCCCCCACCCAAAAAAAAAGCTGAAAACAGAAGAAAAAGGTTAGAAGATTCATATTTCCAAATTTCAAAACTAACTTTATTTATTTATGTGGAACTGGGTATTGAACTCAGGCCCTTGCGCTTGCCAGGGAAGTGCTTATTCCACTAAGCCTTCTCCCCAGCCCCTCAAAACTAACTTTAAAGCTCATAGTACAGCCATAGACTAACAGGACAAAAAGTCCCTATGTAATTCTCATTTTTGGGTTATTTTATCATTTTATTAATAATAAAATAGGGAGCTGGGGAGATGGCTCAGTGGAATAAGTGCTTCCCTGGCAAGCACAAAGGGCCTGAGTTCAATCCCTGATTCTGCCAAAAATAAACAATGAAATGATTTTAATGAAGTGCCAAAACTGTGAAGTAGGGAAAGAACAGTTTTTCCAGCAAATAACAAAATGAAGTTGAAACTCTACTTCACACTGTATACTGTAATAGCCAAAACCAGATCATATACTCAAAATGTCAAGTTAAAACTATAAAATTCTCAAAGGAAACATAGGTACAAATTTGGCCCTGGATTAGGCATATGGTTTTAGATATGCCATTAAAAGCATATGTGACAAAAGAAAAAATAAACTGAATTTTATTAAAAAGTAAAACCTGGGCCGGCCAAATAGTTCAGCGGATTCCCCAGGGCCTGCCTCACAGGGTGCACTGAGACAGCAACTGAGACTGGGTGTGGTGGCGCACGCCTGTAATACCAGCTCTTGGGAGGCTGTAATCAGATGGATCACTATGAGTCTGATCTAGTAGTGAGACCCTGAACACCCTCCCTAAAGACCCCTCCCTAAAATACAAAATAAATAAAGGTAAATGATAAGTTGAGAATGGGAAGTGATATTTTGAAATTATATACTTACCTGAGATTCATATTCAGAATATATAAGTCACACACCTTAATAAAGGCAATTTTTTTAATGAACAAATGACCTGAATAGACATTTATCCAAAGATATTAAAAATAATCAAAAACTAGGCATACGGGGCAGGGGAGGTGGCTCAGTAGAATAAGGGCTTCCCTGGCAAGCACAAAGGCCTGAATTCAATCTCCGGTTCTGAAAGAAAAAAAAAAAAAAAAAACAAAACTGGGCACAACGATATACACCTATAATTCCAGCTACTCTAGAGGCTGAGGTGGGATGATTGATAACAAGTTCAAGAGTACCCTACACAATTCAGTTCTGTCTCAAAAGAAGCAAAAATGAAAAAGATTGGATAGAGTTCAATCCCTGGTACCACGAAAGGAAAAAAGGGGGCAAGGAAGACCATTAAGCACATGAAAGGCCATTCAGCATTATTAACGACTGCATAAAGGCAAATCAAAACAACTTACAATCTCATATCTACTGGGATAACTTTAATAATAAAATGACATTTCAGCAGAAATGCAGAATAATTATAAGTTTGGCCAGTCCACCATTAAATATGGAGGTACTATATATGACTCAGGAATTCCATTTCCAGATGTATAGAGAAATAAAAAACATTTGCTCAGAAACTTGTACATAGGGCTGGGGATGTAACTCAGCAATAGAGTGCCTGCGTAGCACATGTGAGTCCCTGGGTTTGCTCCCTATCACCACAAAACACAAAAAGTAAAATTTATATATGATGTTCATAGTGGCATTTTTCAAAACAGCTTAAAAGGTTAAAAAATACCCGAGGATCTACTATGAATAGATGCAGAAATATGATTTAAATACATAATGGAAAATAAAAAGGAATTAATTCTGATCTATGATACAACATAGATAAGCCCTGAAAGCATCAACTTAAAGAAGTCAGGTAAAAGTCACCTATGATTCCTTATATATGAAATGTCCAAAATAGGTAAACCTACAGAAAAAGAGTAGATTGGTTTTTGCCAATGGCTGAGTGTGGGTAGAGCAACTGACTGCTATTGGGCAAATGGCTTTTTGGCAGGGGGATCATAAAAATGTTCCAAAAATTGTGGTTTGGGTACAACAATTCTATGAAACTACTCAATACACTTCAAAAGAGTAGATGTTACTGTATATGAATTAGGATTCAATAAATATTTAAAAACCCACTGAAGCATGTGTAGCCAGCCTAGGCTATAAATTAGTATCTTATCTCAAAAAAGCAAATAACAACAAAAACTCTACTTTGAAGGTCACAGATGGTGGAAGAATCCTGGGTTGAGGAACAATGAACAAAATGTAGATTTTCAGGGGTAACTGAAAATAACAGTCCCTGATTTAGGAACATTTGAGTTCTGAATTTTCACAATGATACATAAATGGATCTTGCATTACAACTTTCATAGATGCAAATAAATAAGTAGTAGCTCACGTGTCTGCCAGACACTGCTGCAGCTGTGCTGTGTGCATACTGCACAGTGCGATGCGGTGTGCAAGACTCATCTTGTCAGACTAATGGATGAACTTGACTTACAAACATTTTTCTGGAATGGAGCTTACTCATAAGTTTGGGACTTTTTGTACTGATGAGCTAAAATAATATATACAGTAATAAGAGTGAAAACAGGGGGACCAAGAATCTTTTATTGATCTTAAACTACAGACAACAAAGGTGTTTGACCACCAGCTAAAAATACAGAAGCTGTTACCTGAAAAATGTGAATTCTACCTTCGTAGAGTGATGGAAGAGCCGAGAGAGAACCAAAATAGAACTCAAAAACACATGCACCAAAAAACACAGAATGGAAAAGGGACAAACAAACATAGGTGCTACATAGCAAGAGCAAGCCCTTCTCTCCAGCCAGCCTTCCTGTTCTTGTAGCGAATTATAACAGTCCTCACACATTCCACCCCAGGATAAAAGCCACTTGGGAAAATACGGATGAATCATCTAATCATATTAGAACTCTATCCTAATGTTAAGAATACTCTAGTCATACAGTAGCACCTTTCTGCCACAAAAATATATGAATAGAAACTGATTTTGTGACAGGATTTGAAATATTAGATATAGGGCCAGGGAGATGGCTCAGTGGAATAAACGCTTCCCTGGCAAGCGTGCAAGGGCCTGAGTTCAATCTCTGGTTCCGAAAAAAAAAAAAAAAAAGAAAAAGAAAAAAAAGAAAAGAAAAAAGAAAATCATTTTGGGCTGGGGAGATGGCTCAGTAGAGTAAACGCTTCCCTGGCAAGCGTAAGGGTCTGAGTTCAATCCCCAGTTCCGCCAAAAAAAAAAAAAAAAAAAAAAAAAAAAAAAAAGAAATATTAGATATTTCTAACATTACAATTAAGTATTGATCTCAACATCTTTTTAAGTTTTAATGTGAAAAAATGTTTTCTGTTAGATGGATACAGCACATAAAATGACTTCTATATAAAAATCAATGGATAACTATTACAACAGGTAATGTAATCCTTTTACTTCTGTCCATTTCTGATAGAAGGTGAATGGCAAAATACTAAATATGTAGTAAATTTAAACAAGGAGTTGAGAATTTAAACACTACTACTGACATATTGTTAAGTGTTAAAAAAAGATAGAATTAAAACAACAGTATCATTTAAGTTAGGAAGGTGTTAAATGGAGCTCCACTGTATAAGTCTCTAATTAAAAAAAAAACAAACAGATTTTGAGAAGCTGAAAATGTATACTGTAACCACAAACAACTGAAATATTTTGCTGGAATAACCAGGGAACACGAGTCAAGTAAAGAATAAAATTAACAGGCTGGAGATACAGGACCTGCTTGGCAAGCATGAGGTTCTGATTTTGATTCCCAGCACAGACACACACACACACACACACACACACACACACACACACAGCAAGAAAGAAATTAATGAAACAAGGCTGACCATGTATTACTGAATTTTCTCCCAGTGCTGAGGATCAAATTCAGGGCCTTATGCTTGCTAAGTAAGAATCCCATCACTGAGCTACATGCCCAGCCCTTAGTATTGATTACCAATACTAAGTGATACCTTGGTTTTATTATGCCAGTCTCTGAATTTGTTATAAATCTGAAATCTTCTATTATGAAAAGTAGGGGAGAAAAGAGTGGGGCTGGGAATGTAGCTCACTGATAGACTAGGTGCTAGGCATGCCTGAGGCTGAGTCTGACTGCCAACATCACATGAACATACACAAAAGTTACGCAAAAAAAAAAAAAAAAAAAAAAATTTACTCCCAGTACTGGGCATCCAAACACAGCCCTGCACATGCTAGGCAAGCACTCTATCACAAAGTCACATTGACCTTAAATTTTTTTTTTTTAAAGAAAAGGATGTATACATTCCAAATTAGTAGAGGGAAAACTACACTGATTCTGTATAATGATCTTTATATGAAGTTTTAAAACTGGTGTCTATAGATGCATACACACAGTGGTAAAATTATAAAAGAAAAACAAAGGAAATGGTTACCAGTCATGTCAGCTGTCAGTACTAGAGGTTATGAGGTGGGTTTAGTTTAATACCCTATTTTTATATTTTCTTGCTTTCCAATGAATAGAATTTAATATTTTTTTGTCTTTGTTCTACATTCTGGTCACGTCTCATTGGTCTCAACCAGTTTGTCATCCAGTTTTGGTTTCCTTTTCGTCCCAAGAATTATTTAGAAGGCGGCTGGGCAAGGTGATGCACACCTGTAATTCAGCCCTCAGGAGGCGAAGGCAGGAGAACTTCCATGATCGAGGTCAGCCTGAACTGCACAGAGAAATCTTCTCAAAAAGATTTTCAAAAAATTATTATTCACAAGAGTGAATTTTTTTGTTTTTCCTGTTAGACAATTAAACTACAGAATTGTGGTAATATGGCTTATTATATCTTCAAATTTTAAAAAGCTGTTTCCTCCAGAAAGTCATAGAGAAACAGTATTTTAGAGGCTATCTCCTTACAGTGCTGGTAATCAAAACCAGGGCTATACTATATTAGGCAAGTGCTCCACCACTAAGTCACACCCCTAGCTATATGTTCAAATTTATAGAAGTTTTGTTTATTTTTAATTTTGTAAAAGAGTACAAAACAGGGCCGGGGAGATGACTCAGTGGAGTGTTTCCCTGGCAAGCACAAGGGCCTGAGTTCAATCCCTGGTTCCGCCAAAAAAACCCGAAAAGTACAAAACAGTACTAAAACAAAAAATTACAAATTATACAGAATTTCATTAAGCAAAGTAATATGAATTTGACAGTATTTGTTGTATTGCATCATGTTTGTTTCAAATTAGTTCAAATTACCAGATTTATTTTTTCTTTACTGGTACTATATTTCCATATGTGTGTTAAATTTGATAAGAAAATAATGTTCTGGGGGCTGGTGAGATGGCTCAGTGGTCTAAAGCACCTACTTAGAACAAGCTTAGCAAAGCACAGGGACCATGGTTCAATCCCCCAGCACCACATGCCAGCCAG
>NW_004524594.1:15764258-15764773 GCF_000260255.1 Octodon degus
TGTATTATTTGTTGAAACTGTACTTCTGATTTGATTTGAAACTGTCTCATTGTTATCTGTTTATCAACAAAACTTTGAAAAAAAACAAAACAAAACAACAGTTGATTATAGTGGTGGACCTGTAATTCCAGCCCTTTGGAGGCTTGAGGTAGGATTGGCAGGAGTTTGAATCCAGTCTCAGTTACTTAGTAAGTTCAAAGCCAGCCTGAACTACAAAATAAGATCTTGTCTCAAAATATTAAAACAAACAAATAAACAAACTACAATTTAACAGAAAAAGAACCTTGGTCAAGCTTTACAACTTCAGTTAAAAATGATTATCAAAACTGAAAGAACAGGGTGCTGGGGAGATAGTTCAGCACTATAAGGGCCTGGTCAGCAAGTGCAAAGTCCTCAGTTCACACCCTGGTACAGAAAGAAAGAGAAAGGGAGAAAGGGAGAAAGGGAGAAAGGGAGAAAAGGGAGAAAGGGAGAAAGGGAGAAAGGGAGAGGGAGAGAGGGAGAGAGGGAGAGAG
>NW_004524594.1:15764873-15771190 GCF_000260255.1 Octodon degus
AGGGAGAGAGGGAGAGAGGGAGAGAGGGAGAGAGGGAGAGAGGGAGAGAGGGAGAGAGAGAGAGAGAGAGAGAAAAGCAAACCAACCAACCGAAATGGCACTACATTTAAAATGACAAAGGCAAAACTCTAAACTGAAACCAGTAGGATATGGCCCAAATGTGGTGAAAACTAAAAGTAGGCATAAAAAAATAAGCAAATAAAAACAAATAAAATAAAATAAATAAAAGCAGGCATAGTGAAGCACACCTGATAGAATCTCAGCTACCTGGGAGGCTGAGGCAGAAGCTCATAAATTCAAGGCTAGTTGGGGCAATTTATTGAGCCACTGTCTCAAATAAAAATTAAAAAGAGCTAGGATTATCACTCAGTGGTAGACAGCCTGGCTGGTATGTTTGAGGCCTTGGGATCAACCTCCAGAATTAAAAACAAAATAAAAAAATAAAAAACTTCATGCTATTTGCACTAGGAAAATACAAAAATAAATAAAGGCAAAAAACCAGAAGGGTTTTTTTTTTTTTTTGGTGGTACCACGGATTGAACTCAGGACCCTGTGCTTGCCAGGCAAGTGCTTATTCTACTGAGCTATCTCCCCAGTGCCAGAAGGGCTTTTTAAATTTATAATAAATTAAATCCAAGGAGAACAGGAGGAAAGATGATAAAAGCAGAAAGAAAAAGCAAAAATGGGAGCAAAAAATCTGGCTTCTTGAAGAGAACCACTTAACATGCAATAACCTTTCACAGGCTAATAAAAAAACACATGCAAAGGATCACTACAGGGCCGGGGCGATGGCTCACTGGAATAAGTGCTTCCCAGGTAAGCACAAGGGCCTGAGTTCAATCCCTGGTTCCACCCCCCCCCCAAAAAAAAGATCATTAAAGGCAAGAAAAGCCATATAAGTACAGAAACAGAAGGAAGTAAAAACTTCAGGGAACAGTAAGTACAACTTTATAACGACAAAAGTTAAATTGACTCAGGTAGACCAAGTCATTATCTTAGGAAAAAACAAATAGTAAAGATGAGTGATCAGATTTATTTTCATAAAGTCTATCAAACCCCATTATGTAAACTTTTAAATCTAAGAAGACTGATGTAATCCTGAATACAGAAGTAAACAGAGGGCTGGCAAGATAACTCAGCGGACTAAGCACCTGCTTAGGTAAGCACAGGGACCAGGGTTTGATCCCCGGCACCACATGCCACGCTGGCCCTACCCCCAGCAGGCGCTCAGCTAGTGACCAAGTCCAGGTGTGGTGGCACATGCTTATAATCCCAGCACTGGGGAGGTTGAAAACAGGAGGATCACTAGGAGTCTGAGCTGCCTAGTGAGACCTTGTACCAAATATATTTAAAAAAAAAATTGTAATGGATTAAAATAATTCATCATGACCAAACAAAGTTAATGGTAGAAAAAAATTTAAATGTCTTAAGAAATCAAATAATAATGAAAAAATCACAGTAATAGGTTAATTTAGAGGAAAAAAAGCATCAGAAAAGCTCAAAAAGGCAACTAATAAAATTCAATACTTACTGTTTTTAAAAAATGTTAAGAACTTTAAAACAAATTTTCTTAATTTAAGAAATATAGCATACCAAATATACGGCCACCACGCCTGCATAGGAAAATATTTTAAAACCAACTAAAAGAACCTTGGGGCTGGCCAAATAGCTCAGTGGATTAAAGTACCTGCTTAGGCAGAGCACAGTGGCCAGGAGTTTCATTCCCCCTCTGCATGTGGGCCCTGCTCCCTGGGTGCGCTAAGACAGGCAACTGAGACTGGTGTGGTAGTGCATGCCTATAATCCCAGCACTTGGGAAGCTATAAACAGGAGGAACACTGTGAGTCTGATCTACACAGACTCTGTACACCCTGTGCTAAATATAAAAAACCAACCAACCAACCAACCAACCAACCAACCAACCAAACAAACAATAAATACATAAAAGAAGCTGAACCTGGTGGCAAAGACCTGTAAATCCAGGTCTGGGAATATGAGGGAAAAGGATGGAAAACTGAAGCACAGCATGGGCAATTAAGCAACTCGATGAGACCCTGTCTCAAAATAAAACATACAAAAATGATCTGGAGATGCAGCTCAGTATGAAGGCACTGGGTTCAATTTCTAGTACTGGAAAACAAAACAGAAAACCAAAGAGCTAGATGTATAGCCCTGTGGTAGACTATTTGCCTAGTATGAGACATATGCAGGTTTTGATTCCCAAGAGAAGAAAGGGGAGAGGGGAGAGGGGGGAGGGGAAAGGGGAGAGGGGAGAGAAGAAAGGAAAAGGAGAGGGGAGGAGGGGGGGGAGAGGGGAGAGAGACAGAAACAGAGACAGAGAGACAGAGCATGCAAGTGAGTGCACACTAAAATTAAAATATATATCTATGAGGGAAAAATAATACAATACTGAGATTTGAGTAAGTAGAAAAATATATTCCACAAATAAATGAATTATGATATATAATGAACATTACAAAAATATCAATTTTCCTTTTAATTCAGGAATTTAATGTAATCACGATCCAAATCCCAAAATGTTGAAGGGCTCCTATAGACCCAAGAGAAAAATGAGTATCAAGAAAAATGATTATAACTGGTATGTTGCTTTTTAGAAATTCATGAAAGGCTTTGCTATCAACCAAGATGAAGTAAGTCCACAAGGACCTATTATTGACCACTGATTACAAATAATAAATCTGGATAAAATATAAAACACAATGGTCTTAAGACTTTAATAAGTCTTGGGGAGGGAAGCCCAAACTGAAATAACCACCTAAGGCGATCGTAGGTTTCTTTCTTTGATTACTTCCCACTGACTGGAGGCTGGCCTCTGTAGAGAACTGCATGGTACAGAAACAACAAAAACTTCAACAAAAGCCCCTTCTCTCTGGCCAGAGGAGAGGGGAAAGAAGCCCTGTGAAAGCACAGTATGAGGAAAAAGTGCCATTTCTTTTTTTCTTTCTCTTCCAGCCTTGCCCAGTCAGAAGCCTCAGTCACAAAGCTGCAATCAGTGGCAGTGAACCAGACGTCTAAAATCCTAATTGAGTACCTTTTTGGGTCTCTTAGAGAACAGGAGGAATCCCTGCTTTTCCTTTCTCTCACTGTACTGCCCTGCCCCAAGGGTAGTCCTAGTTTCACAAAACTGTCAAAACAGGTACAATTCAATCTCTAAGAAAATCTCAGCTTTCTAGCTAAAGGAAAGGAAATTGTGGGACCTGCTGAGTATGGAAAAATCCCAGGGAAGAGGGTACTTTAGTTTTTTTTTTTTTTTTTTTTTTAAAGTTTTATTGACAAAGAGATAGCAATGAGACAGTTTCAAATCAAATCGGAAGGACAGTTTCAACAAATAATACACTGCATATATTCTTCTTAGTGGTTAATTGCTGTACAAGATGCGGACTTGTGATCCTATTCACAAACACCATTAGAACAAATCATTCTATTCATTAAGAGAATGCAACTATATATCTATCCCAACCTCTTTGAATACACAGATACAAAATGGACATTCATCGGTATACCCCATTTTTTCTAAGTTACATTATTGAATATTATAGGTGTGTAAACTCAGCAAAATATTCTAAAAGAGTCCAGTAGCCTATAATAGCATTGGGTCTTATATTTAACTGGCAATGTCAGAAATTATTGACCTGAGTCCCCCACAGCTCAACTTAACAGCATGGCTTTATTTTTTATATTTCGACTTCATACTTTTCTACTGGATGGTTAAGACCAAGGTAAAGCAGGACCTATGCAAGAAGAGTTGTAGCTTTTTGGTCTTAGAAGGTCAGTGAAATGCCCTCAGGATTTGTCCTGAGATCCTGTATCTCAGATTGTAGAACCTTCATCAGTGCAGCCATGTGGATGAGTCACGGCCAATGCTTGGCCAATGTGCTCTCTGTGAAAGCCTGAGAGAGTGTCTTCTCCCCATGTGACTCTCCTTAGGCACACTCTACGTCATCGATCACTTTCCTCTTTGGCCCCATAATCTTCTTGATCAGAAAATTTGGGACACTACCGAGGTACATGACGTTACAGTACAAGTTCTCATATGTCCTGAGTCTTAATCGACCTTAGAAGGTTAGGGCCAAAATGTTGGCTTTCCTTGTATCCTTCCTTTTTCTCTAATGGTACTTTAGTTTTGCGTATGAACCTACACAAATCTCCGTTTCATACCTAAATTATGTTTGTGTAGGATATCCCTATACCAGCATGAGAAAGGCTCTGAGATCTGAACTATCACACAGGATAACACCCATCCATGTTCCAGAATACCTGTTAGGACAAGATCAAAAAAGCCAGGAGTCAGAGACAGCTCAGTGGTACAATGCCTGTCTGGCAAGTATAAGGTCCTGAGTATAATTCCTGGTATATAAAAAAAAAAAAAAATCATGGGGCTGGTGAGATGGCTCAGTGGTCTAAAGCACCTACTTAGAACAAGCTAAGCTAAGCAAAGCACAGGGACTGCGGTTCAATCCCCCAGCACCACATGCCAGCCAGCACCGCCCCCTTGTGGGCTGAGCTGGCCACACACACACACACACACACACACACACACACAATAAATAAATAAACAAATAAAAATAAAAATAAAATAAATAAAAAAATCAGGCTGGCCAAATAGGTCAGCGGATTAAAGTGCCTGCAATCTAGCTCTTGGGAGGCTGTAAACAGGCGGATCACTATGAGTCCAAGTCCGATCCAGCAGTGAGATCCTGAACACCCTGTAGACCTTTCCCTAAACACACACACACACACACACACACACACACACACACACACACGTAGCAAAACAAAGCCTCTGAAAATGGAACTGTCCTTGGAATCAACTCACTGAAGATAAAGTAATCCATGGTCCGACTGCTTGCTAAAACAAAACCAAACAACATTCTCCAGAGGATTTTAACAGGCCCTAGAGTCTTACATCATAGTATTCAAAATGTTCTGGAAACAATACAAAAACCCAGGAAAATGTGAGCAATTCTCAGAGAGAAAGGATGATCAACAGATGCCACTCAAGGATGATTCATAGGTGGAATTATCAGGTAAAGATTTTAAAGCAGTTATAACCATGCTTCATGCTGTAAGGATAACATGCTCTTAAAATTATAGAAATAGTAAATTTCAGTAAAGAATCAGAAATAAAAGAGAACAAAATAGAAATATTAGAACTAAAAATGACAATATATGAAATAACACCATGCAATGAAAGAATTAACTGATTAAGCTCCTTGGCAGAAAGAAGGCCAAAGAATCAGTGAACCTGGAGATAGATCCATAGAAACAACGTAATCTGAAGAACAGAGAAAAAAGTTAATGGGCTGGGGAGATAGCTTAGCAGTCCAAGCACCTGCCTGGCAAGTGTAAGGACACGAGTTCGATTCCCATTACCACATGCCCTGTAAGCCCTGGAACCCCAGGCATGCTGTGCCACCCCAAAACTGGGCGAGGTGGCATGCACCTATAATTCCAGCGCTGGGGAGGCCGAGATAGGAGGATCACTATGAGTTTGCACTGGGTAGTGAGACCTTGTATCCAAAAAATAAGTTTTAAAAAAGTTTAATGGAAAGAATTTCATCCAGGGGCTGGAGAGATGGCTCAGTGGAATAAGCACTTCCCTTGTAAGCACAAGGGTCTGAGTTCAATCTCCAGTTCCAAAAAAAAAAAAAAAAAAAAAAAGAATTTTATCCGTGGAAAAGTATCCAAAGCTTTTACACTTGTTTTACTGGAGTAAAATTATTTGAATAAACTGTGTGCTTCTCCCAGAAAAGTTTCCCAAACTTGCAGAAACCCATACATTTACAGATTCAAGCTTAGTAAACTTCACAGATGATCCAGACATATTATAATTACATTGTTCAAAACCAATGGAAAAAGAAAGAATTCCTTAGGATGAAGGGGAAGTGATATCAGAAAGAAGTCTGGAATATTAGAAATAAGGGGGCTGGCCAGATGGCTCAGCAGACTAAAGCGCCTGCCTTGGCAGAATGCAGCGGCTGGGGTTCAATCCCCAGCATGCCATGCTGGCCCCAACCCCTGGGGCACACTAAGACAGCAATTGAGACCAGATGTAGTGATGCGTGCCTGTAAGCTCAGCTTTTAGGAGGCTGAACACAGGTGGATCACTATGAGTCTGATCTAAGTAGTGAGATTTTGTACACCCTGCAGATCCTGTCCTAAATTAAAAAAAAAAAAAAAAAAAAAAGTACAACAAACTGGATGTGGTGGAGCACACCTATAACCCCAGCAGTTGGAAGCCAACATGGGTTGAATAAATGAGTTCAAGGCCATCCTATATTACAAAGTGACAGCCTT
>NW_004524594.1:15772876-15774236 GCF_000260255.1 Octodon degus
CCCCAGCACCACATGCCAGCCAGCCCTGCCCCCTGGTGGGCTGAGCTGGCCACACACACACACACACACACACACACACACACACACAAATAAATAAGAAAATAATGTTCTGAAAAGAGACATGCCAGGCAGACATGGGGTCACATTCATGTAATACCAGTGCTGGGGGGGGCAGGGGGTGGCTGAGGCAGGAGAGTCTGGGCCCAGCCTGAGCAACCACATGAGACTCCCTCTCAAAACAAAGAGTATTTTAAAAGGGTAGGGATGTGGCTTAATAGGAAGGCCCTGGCTTCAATCTCCAGTACTGGAAAAACAAAAACCCAAACCACAGATACAGAAAATATACCTAAAAATTGCTAAACAAAATTAGAGAATGTTAGAAAGAAAATCATTAAATGAGAAAAAAAGATCTTATTGTAGTAAAAGAAAATTTAACTGTAGTAAAATTTTATGAACCTAGTTACATGAATTCAAAACATACCAAGTAAACAGCATTAGAAATACAATGAAACAAAGTGGGAAATTTTTAACACACCTTGCTCAGGAATCAACAGATCAAGCAATCTAAAAACAAGGATAGAGAGGATTTTTAAAAACTTTACTATTATAAAATTTTAAGCATACACAAAATAGAAAATACAAATCCTCACATAATGTATAACCCAACCTTAACAACTACACACATTTTGATATACTTCTTTCCTGTATCCATCACTTTTGTATTTATTGGGATATTTTAAAAGATGAAAGATTTATTGGCTCTGAAGAAAAACCAGAACATTGTTAGGGTATTTCTTTTGTTTTGTATTTGGTACCAGGAATTAAACTGAGGATGACCTCACATTTGCCAGGTAGGCACTGTGCCATCGAGCTACATCCCAGGCCCTGTTGGGGTATTTTAAAGAAAATTTCAAATGTGTCATTTTCCTCCAAAATATACATATGTATATATTCTTACATAATGTCATTTATTACAGTAAATAAAAAATTAAAAGATACAAAGGATCTAAACAGTATTACCAAATGAAGTATATTTGTACTTTGTGCTCATGAAATATTTATAAAAATTGCACATTTACTAGGACACTAACAAAACTGCCATAAACATCTAAATGTGGACATATTTCTTCAACAAAAAGGGCCACAATTAATTTAAAAAAAACAACAGTTGAGGGATCTGTTCTTACTGAGAAGTTTTTTCACGTCAAAAGAAATTACCAATAAAGTGAAAAGGCAACCTACAAATTTGGAAAAAGTCATGACAAATATACTCAGACAAGGGTCTGCTCTCTAAGATCTATAAAGAACTAAAAAACACCAGGGCCCCAAAATTTAAAGACCCAATCCAGAAATGGGCATC
>NW_004524594.1:15783316-15805510 GCF_000260255.1 Octodon degus
ATTTTATTTTTATATATTGCAATAATCATAAATATGACTTGTGTGTGTGTGTGTTTGTGTGTGCTGGGTCTCACTACCTAGCTTGGACTCGTAGCAATCCTCCTGTCTTTCTGCCTTCCTAGTGCTGGGATCAGGTGTGTGCCACCATGCCCAGATTTCATTGTAGCTCAGTAAGCCTGGGGATAGGGCCAGCACAGCATGCAGTGCCTAAGATTGAACCCTGGCCCCTGCACTTACCTAAGTAAGCACTTAGTCCACTGAGCTATCTTGCCGGCCCTTATATGTGACTATTAACAGCAAAAATTACCACTCTGTCAGTTTTTAATCTGTCAATATAATTAATATATATGTACAGATATAAAACATAAGGGGAAAGGTAAAGGAAACTGGTCATTAGGCTTCTGTATTTTGTTTAAAATGGTAAAAATATTAGCCAGTAGTCTACGAAAAGTTAGGTCTGGGCACTGTAATATATAAAACAACCAACTAAAAATACAATACAAAGAAATAACAGGCCCCCAAAAGATCAATGAATACTAAAAGTTACTGACAGCATATTTTGGACATTTTTTTTTTTAAATAGAAAAGAAGAAACAAAGCAACAAAAATTGAGAGGGAAAAGGATGAAACAGCCTTTCCTGGGAGGCGTGAGCAGTGTGAGGCGGCAAGTTAAGTCGCTGGGCTTCTCGTTTTCATCCTGTAGACAGCTCTACCAAGATGGTCAATGTACCTAAAACTCAAAGGACTTTCTGTAAGAAGTGTGGCAAGCATCAGCCTCACAAAGTAACCCAGTATAAGAAGGGCAAGGATTCCGTGTATGCCCAAGAGAAGAGGTGCTACAATGGAAGCAGAGTGGCTACGGTGGGCAGACGAAACCCATCTTCTGGAAGAAGGCTAAAATGACAAAGAAGATTGTGCTGAGGCTTGAGTGTGTGGAGCCTAACTGCAGATTGAAGAGAATGCTGGCCATGAAGAGATACAAGCACTTTGAACTGGGAAGAGACAAGGAGAGAAGGGGCCGACTGGTCCAGCTCTAACCTCGTGCTTCACTTTAAGGCAAATTTGTTGAAGCTAGAGAAACAGAAAAGTTAGCTGTAGGAAAATAAATACAGGGGCTGGGGAGATGGCTCAGTGGAATACATGCTTCCCTGGCAAGTGCAAAGGCCTGAGTTCAATCCCTGGTTCCACAAAAAAAAAGAAAAGGAAAATAAATGAAAAAAGAGGATAAAACAATAAGATGGAAAAATCTAAATCTGTATCAGTAAATAGATTAAGCATATTAACTGAAAAAGAGACTGGATTTCACAAAAAGGGACAAAATAGAACAGTACATTAATCAACAAAGAACTCATGTTAGATACAATGCCATAGATCAGCTAAAATTAAATAATGGAAATGAGCATGCAAACCACAAATCACAAGAAACCTGGAGTACCTATGCTGACATCAAAGTAAATACCAGAGCAAGAGTTATTACCAGAGATAAAGGACACTGCATACTGGTAACTCACCATGACTTAATTGTAAATCTGGACAAAACTAAATATAGAGCCCAAAGTACTGGAAACAATTACTGTAAAGACTGAAAAGAATAAAACACGTAACCATAAAATATGATTTCAACATTCCTCTCTCAATTATTAAAACATTAAGTCAATAGACAATCAACAAGGCAAACAATACTAACATTCAATTTGATCTGACATTTATAGAACAATTTATACAACAGCAACACACACTTTTTTTCCCCAGATAGGATTAGTTCAGGATAGCCTGAAACTTGTGGTAATTTTCCTGCCTCAGTCTCCTCAATTCTAGAATTTCAGGTGTGCAAAGCCCAACTATTATGTAATTTAAAAGCACACTTATTTCGTAATGAACACATTATTTTTACAGTATTTCAATTTTTTCTGTTGCCTTTCCACTGCTTTGTATTAAATGCTATTTTAATTTCCAAACCCTAAGAACAGTGAATAAATACAACTCTATTTGTGTTTTTTTTTTTTCAGGATGTAATTTTATTTTTAATTTTTGTGTGTGTGTGGAACCGGGGATTGAACTCAGGCCCTTGCACTTGCCAGGGAAGCGCTTATTCCACTGAGCCATCTCCCCGGCCCTATTTTTAATTTTTAAGAAATGGACAGATCCAATGCATATCTTTTTTGGTGATCATTTATGTAGTGTGATGTTTCAATACCCATATGTCATGTATAATGATTATATTAAAGCAACTGGCATATCCATCATCCTAAACATTTATGATTTGTTTGTACTGATACCATTTTAAAATACTTTCTGGTAGTTATTCTGAAGTATACAATTGTCAACCAGTTACCCTATGGTATCATAGAACACTGGAATTTTTCTCCCATCCAACTATACTCCCAGCAGGCTCTTTTCCTTGGTAGATAATGACCACAAAGTTGAAAATTATATGGGGTAAAAAAAGGAGCTAAAGTAGTTAAAAACAATTTTGAAAAAAGTTTAAAGGACTTATGTTGAGCATTTTAAAACTTATTCCACAGTTACCGTTTTAAGGCAATACAGTATTGGTGAAAGCATAAACACACTGATCAGTGGAAGAGAAATGAGAGTTTGGAAATATATCTAAATATGGCAACTGACTTGCGAAATAGGCGAAAAAAAGCAATCAATGGAGAAAAGACAGTCTTTTCAATAAATGATGCTGGTATAGCTGGACTTCCTATGCAAAACCTTAGCTTCAACCCATACCTCAGATTTTTTTTTAACCTTTTGTGATTGGAGATTGAACTCAAACATACTCTAACACTAAGCTATATCCCCAGCCAATTTTATTTTTTATTTGAAACAGTCTTACACAGTTGCCCAGGCTGGTCTCAAAGTTGTGAATCTTTACCTCAACCTTCTGTAAGGGTGTACTGTCTCTGCACTAGCAAGAAAAGAAAAACTTGGAATGTATCTCAGTGGTAGACCGCTTGCCTAGCAGGTTCCTGGGTTTAATTTCACTACACACACAAACACAAGAGTAAAGTAAAGGGTGGCTACACTGCCAGACACTCTATTATCATGAATTTTAAAACCTAAAACTGCATAGGAAATCTTATAAATAAGTCAGGCATGATGTGGTATACACCTGTAATCTCAATACTCAGGAAGCTGAGGCAGAAAGATGATAAATTTAAAGTCAGCCTGATTTAAATAGCACCAAGAAACAGCAGGGTAAACAGCTCAGTGGATTAAAGCACCTTGGCAAGCAGGCACAGGGGCCTGCTGTGCTGGCCCTGCCCCCAGGGTGAGCTGAGCTGGCAATTGAGACTGGACATGGTGGTACATGCCTGTAATCCCGGCTCTTGGGAGGCTGTAAACAGGTGATCACTACAAGTGTGATCTAGTAGCGAGACCCTGAACACCCTGTAGACCCGCCCCTAAAATACAAAAATAAATAAATAAATAAACAAATAGCAGAGTGTGGTGGCATATGCCCATCCCAGCATTTGGGAGGATGGCACAGGAGGATCGCTGCAAGTTTGACACCAGCATGGGCTACAAAGTGAACTCAAGGCCTGCTTGAACTGTATAGTAAGACCCTGTCTCAAAATAAATAAACAAATAAATAAAACTAAAAAAAAAAAAAAAACAAACCAAAAAAACTTGTTTTGGATACTTTTCTCTTAACTTGGCTTTTTTTTTTTTTCATACTCTGGCAATTAATGGTATTGAAACCTATAAATGATTATAAATTCTGTTTGGCTGGTTTTTGGCCATAGTGGGGATTCAAGCCAAACTTCTGTACTGAATTACATCTTCAGCCCTTTTTAATGTTGTTCCTTTGCTTTGTTTTTAAATTGTGAGACAATGTCTCATTAAACCACTACATTGCCCAGTCTGGGCTTGAACTTGCAATTCTGTCTCAGCCTTTAAGGGCTTTCTTTTGAAAATTACGGATCACTCACTTCTCTAAATTTTTGTAATACAAGATATAACAACAAATTTGCTTGTTTTTCTTTTGCTAATCTATCTTTATACTGCTTAAAGTTGTTAAATATCCATAAAAGCTTTTCAGTTTTAATATATTATCATCTATACACTATTTTCTAAGAATATGATCTTCTTCAAAAATAGTCTTGGGGCTGGTGAGATGGCTCAGTGGTCTAGGGCACCTACTTAGAACAAGCTTAGCAAAGCATGGGGACCACGGTTCAATCCCCCAGCACCACATGCCAGCCGGCCGCGCCCCCTGGTGGGCTGAGCTGCCCCCCCCACATATAAATAAATGAAAATCAAAAATAGTCTTAAAAGATAATTGCTGTACTAAAACAAAAAATGAAGACAGCAGCACAGATAGAAGTATCTTCAAAGACTCAAAATTGTAAAAGGGGTCAGATGTCCAAGAAACAAATTCAGTTGTTAAAAAGGAGGGAAAGTAGAAAGCAGAACAAGAATGTAAACATGGAAAAGGGACAGTTTTCACATATTGTCTTTGTATTATTCCATGAACACAAAGGAGTATTTCAAAGTAGAAGTAATGCCAGGTACTTTGGAAGCTGAGGCAGGAAGATGCTGTGAGTTTCAGACCAGCTTAAACTACACAGTAAAATCCTGTCTCAAAAAAGACCAAAAAGAAGAAGAAGAAAGAAAAAAAAAAAGATCAACAAAAGAGTACAGATGCTGGGGTTTGATCCCCAGAGTGCTGTGTCAGTCCTGCCCCTGTGGTACACTGAGCGGGCATTGAGACTGGGCATGGTGGCATGCATTTGTAATCCCAGCACTTGGGAAGCTGAAAACAGCAGGATCACTACAAGTCCAACCTACATAGTAAGACCCTATAGACCTTGTACTAAATACAAAATAATAATAATAATAATAATAATAATAATAATAATAAGTATTCCTTTTTTACAAAGATAAATCTGATTGGAACACAGAGGTCGGATTTGACATAGAAACTAGCGAGAAAGATTTTGATAAACAGGTCTGTTGCAACAGTCAAATGAACAATTAGTTCTTACAGATGAGACAGCAGAGACGATGAAGAGAAGACCTGATCATAAGGATGAGATTGATGTTGATTATAATTAACAATGAGATGATGTTTGCCTAAAAGAAACTAATTTCAGACTCATTTTATATCAGATATTACAAAAGGTTTGTTCTAGGAATGAAAAAGGAAACAAGAATTGCAAAGGACTGAATTGGGAGAGAACAATCCATATTAATGTTTCTGAATCTAAGACTGACTTTCCATTATTTTAATTTCCCTGTGTAATAAATGGAAATTGTTTTAATTGAAAACTGTCACTTACACTATTATTTGGGATACCTTAATAAAGGTGTCTCAAGTCCAGAGAAAAGCTGACAAGTACATTATAAAATAGTTTTTAATTCTTAAAGCATTGCTCTATTAATACAAACTAACAGCAATTTAGAAATACAAGCTCTAGAACTAGACAAATGTGGGTTCAGATTCCAGCTGTGTTGTACTTATTAACTACATGGATCATTATTCTGTGACATCATTGATTTATTGAAGCAATAATGGACATCTCACAACGCTACTGCTAGTTCCTGGCATGGAGGTAAGTAATAGCTACATTGTTCTAATTTTTTCCTGGCATGTTCCTTAACATACTTTTTACTTGCCTGTTAATTGTTTAAAGAAGGCAATGTTTCTTAAAACATTTCCTGTATTAACTGAGAATAAGGTGAAACACATCCCAAAGATTTGGAGGTACATATAGTTCAAAGCCAGTACAAAATTGATTTTTTTAAAAATTTTTTTAATTTAGTACAGGGCTTACAGGGTCTCACTACACACATCAAACTTGTAGTGATCCTTCCATTTTCAGCCTCCCAAGCACTGGGATTATAGGCACACATCACCACACCCAGTCTCAGCACACCCTGGGTGCGAGGCCAGCACAGCATGCCTGGGATTGAACTCCACTCCCTGCAACTGCCTAAGCAGGTGTTTTAATCTACTGAACTATCTGGCTGGCCTGCAAAGTTTTAGACTAACATGAATGCCATACATAACTACTTAGTAAAATGGTAATTTTCAGGTAAAATTAGCATATTAAGAAAATATGCCATGTTTATATGATAAGAACTCCAATGCTGTGTCTCATATCCAAAAGCTGTTTCAAGACAACTCAGATTAGAGAAATTGAAACTCTTCAATCCAAGTTTTAAAACCTGGGGGAAAAAGTCAAAAACAAAACAAAAAAATACCCAGAGTTACATAGGCTAAAACTTAGAACTTTCTTATCAGCAAGGTAAATGTTAAAATGTTAAAAAATAAATACCCAAGATGTATACCTCACAACTTATTGCTTATATATTTTGTCCACAAAATTTGTAGACCTCCTGCAAGCTAAAAAAAAAAAAAAAAAAAGTAGACCTATGGCTTAAAAACAATTGTTGGTTAGAAAGACAGCTCAGTGGTCTAAGCACCTGCCTGGCAATTGTGGGGAACCCAGGTTCAATCCTCAGTACTGATGCTGTGCCAGTCCTGGAACCTTGGGCACACTTTGCCAGCCACTGAAAACCAGGTGCGGTGGTACATGCCTTTAATCCCAGTGCTGGGGAGGCTGAGACAGGAGGATCACTATGAGTCAAAACTGCGTAGTGAGAACCTGTACCAAAAAAAAAAAGGCAAGTCATAGTTGTGAATTTATTTAAAACTTTACCTGTTTTCTTCTTTTTATTAGAAGTAGCATCCAACACAGTTAAGGAAGCAGAGATGGTTTTATAAATATCCTGACTGCGCACTGCAGAATCTTCTTCATCGGAAGACAATGAAGACAAATGTTCCAAGCTTTTAAGTTTGTTGTTGACTTTTTCTGATGGACCATTACCCCCTGTTTCTGTCACTAAAGGTGTGAGTGTTGTAGATGACATCTTTGGAAATGGTGGAGGGCCTAGTGTACGGACAATCTGGGTCCCTGGTCGTCTGGTCTTGTTAGGCATTCGGACCGCAAGAGTAGAAAACTGCTGCTTGGGGCCAGATTTCAGAAAATCTAAGAAAGAAGCAATAAATCCTGTTTTGACTTCTGGCTGTTTTTCTTCTACTTCTTTGATCTTCTGTCTCATTTTTTCTTGATGCTGATCATCATCATGGCAGCTTTCAGAGGCAGGATTATATGGTAGATACATATCTGTTCCCCTTGGATTCTGCCGTTTGCCTTGGGCAGGTCTTTTCAGCTGTTTCTGATTACTGATGTCTTCCTCTTTAATTTGCCCTTTCCCTTTAACCTTTTTCTTTGGAAGGTTAAGATGTATTAAATCTTGGTTTTCCTCTTCAAGCTTGACACTGATTGCATCCCCAGGCTGGGCCACAGCCAATAGTGCAAGTGTACTTCTAGCAGGGTCCATTGATACACTGCTGTCATCACCCCCTAAAGTAAATTCACTCTCTGATATAGCACTCTCTCCGCTTATGCTCCTACTACTGGAAACAAACTCCTGGTTTCTGTTGTTATTTACTGTATTATCAACAGGAACTTCACTGTCTTCCTCAGATTCATGATTGGTAGCAGACTGTTTCTTGAATGGGTCACAACTTTGCTCCTGAACTTCATGACTTGCTCCAACCCCTGCTGATGTTACTTTAGTTGGTATACTTTGAGCAGATGTATCACTATGTTGTTGATCAAGGGTGATTTGTGACTGAAGGGTTGGTACCGGTGAAATGTTTACAGTAACCTGACTGCCATTTAGGGAAATATCATTTAAATTTTGTGGCTTTCCTACTGTAGCTGCTATAGAGTTAAAATCTGATGTCACATGGCTAACATCTAATGGCTGTGGAAAATGAGATTTAGAATCACTACCTTCAACAGCCTGCACAGTTTCATTTGAAGTTGACTTGGAAAAATCAGAAGGTGTAACCCCACAAGCTGCTGCTGTAGCTGCTAAGATGTCATCTACATTTGATAAAATATTTCTTTCATCACTGAGAAGCATTGCCTCTGGGAAACATATTGATCCAAGAGAAACAAACTGATTCTTTGAATTTTGTTGATCTGTTTCACTGAAATTGCTCTTTGTTGTCATTTGTTGTTGTAATGGTTTTGAAGATTCAGAGAGGTCTACTTTCATGATTTCAGAATTCTGAGGATGGAGCTGTTGCTGAGAATTATCACCGTTGCTCTGAATCATATGACCATCCATTTGAAGGAAAGGATGTACTATTTGTTGAGGACTCTGGACACGCTGTACTTGTAAAGATGCCTTTACTTGTCCTAAACTTGCTTGCAGTATTGACTGTTGAAGAATCTGTAAGTCACAGGTAGAATCTAAAAGGACCTGTGTATTAGTAAGAGGTGTCTGATGTCCACGTCCTAATGCATGATTTGGAATCTGAATCTGAGAAGAGGCATTAATTACTTGTTCATGCTGCTCTTGGACCTTGGTTTCATGTACCTGATGTATAAGAGGATGCTGCTGGTTTAAGTCTTTAGTATTCAAACTTATTTGTGGAGTCTGTATTAAATTAGTTGCCTTAAGATCAAGGGTTGCTCCATTATTAGCTTGACCAATTTGTTGGCTAAGTTGTGTCACTGAACCAACCATATTTTCTTCTTTCTTTGGCCCTTGTAGAGGAATACCAACAACTTGATCTTCAAGATGGGAATTACTTCTGATTACACCCTGGGAGTATCTGTCATCTGCCTTTGACACCTTGTAAGTTGATTCTGTAGCATTAATTTCCCCATCTGATAACCTTTGGGTTGAAGACTCAAGAGATGCTTGTGACTGCAATGTTTGTAACTCTTGAATTGGAAAGTCACTGTCTTGCTTTGAAGATGTATACACATTTGAGTCAAGTTTTCCTTCAGCATAAGACTTAGAATCAGGGGAAGGTATGGTATTCTGTAATGCATGACAATGAGTAGAGGATGCAAAAGATGATGATCTAACAGCAGGCAAAAACTTCTGAGGCTGGGGAGATGATGACCCTTGAGTCTGGGCAGTTTGGGAAGAATGCACAGTAATGTAATTTTGGGTTGGGCTAGAATCTGACAAATTTGGGGGATGAGAGGCAGAAGAATAAGCTAGCGAAGGGGCTGTTAATGTCAGGGACTGTCCTGAAGCATAGCTTTCTGAAGGACTGACAACTGACAAAACCTGTGACTGAGATGAAAAACTAACCTGTGTCTGGCTAACTGGTGATAAACCCTGAGAGTGACCAGAAGAGTAACTCTGAGACTCACTGACTGAAGAAATATCTCTTGTTTGAGCAGGGTAATTCTCATTTGTAACTGAAGATAATACTTCCTGTTGATTGGATGAGTAATTAAGTGTCTGATTTTCAGAAGTTATAGGCTGAGATGGCCCAGGAAAGGCCAATGTTTTATACAAGGATGGCAATTTCTCAACCTTGTTGGGCCTATAAACTTGTGAATGAACAATAGATGGCACATTATGTGGCTGCACTAAACCATAATTTTGGGACTGACTAACTGATAAAAGGCTTGGAAGCTGTGCTGTAGAATAGATTTGTGCTTGACCTGATATTACAGAACTCTGGTTGTGTAAAGGTTTGGAATAGCTTAGTGTTTGCACAGGATGAATTATATTTTGAGGTTTTGGGGTCTTAGTTGATGTTAGTGCTTGTTTTGTAGAACAACTGTTTACTTTTGTAGTAGAAGGAAGATACCCTGATGACGGAACTGCAGATGAGTATGACTGAGCAAGTTCCACCGAGACCTGTGGGGTCGTCTGCTGCAAACCTCCACTGCTCACCTGAGTAGAATCTCTGACTGGGCTACAAGGTAAAGATGACTGCCTGGTTGTTTCCTGAAAATTAACCACACCTGTATTTGCTAGGTAACTATGTAAGGAATGCTGTGAACCAGTCAGTTGTGCCTGAAGAGACTGGGTACCTGAAGGCCGCTGATGGTGTTTAATAACACTACATTCTCGAAGAAGAGCTCTTTCAATGGAAGCAGTAGAACTAGAGAAGAGAGTTGAACTGTAGGCTTGAGGAGTTTGCTGGGCTCCCCCCAGTGCTGAAGGCAACAAACTAAACTGAGGTTGTAAAAGATGGGGTGCAGACTCTTGAGCTGAGCGATATGTTGAAGACTGAGGTGGTACACTGTTACTTAATGCAGAACTGCCCAGGCGCTCAAATGCCAAAGCAGTTGGAATAGTTCCCTGGGAAGTCTTAATTTGTAGCAAAGGGTCATGAGGATTTAAAATTCCATTTGATGTAGTGTTAAAAGTTGAGTCTTGAAGCACCAGAGGTGAGGTGGTAACAAAGTTTCTATTGCTAAAGGTGGTAGGATGCTGATAAGCAGAGAGTGCAGATGGTGGAAGAGTTCCAGTGGTTGGCAAAGGTCCAGTAACAAACTCAGTTGCTGCTGAGGAATGCATGCCTGTGAAGAAAAGGTACAAACATTTTAATGCAATTTATAAATACATAAATGTTTCCATAGTAGTAACATATAACCCTCAATCTACCAAAATGTCTATAAAGCTGAAAAGCCTGAAAAATTAGTTTTATATATAAAATTTGAAAATTCCATTTCAATATATGTACTCTTTTTCTTAAGTAAAAACAAAGTTATAAAGGTAGCATGAATTCATATCTACAAGTGTAATATAAGTGAGTCTGTATACTGTTGGACAATATGAAAGCAAACCAATAAATATAAACTCTAATGATTAATAATATGTCTGAGTTTTCAATGCAAAATACCAACATTAATGTTTACAAATAACTGAAACTGAAATATCAATACTAAACTGCCTATCCTTAACAAGACAAGTAAATCTAAAAATAATACTTTTTATAAGAATATATTTATTTTAAAAGCTTCTTGGATTTTAGTATTGGTTCCCTATGAACAACTTCCAAATAACAATAAATGCAAATTTCTTACCAAACAGTTATCAGAAATAAGGTTAACATTTCAAGAGTATTCTTTCCCCCCCCCCCCCCCCAGACAGGGTCTTGCTATATAGTTAAGGTGGCCTTGAACTCACTGTATAGCCCAGGCTAGCCTCAAACTTGCAGTGATCCTCTCGCCTCAACTTCCTGGGTTCTGGAATTACAGGTGTGCAACACCACACCCAACTTGGATAGCATGCTAGCTATATATAGAAAGAACAAAAATGTGTACTCTGTTGTGATCCAGAAGTCCTAATTCTAGAAATGTTGTACAAGATATTCATTATAGCTATTTGTAAGTATAAATAACTAAACTGTCTACCAACAAAAGATAAATCAATAGGCTATGGGCTAAAAACAAATAATAATTAGGTAGATACACAATAGGTAGTCAAAATATACAATGAACAGGTGCCGGGGAGATGGCTCAGTGGAATAAGTGCTTCCCTAGCAGGCGCAAGGGTCTGAGTTCAATCCCCGGTTCCACCAAAAAAAAAAAAAAAAAAAAAAAAAAAAATATATATATATATATATATATATATATAAAATGAACAATTAAAGTTTTTAAAATGCAATGTAATAAATGACACATTTCTTCGAATTCCCTTCAGATACACCTCCTCATTTTTAATTCACTTAACCTATCTTTCTTTTTTTTGTTTTGTTTGTTTTTGTGGAACCGGGGATTGAACTCAGGCTCTTGCACTTGCTAGGCAAGCGATTATTCAACTGAGCCATCTCCCCGGCCCCTAACCTATCTTTCTTGACACTTTGTTTTTATGAGGTATGATAAAAAATATGGTGAATGCTGCTGCCGAGTGCCATAAAGGGTAAAGGGCAGGCTCATAAAAGCATTACATTATACCTTTGTGTATGCTTATTCACCAGACATAGTACCATAAGACTTCTGGTGCTTCTTCAAAATCAAAAGGATTTTTTTTTTTTTTTTTTTTTTTTTGCAGAACCAGGGATTGAACTCAGATCCTTGCGTTTGCCAGTCAAGTGCTTATCCTACTGAACCATCTCCCTGGCCCCTCAAAAGGATTTTTAAAGGTAACCACTCTGAACTAATTCAGGAATGACTTCCTGAAGTGTTTCAGAAAGTAGCAAGAGGATACATGCATTCAAAGCAAAGGGCAATATTTTGAAGGGGATTAATAGCAATGTATCTTTTACTGTAATAATTTTTGGTTTTGGTACCAGGAATGGAACTTAGGATCTTATGCTTGCCAGGCAAGCACTTTGTCACTGAACTAAATTCCTGGCCCTTAAAACAAATTAGTATTATTTTTTTATTTTATTAATTTTATTGAGAAACAAATAGCAATAGGACAGTTTCAAAACAGGTTAGTAGGACAGTTACAATAATTAATGTTGCATATTGTTGTCTTCGTACCTATTCACAGTACAAGATGCAGACATGACATTCTGTCCAAACACTATTAGTACAAATCTTTCTTCTTACTGAATTAAGAGAAAGTAGCTGTACATCTATGCTATTTTGTATATACATATATATATATATATATTTTTTTCACTACACAATAGTCCTTCATATTAAGTTTCAGCACTAATGTACTTATAAACAGAAGGATGACTTTTTTTTTCGGGGGGGGGGGCAGGCTTCAAATGCCTTCAGGGCAGATTTGGCTGGCTTGAGTTGTGAGGACTGAACCACAGCAACCTGAGCATGATTGCTTTGTTGAAGCAGCCACTTAAAGAACTGAGCTAAAGGGCAGGCTCCCTGTACTGATAAACAAAGTCAAACTAATAAATACATGGGACTGGGGAGACAGCTCAGTAGAATAAGTGCTTGCCTGGCAAGTGCAAGGTCCTGAGTTCAATCCCCGGTACTGCCCCCCCCCAAAATAAATAAATAAAATAAAAATAAAAATAATAAAATAAATAAATACATGAATACAAATTAACACATATAGGTGAAGTTTATTTTTTGTTTTTGGTGCCGAGGACCAAACCCAATAAAATGTCCAGCTTTCTAGGCAAGCGTTCTACAGCTGAGCTAAATCCTCAGTTTTCATATGTATAGACTACTTTCAGAAGCAAAACATAAAGCCAGGCTTTTTTAAACAGATTTTTAAACTTTATATCAGACCATTAATTATCTCTTTAGAAGCAGAGAATAGGGGCCAGGGAGATGGCTCAGTAGAATAAGCGCTTGCCTGGCAAGAGCAGGGCCTGAGTTCAATCCCTGGTTCCGCCAAAAAAAAAAAAAAAAAAGCAGCTGAGAATAAGTGTTGCTACACATGCTGGGAAGCTCTATAACAGAATTCATGTCAGAATGATAAAATATTTCTTATAATTATTACTTCAAAAATTTTCTCAAATATGGTATGAACTCTTTCTTAAAACAACCACTCAAGGGGCCAGGGAGATGGCTCAGTGGAATAAGTGCTTCCCTGGTAAGCGCAATGGTCTGAGTTCAATCCCCAGTTCTGCAAAAATAAAAAACAAACAAACAAAAAACCCCACACTCAATCCTATAGTCCTACACAAAATAAAAAATGGGTATACAAATAATTCCTCTCCCCCCCATACTGGGGACTGAATTCAGTGGTAGAACATTAAATCTCTGTTCTATCATAACTGAGCTAGATCCTTTGCCCTTTTTACTTGAGATAGGGTCTTGCTAAACTGTCTAGGCTGGCCTTGAACTTGCAATCCTTTGGCCTCTGCCTTCCAGATACATGGGATTATGGTGTGCACAACTACATCTGGGTTTACTAATAATTTGAAGACAAATCATTGAAAACTGAAATTTTAAAAAGTGAAATATAGAAAAGTATATATTATCATTTAAAAGTGGATATAATACCAATTTATAATGGCTTTCATTAAATAGTGATTTAATCTCATCAAGTAGGGACAATCTACGTACCACTAACGATTAAATGATTCCCAAGATTCATTTTTACAATACCATCAACTCAGCCTGAAGTCATTAAACAAAATTTAACACTCGCGTCTTCCAAAAAGACAAATACTGAAACTGGCAAAGTGAAAAATAAACTTTACAGAGCACAGTAGACAGCTCAGTGGTCTAAATACCTGCCTGGTAAGCACAAGGACCTGGGTTCAATCTCCAGTACTGCATGCTGTGGAACCCTGGGCACACAATGCTGGCCCAAAATGGCATAACCCCAGTGCTGGGGAAGCTGAGACAGGAGGATCACTATGAGCCTGAGCTGCGTAGTGAGACCCTGTACCAAATAAATAAATAAATAATTTAAATAAGCTTTACATCCAGGTTTATAATTTTTTAAAATATATTTGGGGGGGCCAGAGAGATAGCTCAGTAGAAGAAGCGCTTGCCTGGCAAGTGCAGGGTCCTAAGTTCAATCCCTGGTTCCGCAAAAAAAAAAAAACAAAAAAAAACAAAAAACCCAAAACATACAAATCAAACCAATGAAAATAGCATGCCAGAAATGCTAATTTTTAAAGTCCATTAGAAAATCAATCATTACTAACACTCTCAGCCATACAATGACACAGACATGAAAGGTACTTTTTTTTTTTTTAGTGTTTCTGATGGTAGAGATGGTGAAAACATAAATAAGGCTTTAATTTGACAAAATATAATGCAAAATTCTTTTTGTCTTTTTGAGACAGGGTCTCACTATGCAGTTCAGACTGGCCTTAAACTCACTTTGTAGTCCAGGCTGGCCTTGAACTCTCAATGGTACTCCTGCCTTAGCCTCCCAAGTGCGAGTGCAAGTGTTGGGATTACACGCGTGGGCCACCACGCCCAGCTAAAGGTACTTTTTTTTTTTTTTTTTAGTGGTATCTCAGGACCTTGTGCTTGCCAGGCAGGCACTTATGCTGCTTAGCTATATCCCCAGCCCCTAAAGGTACATTTCTAATAAGTGTTTTTTTTTTTTTTTTTTGTTTTTGGTGGACCTGGGGATTGAACTCAGGCCCTTGCGCTTGCCAGGGAAGCACTTATTCCACTGAGCCATCTCCCCAGCCCCTCTAATAAGTGTTTTTAAAGAACATAAATTTCAAAAAAACCCAAACAAACAAACAAAAAAACCCCAATCACCTGTCTGCCAGGAGGGAGCCCTGAACTGTGGTAGAAGAGTTGTTCCTGAAGAAGCAGCCTCAGCAGTACGAGACTCAATAGTGGAGAGAAAATTCATCACGGAAGATTCTTTACTGATGGTGCTGGCACTGTTCACACTCGTCTCAAATAATCCCGAAAGCCCTACAGTAGAAGATAAAGCCCAGAGTAAAATATATATATATATATATGAATTCTATTCCTACACTAGCCTATAAAAGAATTTCTGAAAACTGAGTCTCAAAAATTCTTATTTTTATCTTGTTTTTTTGGAACCAGGAATCAAACTCAGGACTTTGTACTTGCCAGGCAGGCACCATGCCACTGAGCTATACCTCCAGCCCCAGTTTTATTTTAAAATAGCAAACAAACAAAATAGCAAACAAATAATCAAACATAATATAAAACCTCCAAAGATGCTTAAGATTTCTTAATTATATAGATACATTCTGTATCAGTTAAAAAATTCAAAGTTTTCATCTCATTTTCACTTTAACATTTCCCATAGCCTACATGTTACATTTATAACCCAAATAAACACTGTTTTTTCTTCTTCTTCACTCACTGTACCCCAGCTGGGAGCACACTTCACAAGAGAACTGTACCGGCTGGCTGAGGTGTAGGGGCATACGCAGGAAGCTGATGAGACGCTGTAAAGGTCTGTCTCTGGAGATCTGGTTCAGACTGGGAGGGATGTCCTTCTTCATAGCTTAAACTACAGGATAGTAAAAAAATCAGTAACCCAAAAAAAACAGCCTGAACTATTAGCATCAAACATTTTCAAGGGCAACTGTTGAAAGCAGATCTTGCCTCAGCTGAGGAGCATGTGGATTTAGCTAAAACAAAACAGATTAGGGTAGTAGAAGGCTTTGACCAAATTCTTGATCTATGGATAATTTTTCAAGTTCATATTCCTACAAGTCCACTGTCACAATGGGGAAATTGTACTAAAAAAATACACAGAAAGAAAAAATGACCCATAGCATTTACTTTTATAATCAACTTTCTTTCAGAGGCCTTTTACTATGAGAAGTAATAGAAATAATGTTTGTTTTTTTTTTTTTGTTCCTCGAATGCCTTCAGGGCACTTTTGGCCAGCGGGAGAGTTGTGAGGTTCGAACTCCAGCAACCTGAGGCTGACAGCTTTGTCGAAGCAGCCACTTAAAGGCCTAAGCTAGCTAGGGCCAGGCCCCCTAAAATGGAATAATGTTTTTTTTTTTTTTTTAATGAGAAGTAATAGGATAAAGCACAGAGAGTAATATTCTGGGAAACAGGAGAGCTGAGTTCACTGTCTAAGATCTATGCTGGTTTACAGTGTAATTTACATAAGTAACTCATTACTGTTGGACTAATTTATTCATCTACATGAAAATGGAACCAAAGAAAATAAATTCAAAAGTCTCTTTAGTTCTGACATTATAAGGAATATCAAATAACTCAAATAAATTTATAGTACTTCTCAATAACTCACACTCAAAATAATTCACAAGATAATTTCCCCTTTTAATTTTTATTTTGAATATTTTAAGCTCATAAAAATCAAAATAGTATAACAAACACCTATATACTATACCTACCAGCTAAGACTGAACAATGAGTAACTTTTTGGTGCATTTATCTTTCTTCAAACAGCTTAAAAACAACTAGTACACATCATAGCCCTGAAGCCCTAAACACTTCAGCTGTCTCTTCTAGGAATAAAGTCCTTCTCTTTTTTTTTAATATTATGGAAAAAAGTACAACAAATTTCATAACATAGTCATAGGAGAATAACAGTAGTTAATACATTGTTATCTTTACAGTAGTTCTCAGAGTACAAGTTATAGGCATAAAAAATTCTCCAATCAAAAATCTTCCTTTTCAATTAACTAAGAGACACAAGTAGTATAATTAACTTGCATTTTTTTCTTTATGGCCCTTCTATGACTGATCATTGTTAAACGTGAAGAAATTTAACATTAAATAATCATATAAAATACAGTGCATATCCTAATTTTTCCAACTGTTGCCAAATAACGGGGATTTTTGGAGCTCTTTCTAAGGATATAATAAATAATTTTTGAGGCTGGGACTACACCTCAGTTATACAGAGCTTGCCTACTACACGTAAAGCCCTTGGTTCAATCCTAGCCCAACAATAGTCAATGGAGAGAGTGAGAATTTTATTTGATTTTGTCTTTAACTTAGGGCCAGTGCCTCAACCTTGTCCATCATCCCAGATCCATTTTATCTTGACTTCATGTCAGAGACGTTCAGGTCAACTGAATTTTAGGATATCCCAAATTCTGGATTTTTCTTATATGAAGTGGTAAATAATGCTATTTTGTCTAACCCTAAGATAGTCGATGCTAATTCTGAGGTATTTCAGGTACTGTTTGCCACATCTCACTATGTACTTATCAGTTTTTTCTATTTTAAAATTAGGTAGGCTGGGCTGGGGAGTAACTTGGGGGGTCTAGGCACCTGCCTGGCAAGCACAAGGACCCGAGTATGATCCCCAGTACCACATGGCATGAGGCCCTAGAACCTCGGGCATGTTATGCTGGCCACTGAAACTGGGCATGGTAGCCCACACCTGTAATCCCAGCACTGGGGAGGCTGAGACAGGAGGATCACTACAAGTCCAAACTGCGTAGCGAGACCATGTACCAAGTAAATAAATAAATAAAAAGCTTTTTTTTTTTTTTTTTTTAAAGAAATTAGACAGGCAACATTAGAGAATTTAAAGTACAAATACTATATTTTTGTTCTCAACAGCAACAGTTTTAGATTTTAGTCACCTAAGATCCTTAATTCATTGATTACACAGTGGAGATTACAGTAGTTAGCATCCTTTTGTAAAATTAAAAAGCTTATTTTTTCCTCTTTTTTTGTGTGAACATATTTACATATTTTACTATTTTTTTCAAATATACATTTGTCTTACCCTGTCCAAAATCAATTTAAAAAAAATCTAAGATCAACGTACAAGACCTGAAACTTTGGGGGCTGGTGAGATGGCTCAGTGGTCTAAAGCACCTACTTAGAACAAGCTTAGCAAAGCACAGGGACCGCGGTTCAATCCCCCAGTACCACATGCCAGCCAGCCCTGCCCCCTGGTGGGCTGAGCTGGCCAGACAGACAGACAGACAGACAGACACACACACACACACACACACACACACACACACACGTAAATAAATAAAATTTAAAAAAAAAAAGACCTGAAACTTTGGGAAATTCTAAATGAAAATATAGGAGAAATACTTGAAGCCATTGTCACAGGCAAAAACTTCCTGAAGAGGACTCCAACAGCACAGGAAACAATATAGTAAGAACCAAAAATAGGATGACATCAAAGTTTCTGTCCAGCAAGGGAAATAAGAGTGAAGGGAAAGCCCTCATACAGAGTAAGAGAAAGTCCTTCTTTGTCAGCTACTCTTCTGACAGAATATGTGGAATATAGAAAGGACCCAAAGAATTAAATACCAAGGGGCCGGGGAGATGACTCAGTAGAATAAGCACTTCCTGGCAAGCACAAGAGTCTGAGTTCAATCCCTGGTTCCACCAAAAAAAAAAAAAAAAAAAAAGAAATACCAAAAATAGAAATCAAGAAAGAGGTAAATGAACTGAATAAACACTTCTCAAAAGAAATACAAGTGGTCGATAAGTATAAGAAAAAACCCTCAACCTCTTTAGGATACTAGAGAAATACAAATCAAAACTACACTAAGGCCAGGTGTGGTGGCACATACCTGTAATTCCAGCTATACCACTCAATTCCAGTATATACCTGAAGTAATTAAAGTCAACACAGCATAAAGGTAACTGCATAGCCATGTTTACTGCAGCAAATTCACTATAGCCAAATATGGAACCAGCCCAAGTGCCCATTATCAGATGAAATAAAGAATATGTTAACATATATACACAATGGAGTATTATTCAGCCATAAAGAACAAAAATTTATCATTTGCAGGAAAATGCAATCTCAAAATCACAATGAGCAAAATAAGGCACTTATTGCATGCTCTCCCCAACAAATGGAATCTTAAAACAATGACAAGAATGTAGATGAGAGCTTCCCTGGCAAGTGCAAGGGCCTGAGTTCAATCCCCAGTTCCGCCAAAAAAAAAAAAAAAAAAGTAGATGAGAGATTATTACCATACAAGAGGAAGGGAATAAGGTGTTGAGGAGGGTGGTATATAAATAAGGTGGATAATAAGGGTGACAGATATGATCACAACATATATATCAAATGCAAGGTTCTGAATTTGGTTTTTGTTATGTAAGTATGTATATATGTATGTATTTACATTTATACATTGGTACATTTATATTTATACTGGTACATTCATACATTTTGTGAAATTAGGGGAAAGGGCAGGATAAGAGTTGATGGAAGTTTCACATTTATGGGGCTGGGGAGATGGCTCAGTAGGATAAGCGCTTGACTGGCAAACGCAAGGATCTGAGTTCAATCCCCGGTTCCGCCCCCCCCAAAAAAAAAAAAAAAAAAAAAAGAGTTGATGGAAGGATGGTAAAAATAATTAAGATATGTTATTTGCATGCATAAATCTGCCAAAACGAGGCCCATTAATCTATATAAACAATATGCATTAATAATAAAAAAGATGTGAAGGCAGGTGTAATGGATCACATCTATAATCCTAGGAAATCAGTCTATCTCCACACACACACTATACAGACAGACAGACACACACTCACCAGACTCTTGATATTCAACTTATCACTTCAGCCCTGTGGGTTTTGTTTCTGATGTGTCCTTCTTTTTTTAAAAATTTTTTTTTACTTTTTATTTATGCGTGTGTGTGTGTGGCCAGCTCAGCCCAGCCCACCAGGGGGCGGGGGCTGGCTGGCATGTGGTGCTAGGGGACTGAACCGCGGTCCCTGTGCTTTAGCTAAGCTTGTTTTAAATAGGTGCTTTAGACCACTGAGCCATCTCACCAGCCCCAGATGTGTCCTTCTTAGTACTTATATCCTCATCTTCTAGCACAAAATGTTTCAGGCTCAATTTGATTACTTGCCCTGTCTGAGACCTGCACAGAGCCCTTTTCCTGGGTAATAGCTTCTAGATATTGTGCATGTCCAATGTGTAAGGTGTCACTGCTTCTAGGTCTGATCAGTGGACAAAGTCGAAAAAGATCTTTTTAAAAACAAGAGTTCAGGGCTGGTGAGATGGCTCAGGGGTCTAAAGCACCTACTTAGAACAAGCTTAGCAAAGCACAGGGACCTCAGTTCAATCCCCCAGCACCACATGCCAGCCAGCCCCGCCCCCGGTGGGCTGAGCTGGCCACACACACACACACACACACAAATAAATAAATAAAAATTAAAAAAAAAATAAAAACAAGAGTTCACACTGACAACTTCTGCTCAAATTAAATACAGATTTCTTCACCTTCTCCCATTTTACACATATATCTTCAATTGCCTACCATCATGGATCACAATATCAATATATTTATTCAGTACCTTTATCCAAAAATGCTGTGATACCACACTACCAAAAATAAACCTACTATTTAATATTGACTTACAGTATTTATTGTTCCCAAGATCATGTTTCAAGAAGGTTTGAAATAGATTTGAAAAAATTATTTTTGAACGGCTATCTTATTAATAATATACAGAAGATGGATTTTGTTTGAAAGATTCCATTTTAGGATATACTTAATTATTTTTAACTCAAAGTCAACTTTATTGGCTGAGGTAGCTGAGCAGTATACTGTCTGCCTAGCTTATACAAGGTCCTGGGTTTGATCCCCAACACCACAGACAGACAGACAGACAGACAGACACACACACACGACACACACACACACACACACACACACAGTGTCCACTTTAATAAAGTAAACCACATATACGAGAGCACATCCATTTTAAGAACTGCAAATAGTTCAACACGTTTTGATCAATACAGAGACACTGGCACTCCTTTGGAATCACTTTTTGAAATCATACCCAAACCGCAAATAACCACCAATAACCTTATCTGTCACTATAATTTAGCATAACCTGTTAAAGTATTTCATATAAGTAGAATTATATAATACATGCAATTGCTACTAGGCTATTTCTTCCTTTCTCTTTTTTTTTTTTTTTTTTTTTTTTTGTGAAACCAGGAATTGAACTGAGGCCCTTACACTTGACAGGGAAGTGCTTATTCCATTGAGCCAGCTCCCCGGCCCCAATACTAGGCTATTTCATTCAGCATGTTTTTAAGGTATATTCATGTTGTTACATTCATAAGTAGCTAATTCCTTTTCATTAAATTGCATAAAAATAGGGGTGGGTAAGATAGCTCAGTGCACTAAAGCACCTGCTAGGAAAGCTTAGGCAAGTGCATGGACCACAGTTTGATCCCCAGCACATGCCCTGCCAGCCCTGTCCCCAGGCAGGCTGAGCTGCCAGAGACGTAGTGGTGCATGCCTGTAATCCTAGCACTGGAGAGGCTGAAAGCAGGAGGATCACCACGAGTCCGAGCTGCGTAGTGACACCCTGGAACAACCAAATAACCAAATACACAAAATAAATAAATAAATAAAATACAGTATGTTTATCTATCCATGTACTAACAGACATTAAATGTTTCTAGGTAGGAGCCACTAATTGTTTATTTTCAGTGAATAAACTGTGAATCCCTACGTACAGTGGACCTGTTATTTTTTGTTCTGTCCTGACAGTATTAGGAAGCAAACCCAGGACCTCACATATGTTAAGTGCTGTACACTGAGCTATATTCTCATTATAAAGCTTTAGTTTATAAACTACACACAGTAAGAGATTAACATAATTAGTAATAAAACAATTAATTGTACTTCGAGGCCATTAGTAGTAAGGGTTACTTGAATAGAACTACCATGAAAATGTAACAGGTAAGCTGGTGGCTACTAAAGGACTAATGAACAGGTAATAAATGCCTGGACAAAGGGATGATTCATATCCTGGTCAGGATAGGGAAGGAAAGCTGGAGATTTCATCATGCAGCTCAGAAAGGTGTGTGATTTAAAACTAAGCTTACCCTCTAGAATTTTCCACTTAGTATTTGCAGACCAAGGGTAATTGTGGATAAATGAAATAATGGAAAGCAAAACTGCAGAAAGCAAAACCATAGATAAAAGATTGGTATAGTATCAGCTTGTAACATTCTTTTATTAAAAATTTTTAGGGCTCCAGGGGCTGGTGAGATGGCTCAGTGGTCTGAAGCACTTACTTAGAACAAGCTTAGCAAAGCACAGAG
>NW_004524594.1:15805610-15810643 GCF_000260255.1 Octodon degus
GCCCCCTGGTGGGCTGAGCTGGCCACACACACACACACACACACACACACACACACAAATAAAATTAAAAAAATAAATAAAAATAAATAAAAATTTAAAAAAATTTTAGGCTCCAGTGGTGTGCACTTGCTTAGAATCCACAAAGCCCTATATCTGATTCCCAGCATCAAAATAAAAATAAAAAAACAAAGTTTCTCAGATTTTGAATTATCTGTATGGCCTTTACTAACGGATCATCTACAGTGTGAAACTCCAAAAATCTGAAAATTCTTGGGTTATTTCAGTACCTAAAACTTTCAGATTTTGGATGAGAGATGTTCAACCTGTATTAACTTTTCTACTTAGGTTTATTATGCATTAGGAGTTAATTCTTATATATGGCATAAAGTAAGACCTGGAAGAATCATTATTACTATTATTAGTAGTAGTTCTAGATATTAAACCCAGGGTCTCATACATTCTAGGCAAGCACTCTATCACTGACCTATACCAACTCCACATATTACATTTTGTAGATTTCATTTTTTCCTGACTGAATTATCTTTTCATTTCTTATAAAAATTTACTAATCAGCCAGGTCTAGGAGGCTGTAGCAGGAAGATCATGATGGCAAGCCTAGGTTGGGTAACCTTAGTGACTTAGTGGTGAGACTGCTTCAATCCCCAGTACAGCAAATAAATTAATTTGAAAAATCAATCATATATTTGAGGACCATCTCTTTATTGTTCTACTATTAACATGCCCGTTCATGCAACACAGCTTCGTTAAAGTTGCTTTATAGGCTTAGAATTCAGTAATAGAAATCTTTCAACTTTTTTTTTTTTTTTTGCAAGGGAATAGATTTAATGCCAGAAACATTTTTTATAGGATGGTTTTATAATATTCACCCAAAGATTCAAATGTAGTAAAGTGCAAGAGTTCTGTTCATGCATGAGCTATGCAAAGAATCCAGCAACAGAGTTGAATTTCACAGCAATGACCATACGAATCTAGCTGAAGAAATCAAGCATCGGACACCTGAGTCAAAAAGGAGGCCTAGAACACAGGACAATGTCTCATGCAATTATATGTCAAGGATCTGCAAGAACTAAGGTGGTATTACAATACCTGACTTCAAGGTATGCTACAATACTATAGTGATAAAAACCAAATTGTGGGGGCCGGGGAGATGACTCAGTGGAATAAGCGCTTCCCTGGCAAGCACAGGGGCCTGAGTTCAATCCCTGGTTCTGCCCCCCCCAAAAAAAAAATTGTGTTGACACAAAAACAAACATGTGCATCAGAGAAACAGACTACAAGATCCAGAAAAAAAATATACATTCAGCTATTTGATCTTTTACATTGGAGTCATAATTCTGCATTGAAGGAATCAACTTTGTTCTTTTTCAAAACTCTTTCAGGACAGGGAATGTAACTCAGTGATAGGGCGCTTGCCTTCCACATGAAAGGTTGCTTTGGGCTGGGAAGATAGCTCAGTAGAATAAGCGCTTGCCTGGCAAGCACAAGGTCCTGAGTTCAATCCCCAGCACCGCCAAAAAAAAAAAAAAAAAAAGCTGTTTTGGAATCATAGGTATCTTCATATAAATTTTAAGTCAGTTATCAGATATTTGGATCTATACTTCAGTTTAGGGGAAAGAACCATTTTTAGATAAATACTGTCTTTAATCCATGAATATGGTATGTCCACTTATACAGGTATTTAATTTCTCTAAGCAATGTTTGTAGAGTTTAATATATACAAACGGGACAACAAAATTTACTGGGGCCTTTGCATTAAGCTCTATCTCCAGCCTTTTTTATTTCTGAGATAAAGTTATGTTACATCACTAAATGGCCAAAGCTAGGCTCCAATTTGTGATGCTTCTGTCTCAGCCTCCCAGAGTGCTGGGATTACTGCCATATCTCACCTGGATCTCTGTACTTTCTTGGTGGAAATCATGTGCAACAATCTACGGTTGGTCCACTCCAACATATCATATAGTAATTTCCAAAACTCAGTACATGGAGGGCTGGTAGTATAAATCTGTAGAAAAGCACTTGGGTGAGAAAAGCATGTGTGGGACTTCAGTTTAATCCCCAACACTTCAAATAAACAAAATCTACATAGTATATATCATCTTTATGGTCTTAAAATAAATGTCAGAAGGTTTAACCTTGTAATCATGACTTAATGTTGAAGTTTCTCTCTTTTTTTCCCACTCTCCCCATGGGCTTCAATTCTTGCTTCAGATCCCTCCTGGTCTGAAGGACCCATTTCCCTGTTTCTCTTCCTCCCATCGCTATATTCCAGGGTCTGGACACCAAATCTCAGAGAGGTTCTCTGCTGCTCGCCATCCTGCCATCTATCTGGAAGAAGACAGTTAATGTATGTTGAACTTCTTTACAGTTAAAAAAAAAAAAATCAGATTATTTTCTTAATCCTGAGAAGAAACATGTCTCAAAAATGGGTCTTTGTTTCTAGCTATCCTGTGATAGCTTTTAGTCTATCCTAACTCCCAAGATAGACTGGGGGGGGGGGGGAGGGACGACAGACAGACAGAGAGAGAGAGATCGAGTGAGCACTCTACCACCTTCCTACACATTTAACTTTACCTAAAACTGAAGTAAAGAGAAAAGAAATGTGCCAAGAGATCTGTCCCAGTACTTATATTCCCAGCCTAATGTCAAATTTTGATCTCTTGTACCCTTTCCTCACACTCATGAATGAGGCATGGACTTCAGGTTAAGAAGGGCCAGGATTCTGCTATCATTTTAATTATAAAAAAAAAAAAAAAAAAAAAAACACAACCCTAACCATTTCCTCAAAATCAAAACATGTACCCCCAAATTATTCAGTTACCACTCTACCTTAAATATAAACATCATCTCCCTAACATTTTATTTTTTTCAAATAAATTTTTATTTTATTTTATGTGTGTGTGTGGCCAGCTCAGCCCACCAGGGGGTGGGGCTGGCTGGCATGTGGTGCTGGGGGATTGAACCGCAGTCCCTGTGCTTTGCCAAGCTTGTTCTAAGTAGGTGCTTTAGACCACTGAGCCATCTCACCAGCCCCCTCCCTAACATTTTAATCTAATTTTCTGCAAGAGAAATTAAGTTTTAAGGCAGATGAGAAAACTTGAGACAAAAATCTCATCTAAAGTAGTAATTTATGTAGTTAGGAATAGAATATAAAGAAAAAATTTGAATGCTAAGGATATGCTATCTTATGATTTATATCCAAATATTAGTAACATACAAGGCTACTCACCGTTATATGTATAATACTTAAGAAAAAGACACATTCCAGATTGAATTTTTTGTTGTTATTCTTTTTTTTTTTTTTTTTTTTTTTGCAGAACTGTGGATTGAACTCAAGCTCGTGAACTTGCCAGGCAAGTGCTCAATCTACTGAGCTATCTCCCTGGTCCTTAGATTGAATGATTTTTGCTTTAAGTAGTTGTATTAAGGATTTTAGTCACTAGAACTAAAATATAATAAAAACAGAATTACTTTTAAGCTTTGAAAATATTATTTTAGTCCTAGATATATCAACCTTTCATAGCTGTGAAACTATGTTGTGATTCTGCAAATAAATGCTTCAAGACTGAACACAATTGCACAGTGCTAGTTTCCCTTATTTATATAGCCTAATGTTCTTCGTAGTTCCAATATTCTGAATGACAATAAGTTTTACCTCATCTATTATATAATATTCCTTAATTTAAATTTGTATACAAAAAATTTGTATAGAAATAAACGCAGTGCACTCTCTCTATTTTGTTTGGAAATAACTGCATTTATAGTTCTAATATGTCTCTCCCACCTGCACAAACAGGCTAAGCACTTTATAAAACTATTTTATTTTAGCTAACTCTAGTTTGAGAATAAAAACTTGCAGCTATGAATAACCTAGTCAGTCCTTATTAAGGAAATGTTTATCATGAATCCAAAAAATAAACTAAAGAACCTTGAAACAAATATTTAACAGCTGTTAAAAGCACAGGCTCCGCCAGCGTGGTTGCACACACCTATAACCCCAGCACTGCAGAGGCTGGGACAGGAAAAAAGCCAACCTGAGCTACATAGTGAGTTCAAAGCTACCCTGAACTACCTAAGGAGACCCTGTCTCAAAAACAAAAGACAGGGGCCAGGGAGATGGCTCAATGGAATAAGTGCTTCCCTGGCAAGTGCAAGGGCCTGAGTTCAATCCCCAGTTCCACGAAATTAAAAAAAAAAAATTGATAATTTAGAGCAAATAAATTCCTAGAAACATACACTCTGCCAAAACTAAATCATAAGAAAATAGACAAATCAAATGGTGAATAACAAATAAGATTGAATTAGTATTCAAAAACATTTTTGAATTCCAAAGATAAATGTTTTTGGTCATGGTATATGATCATTTCAGTGTGTTGTTGGAATGGATTTACTAGTGCTGTATTGAAGACTTTTCCATCTATCTTTATAAGGTATTGTCTTGTAACGCTTATTTTGTATGACATACTTGTCTGGCTTTAATATCAATGTGACGCTGGCCTCAAAAAGAGGTTGGAAGTATTTTTTTAGTATATTTTGATGCATGAAATACTTCTCAATATTTAAAAAAACAAAAACAAACAAAAAAGTACAGGCTCTGCAAATAGGTAGGATGTTTCAAATCCAGTCCTGTACAAATTTTGTGATTTGAGGTTAACTATATACTCAATTGTAAAATACAGGTAGCCAGGAGTGGTGGTATATACTTCCAATCCCAGCACCCTGGGAGGCTGAGGCAGGAGGATTCAAAGTTCAAGCTCAGAGTGGGGAACATAGCAAATTAGCAAGACTCCATTACAAAAGATAAAAAAAGGTCCAGGGTTGAAGCTTAGTCTAAAGGCCCAAGGTACAATCCACAGTACTGGGGGATAATGGGGGGAGGGTAACATAACATCGACCTTCATCAGAATATTGTGAAAATAGGGGCCGGGGAGATGGCTCAGTGGAATAAGCGCTTCCTTGGCAAGCGCAAGGGCCTGAGTTCAATCCCTGGTTCCGCCAAAAAAAAAAAAAAAAAA
>NW_004524594.1:15811438-15821803 GCF_000260255.1 Octodon degus
CTGGGGGATAGAACCGCGGTCCCTGTGCTTTGCCAAGCTTGTTTCAACTAGGTGCTTTAGACCACTGAGCCATCTCTCCAGCCCTGTGTCATTTCTAATGTTAATTATTTTTTAAATTCTCTTTATAAAAAAATAAAATCTAAAACAGTATACGCAAGGACATGGAAACGTACATCAAGATGGCACATTAGTAGACCTGTAAGTTATTTTATATGGTTCTTCTGGAGGATGGACTATAAAGCCAAAATTTAGAAAGGTATTATACATGCAAAAAAAAAAAAATGCATCTTTTGTCTTCAAGGGAATCACCAACCTCTAAAGAATTTTTGTCAATGTTAAATTATTAAATTTGTACTTTAAACAAACAATGATTCTTACCAAGGAGTGTCTGGCATCCTGGCATATCTTTTCAAACTATACAAGTCCAGATGTCACCTCTAAATTCACTTATTAATAATCTGGGGTGGGATTCTGCCAGTTGACTTGGAGAGAGTTCAAGAGAGGGCTGGGGGTATGGTTTAATGATGTTGACTCATGCTTAGCATGGAGGGGGCAGCTCATTGTTGTGGGCTTCTCATTCTCTTAGATAATCTCCTACTCTCTTAGGTAACCTGATAAACAATGCAGAGTGCCTCAAAGCAGGAAGCCAACATGCTACTGCAGAAATACAGATGGCAAACTGCGTGGACAAAACAGTGGCAATAGTTAGCTACTTAATATGTGTTTAAAAAAAAACAACAACAAAAAAAACAACTCAACTCAGGGTAATTCAATGGTAGAGTGACCACCTAATAAGCTTGAGGCCCTAGCTTCCAGATCCAGCACTGCACCAAAAGAAAAATAAACACACATATACACAAATTTGAGAGGATATGGCCAATGATGATTTCCTCCAAAAGGCAATAAAATCATGAATCATAATGATCACTTACAAGGCTGAACATAGTTGGAAAATTTAACTTTAATTTTTTTTAAATTTTATTTATTTGTGTGGGGGGGGCAGCTCAGCCCACCAGGGGGCGGGGCTGGTTGGCATGTGGTGCTGGGGGATTGAACCGCAGTCCCTGTGCTTTGCTGAGCTTGTTCTAAGTAGGTGCTTTAGACCACTGAGCCATCTCACCAGCCCTAACTTTAATTTTTTAAAACAATGTATTTGAGGGGGCCGGGGAGATGGCTCAATGGAATAAGCACTTCCCTGGCAAGCGCAAGGGCCTGAGCTCAATCCCCAGTTCTGCCAAAAAAAAAAAAAAAAAAGTATTTGGTACAGGGTCTCACTACGCAGCTTGGACGCATAGTGATCCTTCTGTTTTCAGCCTCCCCAGCACTAGGATTGCTGGCATGCACCACCATACCTGGTCTTGGTGGTCGGCTCCGCATAACCAGAGGCGGGGCCCTTGTCCCTGTGTTTGCCTAAACAGGTGTTTAGTCTGCTGAGCTATCTTGCTGGCCCAAAAAGTTTAACTTTAAATCCACTGAGTTAGAAGTGTCCATAAGACACATGTCAAGAAATATTCAAAAGTGGTCCAAATAACATTGTTTCTTAAAGACTTCAAAAGAGAAATCTGAACTGGAAATGAAAAATTGGAAATTATTACCAACTGGATTATTTCTGAAGTCATGAAAATAGGCAAAAGTGCTAAAAAGAATGATACATGAAAACAGGAACACAAGTTACAGGGACATTATATATACAACCTATGATAATAATTTTCCACTCTCAAGGATGTTATGCAAACTTCACAATTCCTTGCAACTGACGTCCACTTTTTCCTATTCCCACTTAAAATACCATGGGCATACATAAGCAAAAGCATAAATATCAACTCTCTTATCATAAACAAGTATCTAGTCTACAAAACAGATTACAACAAGTTATAGACCAAGACAAATTCAATTTTATTTAATAAATACTAGGTGTTAGAGCTTGTATCTAGATGTCCCCCCAAAGCTTTATGCAGTAATGTGAGGGGTGGTACAGAGGCTGCTGGATCGAGAGTGTGTGCTGCTGGATTAGGGATGTGGTTACTAAATCAGCCCACTGATTGGTTGGCAATGCAGCTGATGCCTACACTGAATACAAAAGGGACAGAATGAAGCTGCTAACGTCATTTGGACCTGCTTAATTGCTTACTTTTGCTGTGTTTTGTATGCCATGCGCTGTTCTTCCTCTGCAATGCCTCTGCCATGCCATCCTAGCTTAAAGCCAGCAGATTATGGACTGAAATCTGTTTGAAATGTAAGCTAAATAAACGTTTTCCCCTTTATTAACTTGGTTGTTGAGAATTTTGTCTTGGCAATGAGAAAAGCAACCAATATTCTAGGAAATGAGCCACACCAGTAAAGGATGCATACCTTCAAAGAGCCTTCAATTTACTTCTAAAGTGAGGAGAAAACATGTGGAAATAGTTACAAACTCTATCTAATGAATTAAAGAAGAAAAAACAAAGCACAAAAGTAGCACATGTGTGAAAGCCTCTGTACATAGAGGAATACTAACCAAGTCCTGTCCCAAACTAGAGAAAGAAAAGCAGTAACACAAAGGCCTGAGGTGGAAAGGGGTTTGGAAAATGAAGAGGCTGAAAGAAGACCAACAGTTCTGAAGTGCACCAAGGGAAGGGGTCACCTAGAGACAGCAGACAAGGGTCACACATGAAAAGCCTGTGGGTACAAGGAGTCTGGATTTCATTCTAAAATGCATTGGAAAAACAAAGGATTTTTATGCATGGGAGTGACTAAATTACATATTTTAAAGCTATATCCTGCCACAAAACTTTCAAATATGTATAACTTTTAATGTCATTACTATACCATCTAAATAGCTCAAATTTCATGAAAATTATTTTTTTTGTTCACAAATAGGACTTTATTTATCAATATTAAAAATCTGGATCTTAAACGGACTCTTGCAGCTCGTTCAACTTTAGCTCCAGTCTCATCTCCAATAGCCTTTCCAGAGCTGCTACCTTCACCATGAAGCTCCATGAGTTTTCCCAATCAAACTTGGGCTTCTGCAGCATTTTTACTTTTCTGACAAAGACATCATGAAGAGGGTAGATAGACTGGCAAGCCTTTTCTATGTCTTTCCCAATACTGTCTGGGATCCGTTTATTGACCACTTCCTTCAAGTCATTTGTCTGCACCTGCCAGGTCATGATTTCCATCATCTTCTTCCGGATCTGGCGGACCTGTTGGTGCTGCGCGTAAGAGGTCTTCCGTATTTGATTGTTGCGTTTTTTAGTAAAGCCAACATAGAACAGTTGAAGCAAATAACCATCGGTAGTCTTGACATCAACATGAGCTTCGATTATGGTCTGCCATTTTTTGACCATGGAACACATTTTGTCCCAGGTGAGGTCCATGCCATGGAAGTTAGTCAGACAGTTTTTGCCCTGAACATCTTCAGTAATTAGCTTGAATTTTCTAAAGGCAACTTCATCATTCTGCAGGTCAGCAAGGCTCACTTCAAACACATGACCTTTGAGCCCATCAGATACAATTTTGGTTCCTTGGGTTTTGGTGATGAGTGTTTTTCCAGTATTTCTTACGTTGAACATAGCCCCCACCTTCACATCATACAGTCTTTTGTAGAAAATGGATCAATCATTTACTTCTTGGCTCCTTTTTTTTGCCGCCTTTTGTAAGGCGCTTGTTCTTGCCTACCGCCATGGTGCTGCTCAGAGAGCCAAAAGAACAAAAATTGTTTTAATAGTAAATGTTCAAGGGCCAGATATTGTAGCACATGTCTTTAATCCCAGTACTTTGGAAGGCTAAGGCAGGAGAATCCATAAACTCAAGCTTAGCCTGGACAATTTAATAATTCAGTAAGAACTTGTATTAAAATAAAATAAAAAAAAATCAAGGGCTGGCAATGTAGCTCAGTGCAATGATCTTGGGCTCACTCTCCAGCCCGCAAATAATTAATTAAAGTGTTAAAACCGGGTATAGTGGTATACACCTATAATCCAAGAGTGCAAGGAGAATGAAGCAGGACTCTTCAAGCAGGATATTTCAAGTTTAAGTCTTGCCTAGGCAATCTCGTGAAACTGTCTCAAAATAAGAGAAACACACACATACATAGATGTACACACATGCCACGATGGATTGTGGACCTAGTATACTGGTAAAATGCTCCTGGGGCTCAATCCCCAGTACCCCAAAAGAAAAAAAATGTTAAACTAGGCATAAAGGCACATGCCTGTAATCCCAGGATTTGGGAAGTGGGAGGATTACAAATTGGACTGACTCTTTCTGAGAAGGAATGAGGGCAGGAAAGAGGGAAAGGATGAAAGAAGAGAAGGAAAAGGTGGGAAGCAAGTCAGACATGGCTAGGGATACAGATAAGAATGAACAGGGATCTGGATGGTTAACAACCTAAGTTTGCAGACCAAAATTAGAGAAAAAGGAGGGCTGCAAGGAAAGCCAACATTTTGGCCCTAGCCCTCTAAGGTCAATTAAGACTCAGGACATATGAGAACTTGTACTGTAACATCATATAACTCAGTAGTGTCCCAAATTTTCTGATCAAGATTATGGGGCCAAAGAGGAAAGTGAACGAAGATGTAGTGTGTGCCTAAGGAGAGTCACGTGGAGAGAAAACATTCTCTCAGGCTTTCACAGAGAACACACTGGCCAAGCAATGGCCGTGACTCATCCACATGGCTGACACTGACAAAGGTTCTACAATCTGAGGTACAGGATCTCAGGATAAATCCTGAGGCCATTTCACTGACCTTCTCAGACCAAAAAGCTACAACTCTTGTTGCATAGGTCCTGCTTTACCTTGGTCTTAACCATCCAGCAGAAAAGTACAAAAACGAAATATAAGAAGTAAAGCCATTGTGTTATGTTGAGCTGTAGGGGACTCAGGTCAACAATTTCTCACATTGCCAGTCAAGCAGAAGACCCAATACTATTATGGGCTACTGAACTCTTTTAGAATATTTTGCTGAGTTTACACACCTATAATATTCCAATAACGGAACTTAACAAAAAAAAGGGGATATAGATGAATGTCCATTTTGTATCTGTGTATTCAAAGTGGTTAGGACAGATACATAGCTACATTCTCTTAATGAATAGAGTGATTTGTTCTAATGGTGTTTGTCAATAGGATATCATGTCCGCATCTTGTACAGCAATTAACCACTAGGAAGAATGTATGCAATGTGTGAATTATTGAAACTGTCTTACCAATTTGATTTGAAACTGTCTCATTGCTATTTGCTTATCAATAAAATTATGGGAAAAAAATAAAAAAAATTAAATTAAAAAAAAGAATGAACAGGGATCATAAATATGTATGAGACTTCTCTGTGGGCTAACAAAAATGTTCTAAGACTAAATTGTGGGGATACTATGCAATTACTAAAAATTATTGCACCGGAGTCCAGGTGTGGTGGTGCACACCTGTAATCCCAGCACTAGGGAGGCAGAAATCAGGAGGATCACTACAAGTCTAAGCTGCTACTGAGACTCTGCACCTAAATAAATAAATAAATAAATAAATAAAATATTGCACTGTACACTTAAAATAGGAAAAGATCATGGCATGAAAATTTGCTAATATAAAATGGCATAGTTGGGCTGGTGAGATAGCTCAGTGGTCTAAAGCACCTGCTTAGGCAAGCTTAGGCAAGTACGCAGGAACCTTGGTTCGATCCCCAGCACCACATGCCATGCCAGCCCTGCCCCCAGGGTGGGCTGAGCTGACCATAAAAAAAAAAAAAAAAAAAAAAAGGAACAGTCAAAAAGGCCTAGATTTTTTTCTCCTTCGTAGTACCTGGAATCAAACTGAGGTCCTTGTGCACAGCAGGCAAGTGCTCCATCACTGAGCTACACTCCTGGCACAGAAAGGTCTAGTTTTGAAATCACACTGAATTCACTGTAATTAGCTTTGGGAGTCTTGAAGTGCTCAACCATAAGACTGCCTCAAAGGGGGGCTGGCTCCCACACACTGCATCACTAAGGTTCCTTTGCAATCATCAGACAGTGGTTATACAGAACAGAAGGACAAAGCCAGGGGTGTTACTTTTCTTCTCCCTCTTTGCTTGACACTGTGCCATCCATGCTGCCTTACTCTAAAACTATGGCTCCTGTAACTGTTTCCCATTCCAGAGCCTCAAATCCACTTTCCACTGCTGCTTCTTTCTCAGTGCTTCAATATTCCTTGTTCTCTGCTCAGCTACAAAAATGAGCTCTTCCTAAGTGACCTCAGATGAATCAGTAGGTAAAATTATGTTTTTTTGCAGGGTTCACAATTGCTAATTGATGTAAAATAGATACAACAGGTACTCTGCATCAACAAGTTATATTTTTTAAGTTGTACTGTTAAATTAAGAATTATTTCCTGAGAGAAGTACATTTGTTTTGACTGTCATATACATTATTAATAATGCTTACTAAAAACTTTACTTATAACACGCTTCAGTTAGTTAACATGTTTGTTTTTAATAAAAAAGGGAAAATGCAGAGAAAATATGGAAATCCCCATCTAGTGAAGTAGTATATTCAAAAACCAATCTATGAGTTCCAAAAAATATTCACCAGAAAACAAACACTAAAACCAAAGGATACATTTTTGCCATTCATAACAGATACACAAGAAAAACATGCCAAGATCAAGGTAGTTATGAAGTTCTTGGTTTTTCATGGAGAAATATATAAATGTGATGGCAATGTGCTTTCAAGTATATAATGTGTTTACATGCTTCCCAATAAACATGAAAACAAAAGAATGTTTTAGAGCTTTCAATAATACAAACAAGGGCTGGGGAGATAGCTCAGTAGAATAAGCGCTTGCCTGGCAAGCACAAGGGCCTGAGTTCAATCCCCAGTTCCGCCAAAAACAAAAAACAAACAAACAAACAAACAAACAAAAAAAAAAAACCCAGCCCTCTGCAGCATGCCATAGGTTCACCAACACTGGAAAAAAATACTGAAAGCTGTTAACAGAGATATGCCAAGTCACTAATACAGACCAATCACAATAACTGAAGATTTGTATTTCTCCTAACTGAAGATTTCTCAAACATAGGCCAGGAGAGCACAGAATGACATGCTTCAAACCCTGAAAGAAACTAACTGCCAATCTAGACTATTACATCCAGCAAAACTATCCTTCCAAATTGAAGGAGAAATAAAGGTCTTCCAAGATAAGTATAAACTAAGCCAAGCATGGCCAGGCTTGGTGGCACATGCATGTAATCCCAGCTCTTGGGAGGCTGAGGCAAGAGGACTGGTGCAAGTTCAAGACCAACTGGGTTAGAAAGTAAGCTCAAGGCCAGCCTGAACTGCACAGCAAGACCCTGTCTCAAAAATGGCAAAAACAAAACAAAAAAACTAAGCCAGGCATGATGCACATGGTTGCAATTCCAGGATTTGAAAACTTGAAGCAGGAGGAATGCCTCAAGTTCAGGGCTAGCCTAGGCTATCTAGAAAGACTGTTTCAAAAAACAAAAGATACAGGGGAAAAAGGAACTTTTAAATTCTGCACAAATTATACAGCCACTATATTAGGCTCTGGAAAAAAATTAAAAGAATAGAAACAACGAAATTAGTATACTGCATAATACTGGTAAACATTTCTGGATCAATATAGAAAGTAATCTAGTAGAAGCCCATGTCCCCACATTTTCTCTATAAATTTCTAGCAAAAGGACACATTAGGAAAATGACTGATTTTAAAATAAATGGAGATGGAGCCTCCCAGCAAAAACATTAAGAATCAAAAGACTCAACATCCATCTCCTATCACCAACTCTTTCTTCTACTGTTCTTTTCCCTTTTTTTTTTTTGAGACAGGTTCTCGCTATTCAGTTCGGGCTTGCTCACGTGTGCTTGCTCATTTTTGTAGCCCCCAGGCTGGTCTCAAACTCACAGAGATCCTCCTACCTCAACCTCCCACTGCTGGGATTATAGGTATGTGACACCACACCAGTTCCAGGGTTCTATAGTGGGCTCCCACATCCAGGGCTGAGACAGCGCACCTGGGCATCTGGGGCCCAGGATTGAAATGTGGGTCCTTGTGCTTGCCAGGTAGGTGCTTATGTCTCTGAGCTATCTCCCCAGTGCTTCCTTTTACTTCTCCTCATTTGTCAAGTCTTTGGTATCCTGTAGTACTACTCTCAACCCCTCTACCCTCAAGAGTTTTCCCAGTGAGCCAGAACAGGTTGTGATCACCAACAAAGTCATATTTTCAGGGGTTCAGATTCAGTCTTTGTCACATAATAGCAGTGTGGCCTTAGAAAAATTACCCTCTCTGTATTTAAGTCTCATTGTTTATAAAATGGGCTAACAATAGTATCCACTTATAGTTAAAGTAAAGAATGGAAGGAGCTAACACATAAAATTACAGAATGGTGGCTGGCACTTAGCAAGTATTTAATAAAATGTTATCACAACTAAGGCTCAGTTCTTAGCTAAAGGGCTAAGAATAAACACTCTTCACCCCTCAAAAACTTGATCTCTTTTATACTTCTACAGTGTCCATAAAAACTTTTAAACTTGGGGCCAGGGAGATGGCTCAGTAGAATAAGCACTTGCCTGGCAAGCACAACGGCCTGCGTTCAATCCCCGGTTTCATTAAAAAAAAACAACAACAACAACAACAACAACAAAAAAAACTTTTAAACTCAATTCTCTAGTATTGTCAGCTAAAGACAATACCTTGAAGAAAATAAATGTTGGAGTAAAGAGGCCTAGGGCAGCTACTCCAGATTTAGCGGTCAGGGAAGGCTTTTATGAAAAGAAGATATTTGTGCAAAGATAAGAATACCAAAAAGCCAACAAGGATAAGATCCAAGTCAGTTTCTCTATTTGGTCCCTGGACTAGCAGCATTAGCATCACTAGGAATTTGTTAGGGAAACTCTGGCTTTACTCAAGACAAGTGATTCAAAACCTCTGGAGGTAGGTCTGGCCATCTATGTTTCAACAAGTCTTGTGAGCAATTCTTAAGAACCACTGTTCTGGGGCCAGGGAGATGGCTCACTGGAATAAGTAATTCCCTGGCAAGTGCAAGTGCCGGAGTTCAATCCCTGGTTCCACCAAAACAAAACAAAACAAAAAAAAAGAACCACTGTTCTACACAAAGATTCTATCAGGGAATGGAAATGTCAGTCTTCTTCTTACCTTAGGACATTTGGGAATTGCTATTTCCTCAAGGAAAAAAATTATCTTCATTTGCTTGTCTCCCTAGCTAAAGAAAGTTAAGTTACACAAGAACAAAGGTTTTATCTGTGTTGCCACTGAATTCCAATCCCTAGAATTGTATGGCATTACAGGTTGATCAAAAAAAATTTCTATTTTTGCAGTGCATATACATATTTAAAAACATGCTGTACACTCATAAACATGTACAATTTTATGATCAAATAAAATTAGGGTCAGGGAGATAGCTCAGCATCGTAAGTGCCTACCTGGCAAGTACAAGGTCCTAAGTTCCATCCCTGGTACTACAAAAACTAACTAAATAAAATAAAAGGTAAAAAATAAATTTAAAAACTGCTGCATCATTCTTCTAGTCATTCAGATCAAAATTTATTCCCATCATCCTTTTTAACCTTCTAACATGTACCCTGTCAATAACCTCAGATAATTTGATCTTTATGTCTTTCACGTTATTAAACTATATATATATATATATATATATATATATATCACTAAAAAACATCACCTCCATTCTATCTGGTCTGGTGAATTGCCTCTCATCTGGTATTCCATTTTCTGCTTTTGCCAATTCTAATTCATTCTGTGACTGACTGCCAACTGTTAACAACAAAGACTTTCTTTTCACATCACCATCCTTAAAAACCTTTCAAAAAAGGCTGGCGAGGTAGTTCAGTGGAAAAAGGGCCTGCTTGGCAAGCACAGGGACCAGGGTTCAATCCCCAGTTCCACATGCTGTGCCAGCCCCACCCCTGGGGTGCACTGAGCTGGGTATGGTGGCACACGCTTGTAACCCAGTGTTGGGGAGGCTGAAAACAGGAGGATCGCTAAAGTCTGAGCTGGGTAGTGAGACCCTGCACCAAATACATAAAAATGAAAAAAAAAAAAAAAAAAAAACCCAAACACCACCTTTCAAAGCTCCCAGTGTTAGAAACTAAAATCACAATCCTCCTAAAAATCTAGTGCTAATATCACCTGCAGTGAAGTTACTCTGTTGCACTCCTTAATGAACCACACCCTTGTATCAGCCCCATGCACTTGACCATGTACTTTGATGATGCTGCACCACTTCAATGCTCAGACCTTAACTGCCCTACAAGACCCCACTTCCTTTCTCTTGGAACACTTATTGAAAGCTCCTTTTTCTAATCTCTTTATTTCTACCTGACAAATGCATGTGATTCCTTTGTTTTTTTTTTTTT
>NW_004524594.1:15822033-15831355 GCF_000260255.1 Octodon degus
AATGTGATTCCTTTGAATTACATCTTTCCCCACCAACTTCCCAAAGCTTATCAGTATCTAAAAACAACTAGTATACTCAGTAGCAGTTATCTCATTCATTCACTAAATATTTAATGTCACTTACAATGTCAGCACTAACAATAAAATTAATATTTTACATGCTATTGTAATGCTACTGTTTGTACTGTTCCATATGCTAAAACATTCTTTGGAGACTGGAAATGGAGCTCAGTTATACAGCACCTGCCTAGGATGCCAAGGTACCAGGTTCAATCCCCAGCACCACAAAAACAAAAACAAAAAGGCCCTTTTTTCTTATATCATTTAATCCCTATGAATTCTAAAAAGTATCTTCCTTTCACAAAGGATATTGAAGCATACAGAGGTTAAGAAACTTATACAATATACTGCAAGTGGCAAAGTCAAAAATACAAATTCAAACATTCTAACTCTTATGGTATCAGCAACTATTCTATATTAATATGCCTTTCACAGATGTGATGAGAACAGGTAACAGCCCTGATTTCATGAAACATGCAATCTAGCAGTGGCAATCAGTGATACAGGCTTAATACTAAATTAACAAACAAGCCAACAAAATTACTTCAGAGAGATAATGCAACGAAGAAAAGAAATGAAATGAGAGCAATTAGGAGTTACTTTAAACAGGGCAGTCAGGGCTGGCCAAATAGCTCAGCAGATTAAAGCCCCTGCAAGCAGGCCCAGGGGCCAGGAGTTCCATCCTTGGGCCTGTCCTGCAGTGCCGGGCCCACCCTTGGGACCCCCAAGAGGGCAACTGAGACTGGGCATGGTGGCGCTCACCTATAATCCCAGCTCCTGGGAGGCTATAAATGGCAGATCACTACAAGTCCAATCTAGTCGTGAGACCCTGAACACCCTGTAGACCCTTCCCTAAAAGGAAAAAAAAAAAAAAAAAAAAAAAAAAAAAAGAACAGGGCAATCAGAAGAAGCCCCTGGAAAACTACCTAGAATCTGACTATCCAAAAACAGCAAAGCAAAAACCCAAAAAGAGAACTACAGGTGAAGAGAACAGCCAGTGCCCAAATCCCAAGATACAAATGATTTTTAGCACATTTCAGGGGAAAAAAAAAAAAAAATGAGACTAAAAGATAGTGGTAAGAAAAGAACCAGATGTGGCTGAGAATTAGCGGAGGTTCAGATCACACAAGGCCTTACAGGCCAAAGAGTCAGATTTTACTAAGTAGCTCTGTAAGATTTTAAGCATGGCAATTTATATTTTGAAATTTGCCCTGCTGGTTGCACACTTAAATTCTAGAAGGCCTAAACAGAAGCAAGGAAAGCAGTAAGAACCAACTGCAACAGTTACAGATAGATCAAGTCAATATAGTTGGTTGAGGGACTGGATATAATAAAAAATAATTACAGATGGCTCCAACCTATTAGGAGAAACAACACAAACTGAAGTACTATTTACGAAAATTAAAGAAGGACTAGGTTGGAGATTATGCTGATAATCATGTTCTGGACATTATGCTCAAAATACCTATGCAATATCCAAGTACAGTGGACCCTTGAATTACGACCAGCCTCACATATGAACAACTTGAGTTAAAACACAAATTTTTAGGTTTAGTTTGAAATTAACCAAAGTCTTGAGTTATGACCCAACTGCCAGGTACTTGTACAATTGTCAATGAAGACTCATAATACCAAAAAAGAATATGCAAGCATATGTAAGTGAGTCTGATCACAAAAGCACTTGTTTGTAGACATGATTTTGGTCAGTGCTTTACACAGTCACTATGATTACTGCTATCAAAATTGCCCCAAAGGCTAGAAAAGAAGCTAAGGTAGGAAACAAAGATAAAGAAAGCAAACACAATAAAAAAGAACAGTGTTAGGGCTGGCCAAATAGCTCATCAGATTAAAGTGCTTGTGCTGCAGGAGTGGGCGTAGGGTTCCATCCCTGGCCTGCTGTGCCAGCCCCACCCCAGGGCACGCTGAGATGACAATTGAGACTGGGCATGGTGGTACATGCCTATAATCCTATTGAGACTGGGCATGGTGGTATGTGCCTGTAATCCTAGCTCTTGGGAGGCTGTAAACAGGCAGATCACTACGAGTCCAAGTAGTGAGACCCTGAACACACTGCAGACCCTTACCTAAAAATACCAAAAAAAAACAACCAAACAAACAAAAAAACCCCACAAAAAGCCAAACCAAACAGTGTTAAAAGACACAGGCTGGGGAGATACCTCAGCAGCATAAGCACTTGCCTGGCAAACACAAGGTCCTGAGTTCAGTCCCTGGTACAAAAAAAAAAACAAACAAAAAAACAAAGTGACACCCAATTTTAGACAGGCTTTCAGGTATGAAAAGGTTAAGAACCTAGTAAGTCATAGCAGGGCCCAGTAGGGTATAGACTCTTCCAAGGAGAGAAAAGATAACAGAGAGCCAGATCCCTGATGTTATTATGCAAGGTGACTTTCCTTCCAAACAATGACCACGTTCCATTTCACCTTCCCTTTCTGTAAGCCAAAAATGTCAACTTGAATAGTGACTACACTACGAAGTTGTTGTTTCTGATAAACTATGCTTATTTTACAACTTTTTGGTGCACACACTAGGAAAATTACTGGTATTTCCGGTAAATTCTACACATTATACAGCCCTTTTTTTTTTTATTATGAAAAGGTTAGTTAAGGGGTGCTGGGAGGTTTGGACTGCATTATTAGTATTTCCATTATTTCTTACAGGAAAAATAATCTTGACTTACAACTAGCTTGAATTACAATAAGCCCTGATGGACGAATTGTGCTTGTAAATCAAGGGTCTGCTGTAGAGATATCAGATGCTTGAGCGAATTTAGACACAGTCATAAACTTGAACATTATTGGGTATATAGTATATGGCAACTTCACTTAGAATGAAAGAGGGAAAAAAGGATGGAACTCCAGTCTCATGGGCACTTCAATATTTAGAAGCCAAGCAGAAAAGCAGCAAGTGTATCACTGAGGCCTCCTTGTACATCATAAGCTCCTTCCTTCCTCTCTCTCTCTCTCTCTCTCTCTCTCTCTCTCTCTCCCTCCCTCCCTCCCTCCCTCCCTCCCTCTCCTCTGACTCTTTCTTTTTTGAGACAGGGTCTCACTATATAGCCTAGGCTACCCTCACAGCAATCCTCCTGCCTCAGCCCCCCAAGTGCTAGGATTATAGCATGTGCCACCAAACCCTGCTCTTAAATTTTTTTTTTTTTTTTTTTTGGCAGAACTCAAGCCCTTGCACTTGCCAGGTAAACGCTTATTCTACTGAGCTATCTCCCCAGTCCTTAAATTCTTCAAAAGGCAGGGTAGTATTTTTTGTATTTCTATGGCATCCTAGCTGAGTTAACAGAAACTCAGAGATACTCAATATATTTTGAGTGGATGAATGCCTGCCATTAGAAAAGCTTGCACTGCATAAATATATTTGAGGGAAAAAAAATCAACATGACATCAAATACAGTACGCATCCAAATATTTGTCCAATGAAAGAAAAAAAAAAGTCGGACTGTGTAGGCACAGTTTAGTACTTAGTTTTCCAGGCAACACAGCAAAAATAAAAAAGGCACACAATGGCCTATCTCCATACTTCAATACAGTAATAATCAAAACACCCTAACTCCTTTTTTCCCAGAACAGGGTAGGGACAGGGGAATAAAGGCTACAAAAGGAAGGTGCTTCCAAAGGGCTGGACAGATAGCTCAGTGAAACGCCTGCTTAGGCAGAACACAGGGGCTGGGATTCGATCCCTGACACAAGCCGTGCCAGCCCTACCCATGGGGCACACTGAGCCGGTGATTGAGATTGGGCATGGTGGCACACTCCTATAATCCTAGCACTTGGGAGGCTGAAAACAAGAGGATCACTCGAGTCTGATCTACGTAGTGAGACTCTATAAACCCTGCACTATGTACATTAAAAAAAAAAAAGGTGCTTCCTATTCAGTTCTAAACATGTACTACATGTATTAAGCTCCAATGATAAACCAGGCACTAAAGTAAGAGTACAAGAAATACAGGGGCCGGGGAGATGGCTCAGTGGAATAAGCACTTCCCTGGCAAACACAAGGGCCTGAGTTCAATTCCCGGTTCCGCCAAAAAAAAAAAAAAAAAGAAATAATACAACAGCAAAACAAGACAGTACTCCTCAAAAAATTTCCAATCTAGCTAAAGAAAGGTAACTATTACATAAACAGCACACAGGCATATAATTAAAGTTCTAAGAAAGATAAGAAAATAAAATATGGAAATATGCCACTGCACAAAGCATCAGTTCAGCAAGAGTTTAAGATACTGTATCTAGAGCCAGGGATATACCTCAGTGGCACAGCACCTGCCTGCCAAGCACAACATCCCCAGTTCAATTCCAGATACAAAAGGGGGTGGGGGGTGGATATAGCTCAGCAGCAGAGCGCCTGCCTGGCAAGCATGAGGTCATCTGTTCGATTTCCTCTACCAAAGAAAAAGGTACCGTATCTCTGTTAGATAAGTATTTAATATAAGAAGTCAGTATGGGAAAAGGGAATATTGTGAGAGTTTTCCAGGTAGACAAAGAACATATATAAAGGGCTTAGATATGAAGGAATTCAAACCCTCAAATTTTTTAGAACAGGCCAGTATATACAGGGCCACACCAGTTATATTACAGATGTTCTAAACTTAACCCTATGGTGTAGAAGTAGTCACGGAAGGGCTCTAAGCAAAGGAGCACTAGGATCAGACTCATAGATATATTTTTAAAAATTACTTTGAAGGCTGGGGAGAGAGCTCAGAGGCATAAGCATCTGCCTGGTAAGTGCAAGTTCCTGAGTTCAATCTCCAGTACCCCAAAATAAATTAATTAATTAAAAACTACTTTGAGGGGCCAGGGAGATAGCTCAGTAGAATAAGTGCATGCCTGGCAAGTGCAAGGGCCTGAGTTCAATCCCTGGTTCTGCAAAAAAAAAAAGAAAAAAAAAAAAGAAGAATTTTTTTTTTCCCCCCTCCACAAAATCTCTGAGGGATACTCGATTTCAAAAACAAAACTAATTCAGAGGCCAGGGATGTTAACAGCACTGGTTCAATCCGCAGCACTAAAAAACTTAAAAAAAAAAAATGTTTTTAGGCTGGGCACGGTAGCATGTGTCTGCAATTCTAGCACTTGGGAAGCAGAGGCAGGAAATTGAATGTAAGTTTGAGGCCAGCCTGCACTACCCAGTGAATTCAAGACCACCTGAACTATAGTGAGATCTATCTCAAAAAAAAGGAAGAAAGAAAAGAAAAAAATTTTTAAACTTGTTCAAAATATATTCAAATATCCTTCACAGAGGAGATGAACATTTTAAACAGATGCTATTTTTATTTTTTGGATAAGTTCCTAGTACACTCATTATATACTGATACTATGATCAGAAAAATACATGTTAGGAATCCTAAAAACAAGTGGCAAAAATATCCCAGACTTTTTAAGTTAGAAAAGAAGCAAATATAGATCTATTTAAAGTGTTTCTAGGGGCTGGAGAGATGGCTCAGTGGAAGAAGCACTTGCCTGGCAAGCACAAGGGCCGGCCAGAGTTCAATCCCCAGTTCTACCAAAAATAAATAAATAAGTAAAGTGTTTCCATTCAATCACTTTCTAGTGCATATTCAAATGTAAGCACAACATCTATCATTATTCTTCCTGTTCTGTATAAAATAGCGGACAGAGAAGGGGGCTGGTCTATAGGCTTCTGATGACCTGCTCCCCTCCAAAAGCACACGTATTTATAGCACCTAAACAGCTCCTCAAGGGTACAAGCAACTGTATGGTGACTGCCTGGCAAAGTACATGTTCATTCTGCTCTGATAACTGAAAGGAGCATAAGTAAATGGAGATTTATATAAGTTTCTATCCCTAAACTTTCCAAATAACTAGCAAGTGCCATTTTAGAAATATTCTGGGGCTAGAGATCTCTCTATAATCCCTACTTAAGGAAAAATGCTAGCATTTCCCATTCTTTATTTTCCAAATATGAAAGTAATATAACTACCTAATATTTGACTGAGCTTTTACATCACAGTAGTATTGTTTCAAACTCATGAAAAACTGCTGGGCAGATAGCTCAGTGGAATAAGCGCTTGCATGGCAAGAGCTAAGGGCATGAGTTCAATCTCTGGTTCTGACCAAAAAAAAAAAAAAAAAAAAAAAAAAAAAAAAAAAAAAAAAAAAAAGTTCACCAAGGGCTTTCCCATTTAGTGATAAAAATTATGCATGTTGAGACCACACAAAGATGTAAAGTAGGATGTTAGATCCGACCTCAGTAACAACTGAATGTTACTACCATCTGTCACTTTCTGAATAGGCTACAGGAAACAAGGTGATAAGACTACTTCTTTATGGCTAAGTATCCATGTCACATCATCTCCACTAGGATTCATTTGCACCTTCAGAAGAAACTGGCACAAAGGGAAACAAAAACATTCAACTGATACATGAATTATGAAAAAGCTCTTTAAACCGTTACAAAAATAGGAGCAAGCCACTGAAATGTAGGATGTTTATAGATACTTAAAAGATGTATTTCCAGATATGAATTTTTGTCGTGATTGACAAAGAGGTCATTTGCACAATTTGAAGGACAAAATGTAGTACAATTAAGAAGTGTGTGCAACCCTGTACAGATGGCCTGATCCTAACACAAGATGTTAACAAAGCAGGTTTGTGGAGGAGGAGGGAGCCTGCATTTTCTGCACTGTAATTTCACTCACCACACTCTTCAAAAATATTTTTTTTGAGGGAAATATTTTGAAAGGGGGATTGTTGTTAATGTTTAAAAATCAGTAACTCCCAATAAATAGAAAACATCTCAGATGATGTGTTCTAAGTGAATCTAATTAACTGTTTTCAAAGATGTTTCAGAAGTCATTCTATACAATACTTTGATAAAACAGTATTTGGAACATGCAACAAGCAGATTTTAGTTTCTTGAAGTATTCTGCTAAAAATAACAGAAATAACTAGATTTCAGTTTCATTTACTTCATTTATTTATTTATTGTTTTGGTTTTTTGGGTGGAAGGGTCAAGCACTTATTCTACTGAGCTATGTCCCCAGCCCCCTACTTCATTTTTTTATGTAAAATATAAAAACTGCTGCAGAAACTGGGCACATGACTCTAATTCTAAATATTCAAGAGGCTGATACAGGAGGACAGCAAGTTCCAGGCAGGCCTGGGTAACTCAGTGAGACAGTGTCTGGAAATAAAAATAAAGAGGGATGGGGATGTAGCTCAGTGGTAGGTTCCATTCCCTCATAACTAACACACTAATACACACACACACACACACACACACAGCACAGAAAGAGAGAGACAGAGAGACAGAGACAGAGACAGACAGACAGACAGACAGACAGACAGAGAGAGGCAGAGACAGACAGAACTAGCCAGAGAGCCAGCTGCTGCACAAATACCTACCATTTACTGGTCACTGAAGAGAAAGTAATTTTAATTTGTAAATTATCATACTGAAGGCAAAAGCTCCTTGAAAATAACAAATCGACACCAAAAAATAACATATGGGCCAAACACTTTTCAAAAAACTCAAGATGGCTTACTTACTTATACATATTATAAAATTGTACCTATTTCTCAACCATTTCAGCATTTAGTCATTTAGGTGCAAACTGTCACGCCGTTGTGTGTATGTGTGTGTGTGTGTGTTTAATCCCAGCTCTTTTAAACAAAGGGCCTAAAATTTTCTAAGAAAGATTATTTTACTTTTCTTTAAGTAAATTTTTTTTTTTTTTGGTCTTTCACAATTGTCCCAAAATACAATCCTGGAAACAAAGACTAGCTACTCTTTCCAAGTATTTTCCAAACTCTGACCGTGGAACTTTATCAAAACAACGATAACCCAGAAGACTACTGTATAAAGTGGGGGAAGGGGGATTGCTCACTTTTGTGGAGAAAATAAAGCAGAAATCTGATGAGATCATAAAGCCACGAAGCTTCCTGTTGGTGGCTGAGGATGAAGTCATTAGCAACCCAGGATTCCCTAGTCCTTGTAATCAGAAGCTGCACCTACCAGATTCAGTATTGTTCAAGAGAGGTGGCTTTAAAACAGCCGGCTCCCAAACCTCCACACCAGACCACGCCTTCCAGTTATTCAAGCAGACCGTTTCAAAGTGTGGCACTACCACCCATTTCCCGCGAGCTTAAACACCGAGCAGGAGGCAATGCTTCAGGCTCCTTTGGTCATGCTAAAGGGAAGATGATCCGAACCCCGCACTGCATAATGAACGCGAGATAGAAAAGCATGCTTCGGTCTTCAACCTTTTTGGCCTTCGCGGACCACCAGCCTCCCCCATTTCTTCCCAACTCTCAGTCCCCCCGCAAGACACAGAGGGCGAAGAATTAGATTCCTTACTTCCTCCTGTTGTTAAAAGGGGAGGGAACCCAAGAGCAACTTTGAACTCGTGGAACAGAAACCGCTTCATCTTGGCCACCACTGCAAACATATGTCACCCAGCCAGTGCTTGGCTACAGCCTCGCCAGGCCCCTCGCCCGGCCCCGCACCCCGGGGTTCTCCCCTAGCCCAGCCCTCCTGGGTCGCCCAGTGTCAGAAACGTGGCCCCGCGCCCCTTCCAGTCCCACCCCCTCCCGCCCCCAAGACCACATTGTGGGCCACCCAGGTTCCCATACAATGGAATGTCACAGCCCCACACTCCCCAGCGCCCTCCTCACTCACCCCCATCCCCGCGCCAGTTCTAGGTCTCCCTGATGCCGAGTTCAGTTTCCAGCTCAAACTTCACCACGCGAGTCCAAGACCGAGCCCCACGACTCCAGCCCTGTCTTCCCCAGCCACGGCTCGGCACCAGCCCGGGCGCCCCCACCCAGCCGGGACCCCCCTCAGTCGCCAGCCGCGTCCACGAGGAGTGCTCCCCTCCCGGCTGCACCCGCACGAAGGCCCCAGACGCATCCCGGCCTTCCCCGGCCCGCAGCGACCCCGCCGCCCACCCTCCCTACCTGGCCTTAAGGCTGGGGCTGCTGCAGCGGGGGCTGGAGGCGGCGGCCGGGGCTCCGGCTTCGTAGGCCCAGACGGGGGCCGGGGGCTGCACCGAGGCGCTGGAGGCTGCGGCGGGGGGCGCGGGCGGAGGGTCTGCGAAGTCGGAGGTCGCGTAGCTCCTGTCCATCGCGGGGGCGCGGGCGGCGGGCGGCGGGCGGCAGCGGGGGCTCCGCTAGGGCCGGGTGTGAGGGGGGCGGGCAGGGAGGGGAGGAGGGGCGGGGAGGAAGAGGAGGCGGCGGCGGCGCAGGGAGCTGCCCCCTCACATGGCCCTGAGGGGAGG
>NW_004524594.1:15831803-15840421 GCF_000260255.1 Octodon degus
GCGCTGGCGGCGGCGGCGCGCGGGGGAAGGGGCGGCGGGCGGAAACCGGCGTGGGGTGCGGCGGAGGGGCGCTTGTCAGCGCGCTGCTTGGGTTTCAGGACGTGACCCTTCAGGTTATTTTTGAGGGACTCAGTTCCCAAATGGGGATTTCTTTCATTGCGCCTCCAAAGCGAAAAACAGCTGAACGGACTGTTTTACAGTTTTGTTTACTCCCTTCCTGCCCCGCGCTTGCGGGCTAAAGGACCCTTTTCCTGCTGTTAGGGGAGATTTATATTCAAAGAGATTCAAATTCAAACGTATTTTTGCAGTCCTCGCTGAAAGGGCCTTTCCCTGGGGCTCTTATTAACTGTCCCCACCCCCACCTTGGGGATTTTCTTACTCTGAATTTCAGAATCTTCTATCCCAAGATAAATACTGCCTCTGTATTGATTAATTCAACTACCATCTGGATGACTTTAATTACAATAAATTTAAACTCACTAAGCATTTTGTGTTGCGGTTTTTTTGCCCGAGATTTGAAACCTCAGCGGGACTCCACCCAGACATTTCCTATCTGACTTCCAAGCTGTTTGGTATGGGATGATTTAATGACCGATGCTCTTCTGTTGTGTATCAAGAGTTGTGTTTCTTCGGAGTAGTGAAATTAAGGGATGGTACAAATCGCTTGGCGCTTAAGCCATAGATTGAAAGTTAAAATAACAGGCAAGTTTAAATTTAATGATCGCCTCCCTTTAAAAAAATCAATATTTGTCTAACACCTATTACGTGCTTAACGCAAAAATCTCTCAAGATAAACCTAACAAAGGTTTAAGTAAATCAGACAAACGTAGTGGAAGACTTAATAAACTGGATACACTAATGACCGTTCAAAAAGCAAATTAAACTTCAGCAGTACAGTACCTGGCAATAGATCTGCTACTCAGCCCGTGGTTAATTTTGTTCCGAGAAAGATTCTGTTTTCCTCCTGGTGCCTACATCCTTTTGTCTTTTTTTTTTTTTTTTTTAAAGCCCCTCTGCACCTGTGATGCTAGCTTGACGCCTGCTTTCCCAGTGGGGAAGCGAACTAAGAGTAGCCGTTATTTACAAATGAATTCAAACGTGTGGACGTCGGTGACCTTGCCAATTTTATGCTAATTACAGTATGCATTTACTAAGGATATCTTTGAAAAGTTTTCCTCGAGGAAAGAACTTGCCAAATCGGAGATCCTGTAGAGAAATAATATAAATCTTATTTACAACATTGACTCTTCTTTTCGCAGACTAGAGCGTCTAGAATCTTAAATTTTCACAACTAGCTACTTACAAGTACTTTTCTGAGCACTGAAGTTTTGCTTCTATGGAAAGTGTAGGAAATGAATTACCCTGCCATAAATGTTTAATAGCTCTGAATTTGAGATACCCACAATTAATACACAAAGTGAGTGATACAGAAACACCACACAAGTGGTAATAAAATCTTTATGGTCCCTCACACCATTGTGTAGTTTGTTCATGCCACATACATCAGAGAAAATACACTGATGGAAAATTATAGTGGGTAGTATTAAATAATGTTGCCGTTCACTGTATGTTCCTTTGCCCATTAAATGAAATTTTCTTAGTTTATCCTTAAAGCAATGCAAGTATATTCCCAAATGTTTCCTGTATCTGAATAACGTTATTACATTTTAAAAATATTTTTTATCTAGGACAGGGTCTACAGGGTCCCACTGCATAGAATGGACTCGTAGTGATTCTCCTGTTTTCAGCCTCCCAAACTCTGGGATTACAGGCACGGGCCACCACACCCAGTCTCAGTGCCCTCTCAGCGCGCCCCAGGGGAGGAGCCATAAAATATTATTTTAATGCACAAATCAGAATTGTGTACATTGATGGGGTATGATGTGATGCTTTTTTTTAAAATTTATTTATTTACTTATTTATTTGTGTGTGGCCAGCCCACCAGGGGGCGGGGCTGGCTGGCATGTGGTGCTGGGGGATTGAACCGTGGTCCCTGTGCTTTGCTAAGCTTGTTCTAAGTAGGTGCTTTAGACCACTGAGCCATCTCACCAGCCCATGATGTGATGTTTTAATGTAGGTAATTAAATCTTTTAAAATTCTGTCATGACTAGGGTGTAGCTCAGGGGTAGAATACTCACCTAACCTGTGCAAGGCCCTGGGTTCAATCCTCTTCACTGCAAAAAAAAAAAAAAAAAAAAAGTGTGCAGTCTGATCCCCAGCATCTCAAAAACAAAATGTGCGCAATCCATGTGCAGTTAGTTGTTCATTCTGATGAATGTCTTCCAATTTTACAAACCTTTCATGATCTCTCCCAGATCTTTCCCAACCAAGCTGCTTCACATGTGATCTAGGCAGTTTCAAAAGCTTAGAATGAGCATTGGTTTTTTAATGCTTTTTTTTTTTTTTTGCAAAACTGGGGATTGAACTCAGGCCCTTATGCTTACCAGGGAAGTGCTTATTCTGCTGAGCCATCTCCCCAGCCCCAGTTATATTAATTTTTTTTTTCAGTACTAGGGATTGAATTCAGGACCCTGCGCTTGCCAGGCAAGCATTTATTCTACAAGCTATCTCCCCGGCCCTGTTGTTCTTGTTTTAAGTAAGAACATATGTTTTCTTCTTTGCCTGTAAAGGAAACAACGTATCTTCCAGCACATTTCCCAAACTTTCCCCAAATCAGTTTGCTTCTTTTTCTTTTGCCCTGTGGTGCTTAATTCTACTTTCTACTGTAATTAACAGCATTATTTTGCATTTTAATTAGCTGTGTCTCTTTCCTCAACAGATCATGGGTTCTACAAAGGCAGGGATTGCATTTAGTTTGTCTTTGTAGTTCCATCATTGAATATTGTATTTCCAGCTATTGTATATGAGGCCCTATGTATATATTTGTTCAATCAATAAATACACAAGCTATTTTAAAAACACTTATTTGATTCAGGGACAGTGAGGCACACCTGTAATCCCTGTACAGGAGGCTGAGGCAAGAGGATTACAAATTCAATCCCAGCCTATATGGTTAAGAGACTTAACAAAACCCTCTCTCAAAATAAAAATGAATTTACAAACAATGGTGTCTTGGTAATTTTTTTCTGTCATTACTGAGACAAAATACCTGAGGACCAAAATTAAGAAAAGAAAGGTTTATTTAGCTCACAGTTTGTGGAGGTTTCAGTCCATGCTCAGTGGCCCTAAGGCAGGGTGGCATGGCAAAGGGGCAATACTTCAAGGTGGCAGAAGACAGCAAAAGCAACAAAGCAAAAGGGAGAATAAGCCTCTTTTACTCCCTTACAGTGTAAGCAGGCTTCCCCACAGAGGTTGGGAGTAGCACGCAGCAACTGCCTCATTCCTCTTGCACAGGTTTAGGATATATACAAAGTAAGAACCCTGGCCCCCTGCTGAGTCACTTACACTTTTAAAGGTCTCAAACTGGCACAATGTGTCAACCATGACAATCCACCTCCTGTCAATTTGACAACCAGACACCTTTTTAAGAACTGGTTTCCTAAAGTATATGCTTAGGTAGAGCCCAGTGGCAGGCAGTTGGGGTTCCATCCCCAGCATGCCGTGCTGGACCCGCCCCCGAGGCGCTCTGAGACTGTGATTAAGACTGGGCATGGTGGTGCACGCCTATAATTGCAGTACTTGGGAGACTGAAAGCAGGAGAATCACTAAGAGTTCAATCTACATAGTGAGACCCTGTGGACCGTGTAGACCATGCTCTAAATTAAAAAATAAAAGAAAAAGTAAATGGCTTCCAGATTCAGGGGCATTTTTTGGGGGGGGTGGGAGGAGGAACTGGGGATTGAACTCAGGCCCTTGCGCTTGACAGGGAAGTGCTTATTCCACTGAGCCATCTCCCGGACCCATCAGGGGCATGTTTTTTATCACTTCACAACTTAAACATTATAACACGGGTTTAACAATCCTTAAGAGTCTTTCAACATTATTACATTAGAACCATAAAATCCCATCCCTGGATCCCTAAACACTCATGTATGTTCCTTTATGCAAAAGACATTTAATCCCTAAGAGTTGCCAAAGTCCTAACTATTTCAGTATTACTGAAAAGTCCAAGTCTCCTTGGAGATATAAGACAAACCCTTAGCTGCAAGCCCCTGTACAAATGAAAACAAAGTTAGACATTTCTAACATTCAATGGCATAAGATAAACATTTTCATTCCAAAAGTTACAAATGAAGATACAAAGGATTGGGACCAAAGCAAGTCCAGAATCCAGCAAGGTAAACATTGTCTTACAGTTCTCTGTATAGCATCTAAGGCAATCTGTGACAACTTGTCAGGTCCAAAGGGCTTGAGTGACTCCATCCCTGCATCACTACCAGAGGTTGTAGCTCCCACAGCTTCTCTCTTGGGCTGGCTTTGCTCCCTCCTTGCAGGTTTCCTCGGATGAAACACATTCCTAGCTTTTCCACACTTCTGAGGTCTCCACTGTAATTTTGGCTTCACCCTCTCAACTTCCCATGCTGCCCTCTTAGGGGCACACTGCCTGGCCTCCCAGCCCTTTGAAATCAGGGTGGAAACCTTCTTAACCCACAGCTCTTGCATTCAGCGTGCACCTAAAACCGGCACCATGTGGATAATGCCAAGGTCTGCTGCTGGCTGGAGCATTTCTCTCTCTTGGCTGCAGGAGTGAGGGACTGAATTGCAGGGCACTCTGAATCCAAGTGGGCTGAACAAAGAGCTCTGTGCTTTCTCCTCAAAGCAACGTCTTTCACTTTTGCACTTTTCAGGCTGTATAGGGTGGAGAATTGCTGCTTCTCAGGATGCCCTCGGGCCATCTTTTCTATTCTCCAGTTCCTTCTTAGCAATGGAGATCTCCTCTGCTCTGTTTGCAGTCCATAGTTTTACTGGAGCTTCTTTCCAGCCAAACTCATATTTTGAGTCATCCTACTGGGCTCTTTTTTTTTTTTTTTTTTTTTTTTTTTTACAGAACCGGGGATTGAACTGAGGCCCTTGCACTTGCCAGGCAAGCACTTATTCTACTGAACCATCTCCCCGACCCCCCTACTGGGCTCTTTGCTCCTTATTCGAAACATAAATCTGGCTAAAATCTCCCAACAATAGCCATGCCACACCCTCAACCTTCAACTGTCTTGAAATTGCTTCTGTCAGATTAATTAGCTCACTGTCCTTAATGTCACTCGCAGGCAAAGTCTCTGGATGCAAGTAAAATGCGGACAAACTTTCTGCCAAGCTGTAGCACACATCATCTAGAGTCCAACAACAACTGCAGTCCTCCTTCCCAGTAGAAACCTCCCGAGCCTGATTGTTAGCAGCAGTATTTCTATCAGCCTTCTGGTCTTCTGAGCTCTGACTAGAATCTCCCACAAAGAGCAGCCTAAAGCATTTCAGGGCAACTCTTTCAGGTGACATCTCCAAACCTTTGCATACTCTTTCCACAAGCCATTCCCAAAAGACTCTTGGACCACATGGTCAGGCATTGTCACAGCAATAACCTCACTGCTCTGGTACCGAACTCTGTCTTGGTTACTTTTCAGTCATTGCTGAGACAAAATACCTGATGCCCAAAATTAAGGAAGAAAAGGTCTGTTTAGCTCACAGTTTCTGGAGCATACTCAGCTGGCTCCAAGGCAGGGTGGCATCACAGAAGGGCAACAGTTCATGGTGGCAAGAGACAGCAAAAGCAACAAAGCAAAAGGGAAAACAAGTCTCTTTACCTCCCTTATATTGCGAGCAGGCTACACCTCACCCGCCTCAGGGAAAGAGTAGCACTCACACAGTCTCCCTGCTCTGTTCTTGCAGAGGCTCAGGATACTTACAAAGTGGGGACCTTGGCCCCTTTTGAGCTACTTAAACTTCTAAACTTCTCAAGTTGACACAATATATCAACCATAATATAGGGGCCTGTAGATTAATGACAACACTCTGGGTTCAATCTCTGACATCATAAAATAGAAGCAGCTTATTCACAAATTCTACTTCATATTTACATATTTGTTTCTTTAAACAAAAACCCATAGGCCAGAGATATAGCTCAGTGGCATAAGTGCCTGCCTGGCGAGCACAAGGTCATGAGTTCAATCCTTGGTACTGCAGAAAAAAAAATAAAATAAATAAATATCAGAGACATTTAAATTAAAAATAAAAGGCTTAAACAAAAACCATTTTTTTGTTTGTTTTATTTTGTTGGTATTTTGAGACAGAGTCTTGCTGTGTAGTTCAGCCTGCCTTGAGCTCACTATAAAGCCCAGGCTGTTCTTGAACTCACGGCAATCTAAATGCTGGGATTATAGGTATGGGATATCAAATTTGGCCTTTTGGGGTTTTTTTTGAGATGGCATCTCACCACATAATTTAGGCTCTCTGAATTTGCTAGATAGCCCAGGCTAGCCTTCAACTGAAGTATTTCTGCCTCAGCCTCTGAAGTGATGGGATTACAGGAGTGTGCCATCATGCCTGGATCAGAGACAAATTCTCTTTTTCTATCTATCTATCTATCTATCTATCTATCTATCTTTCTTTCTTTCTTTTCTTTTTTTTTCTTTTTTTTGATAGGGTCTTGCCAAGTCACTAGATTATCCAGGCTGAGCTCAAATTTAAGTTCTTTCTGCTTCAGCTTCCCCAATTTTTTATTTTTTTGAAGATTACTATTTCTTTTCTTCTTCTTCTTCTTTTTCTTTTTTCTTTTTTTTTCAGTACTGGGCATTGAACTCAGGACCTTTGCCAGGTAAGCGCTTATTCTACGGAGCTATCTCCCCAGCCCAAGATCACTATTTCTATTTCAATCCTATAATTAGAAAAGCAGTTTCTTCTTTCCTCACTCTCATCTCTCATGTTCTTTAGAATTTGTTGTCTGAGCTTATTGTCTAGAGTTAAATGATGCCCTACAATATGCCTATGAGGAGATGGGGATGTAGAGTGCTTTTGGTTACACAAGGCCCTGAGTTGGATACACCCCTTACCCCTGCACTGAAAATAATCTCTTGGAGTAGAGAACAATGAAACTCCAGGATGTCCAGGTGGACTTGTTCATTAGTTAAATTTAGTGGGAAAGCGCCAGCAAGATAGCTGAGTGGACTAAGTGCTTGCTTTGGCAAGTGCAGGGACCAGGGTTTGATCCCTGGTCCTATGTGTTGTGCTGGTCCCACCCCCAGGGTGCTGAGCCTGTGAATGAGTCCAGGCATGCTGGTGCGTGCTTGTAATCCCAGCACTGGGAAGGCTGAAAACAGGAGGATCAATACAAGTCCAAGCTGCATAGTGAGACCCTATATCAAATACATAAATGAAAATAAAATAAAATAAAATAAAATAATAAACTTGGTGGGAAATGCAGAGTATGGGGTTGCCTAATTAGAAATACAGTGAACAAGTCCATACATTTGTCTATTATAAATAGATCAACCACTGAGTAGGAAGATCAAGGAGGTCCTGCTTAAGTGTATGCAGTGTATGTCTGAGAGAAGTAGGTTTGTTGATAAATGGCGAGAGAGGCTTGGTTTCATTTCTTTTCTCTAGGGCAGCTCTGATTTCAATGCCATAGGCCATCATCAGAAGTTACATTAAGGGGCCGGGAAGATAGCTCAGTCGGATAAGCGCTAGCCTGGCAAGTGCAAGGGCCTGAGTTCAGTCCCCAGTTCTGAAAACAAAAACAAACAAACAAAAAAACCCTATAGAATCACAAGTGTAGCTGCTTAGCGAGTATTGATTCAATAGGGAAGCAGGTCATGTAGCAGGGGAACATGAAAAAACAAGCATCTTTAGAAAGGGATGGGTCCAGATACTCTGGTTACCTGCCTTGGCCAACTGATGCCTAGCTGGACTTTCTGGACCAGGTGGTGCTAATGATAGTATAATTCCAAACTACTGCTTATCCCTTAGAGAAGCACATAGATCTGCTCATTGCATCTTTAGATCTGCCCATTGCATCTTTATCTTGAGGCTTGGTCTTCTTCACACATGCCTCCAACCATAATTCTGATGCCTTTATTTTTTTCTGCTGACTTTTTGAGAGGTCAGTCTCCCTTGGACTGCATATTAATTTCTGTCTAACTTAGCTACCTAGAATACTTTAAGGTTCTATGAAAGCATGTGGTGGTATACACCTGTAATCTAAGCTACTCAAGAGGTTGAGGCAAGAGGATCACAAGTTCAAGGCCAGCCTGGGCAATTTAGGGAGACCCTGTCTCAAAATAAAAAAGGCTGGGATGCAGCTCATCACTAGAGCGCCTGGCACGAGGGGGCTCCTGGGTTCAATCCCCAACACCAAACAGCTGTACGTATTCCTCAGCTGCTGTTCTTTTCCCTCTGGTTCAGCATCAGTTGGTTGCCTGTGACTGTCCCAACCAATGAGCACAAACTGGGCAGCTTCAAGCAACAGAAATTTGTTATTTCACGGTGTTGGAGCTTAGAAGTCTGCAATCAAGAAAAGACCTAAAGGGCTGGGGAGATATAGCTCAGTATAATAAGTGCTTACCTGGCAAGCACAAAGTCCTGAGTTCAATCCCCAGTACCAAACTAATAATGATGATGATGATGATGATGATGATGATAATAATAATAATAATAATAATAATAGACCTAGTTAGCAGTTCTGTATGTGCTCTGAAGGCTTTTTTTTTTTTTTTTTTTTGGTACTGGGG
>NW_004524594.1:15840595-15843804 GCF_000260255.1 Octodon degus
TTTTTTAGTGTGTTTAGTACAGGGTCTACAGAATCTCACTACACAGATTGGACTCGTAGTGATCCTCCTGTGTTCAGCCTCCCAAGCACTGGGATTATAGGCACGCGCCACCATGCCCAGTCTCAATTGCTGTCTCAGCATGCCCCTGTCCCTGCACCTGCCTAAGCAGGTACTTTAGTCTGCTGAGCTATCTGGCTGAACATTACATCACTCTAATCTGCTTGTCTTTTTGTATGTCTTCTCATCTGTCTTTTTTGTTTTTTTGAGGCAGAGTCTCACTAAATAATAAGGTTGCCCAGGCAGGGCTCAAGTTTGGCAATCCTTCTACCTCAGCCTCCCAGAGTGCCAGGACTCCAGAAGCACCACAGTGCCCAGCTTTTCCTTCTACCTTTGGTAAGAACACTAGCTATTGGATTTAGGGGCCACCTGGTTCATTCACTGCAATGATCTTTAACTATACCTAAACAAAGTAACAGTCCCATTTTTTTTTCTTTTTATAGTGGGGATTAAACTCAGGATCTTGCTGAGATATCTCCCTGGTTCAACATCCCATGTTCTGAGGTCAAGAACCTGGGCACAACTTTTTGGGAGCCACTGATCAACTCAGTGAAACATCCACTGATAATATTTCCTGGTGCAATGATTGTGAGGACCAAAGAGCCTTTTTTCTAACTCCATTGTTTCTTTTACAATTACTAGCTATGATTCTTCTATAAGAAAGAATTCCTCCTTTCTTGCCATTTATTGATTCATTATTTGTATCAATATGAACTCAGAGACTCTTTTTTTTTTTTTTTTCTTTGTACTGGGAATTGAACTCAGGACCTCTTTTTTTTTTTTTTTTTCAAAATTTTATTGATAAACAGATAGCAATGAGACAGTTTCAAATCAAATTGGAAGTACAGATTCAACAAATAGCACACTGCAAGGACCTCCTGCTTATCCTTTTAATTGAAACGTACATGATTTATGATGGGGCCTTTGGGCTACATAATATGAGTTTGATCTCTAGAAGGTCTAGAGAATTAACATCAGCTACAAAAGCAGTCAATTTTACTATGAGACTGACCCCCTGTAAAAACTCTGGATGCTAAGGCTTAGATAAACCTTCTGGTTGGTAGCCCTTACTGCGTATTTTCACAGAGCATTAATGTTTCCCCCCACCACCACTGAAAGAGGACAAGAAGATAGCACCTGGTTTCTCTTGTACTCTGTATAGGTACCTTTATCCACTGTTGATTTGATTTGATTTTTTCTTTCACTGTAATGAGCTGTAACTTCCAAAGTTAAAGGAGGAAAAGTTTATTTGGCTCACAGTTTGTTGAGGTTTCAGTCCGTCATTGGCTGGCTCCAAGGCAGGGTGGCACAGCAGAGGGGCATGGCAGAGGAGAAAAAGACCATGGCAATGCAGGGCAGGCCGGAAGCAGGCAGCAGCATGGCAGCAAACAACAAGTGACAGATCTCTTTCTGTCCCTCAATCCCAGGACAATCCTTTTTTTAAAGAAACTGCTTTATTTTTTAAATTTTTTTAATTTTATTGTTTTTATTTTTTTAACTTATTTTTTATTTTATTTTATTTTTATTTATTTTTTTTTGTGGCCAACTCAGCCTATGCTGGGAGCGGGGCTGGCATGGCATGTGGTGCCAGGAATTGAACCATGGTCCCTAGGCTTGCCTAAGCTTGCCTAAGTAGGTGCTTTAGACCACTGAGCTATCCCACTGGCTCCAATCCTAGGACAATCCTAACTCACTTCCCTCACAAGGTCCTACCTGAAGGCCCTAATGTCTATGTTTGTCTGCAGTCTGCCCTTTTGGAGGCTACTGGAGCTTTTTGGAATGTAGGGAGTTTGCACCACTTCACCCAGCATGAGTACCCTAAATAAGATAGTGGGGGATAGAAAAAAAAAGTCACTACTTGATGCTTCCTGCCTTCTGCCTTCTGCCTGCCATGAACTGTTTCTCCCCTGTGATGCCCCTCTGCCATGTCTTCCTGCCTTAGAGCCAGCTGATTATGGACCGAAACCCCTACCAACTGTGAGCTAAATAAAGCTTTCCTCCTTTAACTTTGGGTAGCAGGTATTTTGTGTCTGCAACCAGAAAAGTGACCAGGACACCAATTTACAGCTGTCTGGTCAGACATTCCAAAAGCCTAAATTTGGGACTAAAGCTGGAAGTGGGGAGTGGGCAGTCTTATAAAACCAAGCCCTTCTGGGATCTGCTGCTATCTGCTACCATCTGTAACAGGACTTGGAGAACTGAGTTAGAGGACACCCTCCTGGTGTCAGCTGCCACCGCTGCTGCATGGCTAGTGTAGTAGGTGGAGAAAAACGCCCGCACATCTGGTGCCTGAAGGGTGTTGTGAGAGTAGAGTGGGAGTTTGCTTTTTCTACCATCAGATTCAATTTTATCATATGGGATTTCTCAGTTCCCTAAGCTCCAGAAAGTTTGGTTTAAACATCCTGTGGAAGCCCCACAATCTCTGCCAAATATCTCTAAAGTTTATAGTCTTTTGCTAAACTTGTCTTCAAGTTTCTGCTTCTGTGGGTGCTTTCTCTGTTCAAAGGGAAACTGGAATTCAGCCTCTTCATGGGGTCCCTGATTCCTTCTTTTTTTAAAAAATCATTTATTTATTTATTTATTTGGTACAGAATCTTGCTATGCGGCTGGGATTCGTAGCTATCCTCCTGTGTCAGCCTTTCCAGTTCTGGGATTACAGACATGCATCACCACACCCAGTTTCAGTGGCAGGCTCAGCGCAGGGCCCGCACGGCATGTTGTACTGAGATTGAACTCGGGTCCTTGTGCTTGCTAGGCAGGCACTTAGACTGCTGAACTATCTCCCTGGCCCCCCTTATTCCTCCTAAATCCACTCATATAAAACATTTATGAAAAGTAACAAAGTAAGCACGGGGTCATTCATTTCAGCAATTTTAATTTAATATAATGTCAGCCTGTTTAGCTAGCTGTTGGCTCTTGAACAACAGGGGTTTAAACTGTGGAGATCCACAGATATGCAGATTTTTTATTTTGGGGGATTGTGTCAACAGAAAAAGCTCTTATAAATCATGTAACCTAGAAGCATTGAAAAAGTTAAGAAAAATTTAGCTATGTCATGAGTGTATAAAATATATAGATGATAGTTTATCACTTACTATCATAAAATGCCATATCCCCAAATTTATTTTATTATTATTTTGTAATTATGATCA
>NW_004524594.1:15844431-15847746 GCF_000260255.1 Octodon degus
AAAAAAAAAGGACCAAGTGTGTAAAAAGCTAGACTAATTAAAGGACTGAAAGAAAAGATCTGTCTTCTTTGAATTAGCAAATTCAAAGAGGACTTAGCAAACATACCTTTGAAAACTAAAAGTAAGATTTTCTAGTTATACAAACTTGAAGTATTTTAATACCTCCTGAAGTAGCCTATAGGCAATAACAAAGAGCATAATTCAAAAGACAAGAGAAGTTGCAGTATGCTCCTGGATGAACAATAAAGAGCTCTCAATATGCATATCCCCCCCCTTTTTTTTTTGTGGAACCAGGGATTGAACTTAGGCCCTTGCGCTCGCCAGAGAAGCACTTATTCCACTGAGCCATTTCCCCAGCCCCCATATCCCCAAATTTAAAAGCAATAATTTATCAAAATTTGTACGCACAAACACAAACCTTAAATTATCCATTTGCAATAGAGAGAAGTACAATTGAAGAATTGAAGATAATAATGTATTATTAGGGCTAGGGGTGTAGCTCAGTTGTAGAGTGTATGTGCGTATATGTGAGGCCTTGGGTTCAAATCCCAGCAACCAGAAAAAAAATTAAAGAAAAGGACAAAAAGCTATAAGCAGATTTTTTATTGGTCTGCACCCCTGTATTATTCGAGTGAACTTTTCCTGGGCACTTATTCCAGAGTTCTTTTTCTTTTTCTGTTTACTTGTTTGTGAGACAGGGTCTCATTGTGTAGTACAGGGTGACCAGGGTATGCCTCTCCTACCTCTGAAATGATAGGCCACTGACCACTCTGCCCAGCGACTCTACTTATTTTTCTTTTCTCTTGTTCTACTTATTTTTCTACTGTTCATTACAATATGGCTGCTTGCTCACTCTGTGTGTGTGTGTGTGTGTGTGTGTGTGTGTGTGTGTAGCTTTGCGCATCCTAAGAAAGTACTCAACCTGTTCTTGCTCACAAGTCTTAAAAAACTCACAGGAAACACTGGACCCCAGCCTCTGTGCCTGCTTGCAGGCGCTTTAATCCACTGAGCTATTTGGCCAGCCTTTTTTTTTTTTTCCATTTTTTTTTTTACTTTTTTCCCATAATTTTATTGATAAACAAATAGCAATGAGACAGTTTCAAATCAAACTGGCAGGACAGTTTCAATAATTAACACATTGCATACATTCCTCCCAGTGGTTAATTACTGTACAAGAAAAATATGGAATGCTTCATGAATTTGCGTGTCATCCTTGCACAGGGGCCATGTTAATCTTCTCTGTATCGTTCCAATTTTAGTATATGTGCTGCCGAATCGAGCACAGAATATAATTTTTTTTTCTTTTTTTTGTGGAACAGGGGATTGAACTCTGGCCCTTGTGCTTGCCAGGGAAGCACTTATTCCACTGAGCCATCTCCCTGGCCCCTATAATTTTTTTTTTTTTTTTTTTGTATTGGGAATTGAACTCACAACCTTGTACTTGCCGGACATGTGCTGTGCCACTGAGCTATATCCCCAGCCCTGTTCTGTTATTATTACTTCTGCCCACATAAACAGATAAGAGGCACTGTTTTGAAAAAACAAACAAACTAACAAACAAACATGGCTTGCATTATTGGTATTTAATTTTAGTTTTATAATTTAATTAAATTCATGTGTGCCTTTTCACAAGTGGCTTGGCCTCAAGTCGAGGCCTTTAGTGAACTTTCTCCTGTCAGCTATGCATTGATTAACAGGACAAAGCAGAGCCAAGGAATGTTGCTGGTTGGGTCTTTTGCTCATTTTTACACTGACTTGTTTTTTTATTTTTCATTTTTTATGTATTTGGTATGGGGTCTACAGGTGATACACAGTGTATCACTATGTAGATTGGACTTGTAGTGATCCTCCTGTTTTCATCCTCCCAAGCGCTGGGATTACAGAGGCCCGTCACCATGCCCAATCTCAAACACCCTCTCAGCATGCCCCGGGGATCGAACCCTGGCTGTTGCACTCTGCCTAAGCAGGCGCTTTAGTCTACTGAGCTATCTGGCTGGCTCTATTGTTGGGTTTTAAGTATTTACTTTTTATGTTTGAAATGCTGGGGGTTGAATCCAGAGCCTTTGCACTAAATTACACTTCCAGATCCTTTAATTAGTTACCTTATTTCTTACTTAATTAATTTTTGTTACTTGAGTCAAACTCAGGACCTTGCATTTGCTGGGCAAGTGCTATGCTGCTGAACTACATCCCTGGCACTATATTTATTTATTTATGCAATACTGAGAATTGGACCCAGGGCTTTGCACTGAATAACATTTCCAGCCCCTTTTACTTTTTTTTTTATTAACTCTGAGACAAGATCTCATAAGTTGCTCAGTTGCCCAGATTGGCCTTAAACTTGCAATTCTCCTGGGTCATATGCCTACATTAATTTTTTTTTTCTTTGCAGTACCGGGGATTGAACTCATAACCCTGCACTTGCCAGGCAAGTGCTTATTCTACTGAGCTATCTCTCTGGCCCTCCTACATTAATTTTTAAAATTTTGAAAGAATCTTGCTAAATTACTCAATTATCCAGGCTAGGCTCTAATTTATTATCCTTCTGCCTCAGCCTCCCAGAGTGCTGAGATTAGAGACATTTGCCATCACATGTGGTTCCTAAGTTGTTTTTTATAAGTCGAATAACAGTCCTTTATCAGGAGTGTTTTTGGCGAATATTTTCTCCCAGTCTGTGGATTGTTTTATAATTTTCTCAATAACAGTAAAAAATTAAGGTGGTCTAAATGCTTAACTAGAAGTACGTGATATTTAATAATGATCAGGGCTGGAGATGTCTCCAGGGGTATAGCAAATAATATTTAATAATAATCAGGGCTAGAGATGTTGCCTAGCATGCACAGGCTCTGGGTTCCTTTCTAAATGCTTCCTCCTACCAAAAAAAAAAAGAAATCAATATGCATTTATTTATGTCTGTATTACTTACTATGTTTCTCTTAAGGTAAAAGTACTATGTTGCTTCTATAATTTAGTATAATATTGCTATTGATTTTTAAATCATGCATCAATATAAATTAGAGGAAGAAACTTAGTTCTTTTTTTAAAAACGTATTTGGTTGTTACAGGGTCTCACTACACAGCCCAGACTTGCGGTGATCCTCCTGCTTTCAGCCTCCCCGGTGCTGGGATTACAGGTGTGAGCCGCCTTGTCTGGACTCTGGCTGGCTCAGTTTGCCCTGGGGGTGGGGCTGGCGTGGCATGTCGTGCCGGGGATCGAACTGTGGTCCCTGTACTTGCTTAAACTTGCATAAGCAGGTGCTTTAGTCCACTGAGCTATCTCACTGGCCCCTGTTCTTTTCTCTTTTGCACCAGGAA
>NW_004524594.1:15847846-15857073 GCF_000260255.1 Octodon degus
CCCTGTGCTTTGTTTAGCTTAGCTTGTTCTAAGTAGGTGCCTTAGACCACTGAGCCATCTCACCAGCCCCTTCTGTTCTTTTTTTTGACACAGGGTCTCACTATGCCAAAAAAACTTGGCCTTGAACTGACAGCCCTCCTCCTGCCTCAGTCTGTCTAGTGCTGCCATTACATGTGTACACCACATGCCTGGCATAAACTTAGTTCGAGGGAATAAAATAATAAATACCTTCCCAAGTCTAAATTGTTTAAATAAAATGCTTAGCCTCACTAGGTGAAAAGTATAAACATTGTTTTGAAAACACGCAATGTGTTGTTCAGATTTAATCCCTATAATCACATATGCTAGTATATGCAGAAGAATGTTTAGATGAAACAAGCAGTAAATATTTATTTAGTATAAAACTTATTTACATGTATAAAAAGTATATATAACAGGAAACCCATTAAAATACAAAGATAATTAAATTTTAAAAATGCATTAAAATGAATTGCTCTTAGTAGATCATGAAAATACTGATATATTTGTACTGAATTACATTAAATTGTTAGGAAAATTATAAGCATCTTCAATAATGGCTCTATTACATTTTTCTTTTTTTATGAATTTAGGACAGGGTCTACAGGATGTACAGGGTCTCACTATAGAGATTGGACTCGTAGTGATCCTCCTGTTTTCTGCCTCCCAAGCACTGGGATTACAGGTCCACACCACCACACCCAATCTCGATCACCACCTCAGTGTCCTCCAGAGGCGGGGCCGACACAACTGGGGATCAAACCCTCGCTGCTGTGCTCTGCTGAAGCCAGCCTTTACATTTTTCTTTTTATATTGAAAGTATCACAACCTCAATGCACGATGCTCTATAAATACCAATGACTTCACAATCCCAAAGATAAATTCTAGATTCATTCAAATTAGAGCATCTGTTTTGCACTAAATGACGGCAGACACAACAGACTAGGCTGCTGTTAGGCAGGGGTGGCATGAAGGGCAGTATTACAGGTTCCAAAGTTATTTTTATAGTTTTAGATTTCTGGGAGTCAATAGAAAGAAATGAATTCATGGACTATTTCAAGTTATGATTCAGTAAAAGATTACACATATTTCTTTTATTTCTATTTACCTAAATAGTTCTCACATATGTGTGAGAATACATACATATATATGAGAATTGCTTATAAATTTCGAACATGGACTTAGAATTAAGGATCTTTGGGTTATAATTAGAGGTAGTATAACTCTATAGGTATGAGACAGGACTAGAAAAGTCTGTTTGTTCATTCTAAACTTGGCTCTCACCAGGATTTAGAAGAGCATAAATGGAATTTGTTAGATTTGTTAGATTCCAGTTATGCCTTAGTTTGAGTAAAGTCAACTCTGTAATGTTTTAAAGAGGGTAAAAGTAAGTGCAAGGTGCACAGTTATTAGGGAACAGATGCTTATGTAAAGTTAAGAGATGACTAATAGCAAATTTTATAGGTAATGTGGGTAGCTTAAAAAAATCATCTTTCTTAATGAAACCTACACATTGTTAGATGATTTATATATGACAAGCCAACAGAGACTCTGAGAATTTAAAAGGATAAAGTCTTTTGCAGTATCTAATGATTAAGACTTCCTTTTATCTGCTGTAATAGAGATCATACTGCCTTAAAAAAGAGACCCACGGAGCCGTAGTATTGGCACACACCTGTAATCCCAGCACTCTGGGAGGCTGAGGCAGGAGGATCAGAAGTTTGAGCCCAGCCTGGGTAATTCAGCTCTTGGTAAGGCCTTGGCTCAAAATATAAAGGGCTGGGGACATAGCTCAGTGTTAAGGCCCTCAGTCCAAACCCAGTATGCAAGGGAAAGAGAGAGAAGAGAGAAGAGAATGAGACACTCATATTCCCATATGTACTGTAATATGAAGTATGCTTTCTAAACTTAATTTAGTAGGAATTATCAAAAGTATGGGGTTTTTAATTACAGCTTTGTAAAACTTATAAAATATTTTCTTTTTTGTTTTTATTTTATTGTTACTTTTTTTACTAGTACATTTTCAATAATTAATACATTGTATTATTACTTTTTAAAAAATATATTTCTTTTTAAAAAATTTATTTATTTATTTATTTATTTGTTTATTTATTTAGTGTGTGTGTGGCCAGCTCAGCCCACCAGGGGGCAGGGCTGGCTGGCATGTGGGGCTGGGGGATTGAACCGCCGTCCCTGTGCTTTGCTTAGCTTAGCTTGTTCTAAGTAGGTGCTTTAGACCACTGAGCCATCTCACCAGCCCTGTATTATTACTTTTTAATGTATTTTGTTTTTACAGAGTCTTATTAGGCAGCTTGGACTCACAGTGATCCTCCTGTTTTCAGCCTCCCTAGTGCTGGCGTGTGGTGCCAGGGATCAAACCATGGTCCCTGTGCTTGTCTAAGCTTGCCTAAGCAGGTGTTTTAGTCCACTGAGCTATCTTGTCGGCCCTCAAAATAAAATATTTTCTAAATGATCTTAACAGGAAAAGTGTAGTGTCTGGCAAAATCATACAGAACAGAATTTCCTGTTCTACTTTTTTAGGGTGCATTATTTTTTATATCCTTAAAAGAACAAATTCATATATATATATATATATATAATATTATATAGTTATATACAAGTTATATACAGACATACATAGATAAAAGCATAGATATAGATAATTTAATAATATCAGTGGGGTATGCACTTATCAGTAACTTTATCAGTTCTAATAAATCTTAGACGAGAGGCTTATGTATTTTTTTTTATTTAAAAAAATTTTTTTGTGGAATCGAGGACCAAACTCAGGCTCTTGCACTTGCCAGGCAAGCATTTATTCCACTGAGCCATCTCCCTAGCCCCTTAAATTAGTGTTGTTTTTTGTTTTTGTTTTTGTTTTTTTTTTGATATGTATTTATTTATTGTGGTACTGGAGATCCCAAGGGAGGCTTACTTATTGATAACATAATCTTTGTAAATCCTTGATGTTTCAACTCAGTAGCATCTGAAAACTAACTCCATTGTAAATAGTACTTTTCAGAAAATGAAAACTAAGGGCTGGTGAGATGGCTCAGTGGTCTAAAACACCTATGTAGAACAAGTGAAGCAAAGCACAGGGACCGCAGTTCAATCCCCCAGCACCACATGCCAGCCAGCCCCGCCCCCTGGTGGGCTGAGCTGGCCACACACACACACACACACACACACACACACACACACAAATAAAGAAAATGAAAACTACTGGTCCTGCTTGTTGTAATGAGAAATGACTAACTTAAGAACTAAACTTGCAAAATATAGTATTACATAATAAATTAAAATAAAAATCAAGTGATTACTTAAAGGTTAAAGATTTAGATTTTTTTTTCCAGAACCAGAGATTGAACTCAGGCCAAGCAAGTACTTATTCTATTTAGTTATCTCCCCAGCCCCCTAAAGATTTAGATTGAGAAGGAGTTTTTGTTTGTTTGTTTGTTATTTCAGACTGCCTTAAGGGCAGGTCCGGTACAGCTTCTGGAGCTGGGAATCGAACTGTGGTCCTATGTGCCTGCCTGCATTTACCCAAGCGGCTCTTTAAATAACTGAGCTATCTGGCAAAGCCCCCAAGATTTAGATTGAAATGTCAAATTTTGTGAAGTGTTTCCAAACCCTCAAATTTACTTTAGGGGAGGTTTATTTTTTGTTTTTGGTGCCAAGGACCAAAACCCAGAGCTTCCAGCTTGCTAGGCAAGCATTCTACCTCTGAGCCAAATCCCTGGCCCCTCAAATTTAATTTAAAAATGGGTCCAATACCTTGATGGAAATTGGAATATTGTGGAAGATTGGAAAAGTTTTTTTTTTAAATATTTGATATAAGAAATCTACAACCTTTGTACAAAGGATACAAATACTTTCCTGGCTCTAGGGATAGATAACAAAGATTTTTTTTTTTTTTTAAATTTGACTGAGTCTCACTATGCAGTTCAGGCTGGCCTTGAGCTCATTCTGTAGCCCAGGCTGGGCTGGAACTCGCTGGTCTAGAACTCACAAGATCCTCCTGCCTCAGTTTTCTGAGTGCTGCAAATGTAGGCATATGCCACCGCACCTGGTGAGATTTTTTTCCCATAATTTTATTGAGAAACAAATAGGAATGAGACAGTTTCAAATCAAATTAGTAGGACAGTTTCAATAATTAACACATTACATACTGTCTTCCTAGTGGCTATTTGTTGTACAAGACGCAGACATGATATCATATTTACAAACACTATTAGAACAAATCCCTCTATTCATTGAATTAAGAGAATGTAGCTGTATATCTATCCTAACCATTTTGTATACACAGATACAAAATGGTCATTCATCTGTATCCCCTTTTTTGTTTAGTTCTGTCATTTAAATATTATAGGTGTGTGAACTCAGCAAAATATTCCAAAATAGTCCAGTAGTCCATAATAGTATTGGGTCTTCCACATGACTGGCAATGTCAGAAGTTGTTGACCTGAGTCCTCTATAGTTCAACATAATAACATGACTTTATTCTTTATACCTCATTTTATACTTTTCTACTGGATGGTTAAGACCAAGATAAAGCAAGACCTATGTAACAAGAGTTGTAGCTTTTGGATCTGACAAGGTCAGTCAAATCCCCTCAGGATTTAACCTGAAGCCCTATACCTCAGTTTGTAGATCCTTTGTCAGTGTGTGCCATGTGGATGAGTCATGGCCGTTGCTTGACCAATTTGTTTTCTTTTTTTTTTTAATATTTTATGATTTATTAATTTTTACAACAGCAACCCAATTTGTTTTCTATGAAAGCCTGAGAGAATGTTTTCTCTCCATGTGACTCTCCTTATGGCGAGATTTTTAAATCATTAGAATATACATTACCAAAAAAAGTGCTTTCTTCTTAACTGTGTTGATAGAGTCAAAGTCTCTTATCAAGATACAATGATCAGGGGCTGGGGAGATGGCTCAGTAGAATAAGCGCTTGCCTGGCAAGCACAAGGCCCTGAGTTCAATCCCCAGTTCCACAAAACAAAACAAAACAAAACAAAACAAAACAAAACAAAAAAAGATACAATGATCAGGGTCCAAGATGTCAGTGAAATTATGATGCCATTCACATGTTTAGTCCTCTTTCATTCCTTGCAGTTTGTAGCAGAGAGCTGAGTAGCTGGTGTCTTTTTTTTGGTTCAGAGAGAATAAACCACTTGAATAATATGAATTTCTTATATTGAGATATCAGGGTGGGCTTAGTGATATGGGAGTGACATAGACTTTTTAAATACCCTAAATCCTTTTGCCAGCCCAGGATAAGGTGGTGGTGGTGAAACACTGTTTTTTCTGTTCAGTTCCATTGCCTGCTCATAGGAAGGTAATCCGGTGTCTTCCACAGATGGCACCGACGGAGACAGAATAGCTTCCTCAGGTCTTCTGAGATTAATGGAAAAGCTGCCATTTCTTGCATAGGCGACTGAACAACTAAACACAGAGACAGTATTTAGATCTAAGACAGGTAACATTTTGGGTTTAAAATCCAACGACTTATGAACTCAATTCATTAATAATAATAAAAAGCTTTATTTTACCCACACACTCTGAAAAAAGTCTTGGAATTGTAGAAAGGCCAACAGCTTTGAAGTCAGCCATGGGTTCAAAATTTGACTCTGGAATATCATGATTAATGTCATTTACCCGGCTCCACTTCCTCCTCTCTAAAATGGGGATAGCAAGAGCTTCCTCAACAGACTTGTCCCGGGTGAACTAAGTATGATGCTGTATGTAAGGCTTCAAGCAATGTCTGACCCACTTCATAAGAAGGACTCAAAATGTGTGAATTCCCTTTGCTCTAGATCCTGAATGTAAACGTTCCCAAAGCATTATGGGAAAACAAATGTGGGCTTTGTTGACAGCAGTACAACCCCAAGCCAAGAAAGCAGGTGCCACATAGATAATCACAATGGCTGATGCCTGTCCCTGTCCTCTGTGGCTTCCAGCAGCCCTGCCATCTGGTCAACCCTTCCCAGACAGTACCTACATTAAATCACCCACCTCCTCGAATTCTAACTGCAGCCTGCTTTTCACTGAGTCAGTTCTAACTCCTGAGCCTCCTTTTTGAAACCTCCCTAATTCTGGCCTTTCCTTACATTTTGTAGCTCTCTGCTCTTGCCAGGCAGTTTCTTTACCCTCCACTCTATATCCACTGAATTCTCTGGCCCTTCTTTGTGCTTTCACTGGTATTGTTTTTCTTGGAGTGTTGTCCATTCCTCTTCCATTGATCTAAGCTCAACAACAGCAATTTTAAAAAAATATGGTTTAGTTTAGGGCTATGGATATAGTTTAGTGGTAGAGTGGTTGATTAGCATGTGCAAAGTACTAGGTTTAATCTCCAGTATGGGGGGCGGGAAATGGCAAGATTGGGCAAAGTAGGGAGATGAACTAGCCATATATACAACATTATACTGGACCAACATTGAGTGTAATTAATCTTGCTTAGAATACAAGAGATGGGGGCCAGGGAGATGGCTCAGTAGAATAAGTGCTTGCCTGGCAAGCACAAGGGGCTGAGTTCAATCCCCAGTTCTGCAAAAAATAAATAAATAAATAAAACAAGAGATGCCCAGAGTTCTAAATTTTACAATAACATATATATATCGCCTACATATATTTTAATTTTTAATTTTTTGGCAGAAAAAATTAAACTAAGTTTAATTTTTAAATTTAATTTAAAAATTAAATTAAGTTCAATTCCCAGATTGAATTCAGGCCCTTGTGCTTGCCAGGCAAGCACTTATTTTACTGAGCTATCTCCCCAGCCCTTATCTTCTATATAAAAGATAGAGTTTAGTGGTAGAGGGCCTGCCTAGTGTAATGAATTGGGTTCATTTCTTAGCAACAGGGAGAGAGAGAGAGAGAGAGAGAGAGAGAGAGAGAGAGAGAGAGAGAGAACACATGGGTTTAAGTCCTACCAGTTTTGTAAAACCTTGGAATGGAATGCAAGTTGAAATACAACTTTGTTTTTTCTTCTCATTTTTAAATTAACAACCACAATTAATTAACTGTTATGGGGAAATCAACCCCTAGAATATGCTAAACAAGCCCTCTACCACTGCGCTACACTCCTTTACTTCAAACTATAATTTAAACATCAGTAAATGGATCTTTTTAGACTGCAGTTGGCTGTCTATAAAATATCTATGCATAAACTGACCTGTTGCAGATATGGCTAATGATATAATTAAAATTCATAGTATTAACCAACCTGTAGTCAATGGTTGTAACTCTCTCCCCATTTAGTTTCAGACTCAAAATGCCATAAACTTGTCTAACCTACATCAGTCAATTTGCCCTGTAAAAGCTGCTGGGTCACAATTTTACAAATTGCCCCATAAAAGCTGCTATAATTCTATATTCAGTTTTTTAAAGAATTGTCAAACTGTTTTCCACAGCATCTGTACCAGTCTATATTCCCACTAGTAATACATATATACAGTTCAAATTTCTCCAAATCATCACCAATATTTTTTCTTAATGGTGGTGCTGGGGAATTGAACCCAGGTCCTTGTGTAGGCAAGGCAAGAGGATCACCACTGAGCCCCAGCCCCAGCCCTAAACCCATGACTAGTAGTACAAGCATAAATTTCGTGTGGCTGACACCCCAATTAGTCCACAGGTTTCTGTCATTCACTACTGTTCATCAGAGGTTAGATCTTTTTTTTTTTAAATAAATTTTATTGGGCTGGGGAGATGGCTCAGTGGAATAAGTGCTTCCCCGGCAAGCACAAGGGCCTGAGTTCAATCCCCGGTTCCGCCAAAAAAAAAAAAAAAAAAAGATAAAAATAAATTTTATTTATTTATGTGTGTGTGTGTGTGTGTGTCCAGCTCAGCCCACCAGGGGGCGGGGCTGGCTGGCATGTGGTGCTGGGGGATTGAACTGCGGTCCCTGTGCTTTGCTAAGCTTGTTCTAAGTAGATGCTTTAGACCACTGAGCCATCTCACCAGCCCCAGAGGTTAGATCTTTGTTGAGACTCTTGCTTATCATTTTCTGCATCAGTCTTGGTAGGACAGGATGAACATTCCTAGTGCAAAAGCCTAAAATCCAACCTGGGGGGTGGGGAGATGGCTCAGTAGAATATCAGTAGAATAAGCACTTCCCTGGCAAGTGCAAGGGCCTGAGTTCAATCCCTGATTCTGCCAAAAATCAATCAATCAATCAATCAAAATAAAATCCAACTTGTTCCAAAGTTGGAAACTTTTGAGTACTGAATGAAAAATTTCACACCTGATCTCCATCAAAGGGATACAGTCAAAACACAAATGGGCTAAAAACAGTCTATAAAATTACCTTGAGGTTATGTGCATAAGACGTATATGAAACATACATGGATTCTCCGTTTAGACTTGTGTCTCATCCCCAAGATGTCTCATTATATAAAGGTAAACATTTCTAAAAATTTAAAAAGTCCTAATACCCATCTCTGACAGGACTAAACTGGACAGGGGGGATACAGCGGAAGGACCATTTTGTATTTGTATATACAAAATAGTTAGGATAGATGTATGGCTGCTTTTGCTTGGTTCAGTGAGAGGAAGGATTTGTACTAGTAGTGTTTGGATGGGATGTCCTGGCTGCTTCTTGTGCTGTGGATGACCACTGAGAAGATAACAATGTGCAATGTATTAATTACTGAAAATGTCCTATTAATCAGCTTGGAAAGTGTCTCATTGATATTTGTTTCTCAATAAAATAAAAAAATTAAAAATAAATAAAAATAAAAAAAAAATTAAAAAGTCCTAAATCTAAAACACTCTGGGCCCAGGGAGATAGCTCAGTAGAATAAGTGCTTGCCTGGCAAGCATAGGGTTGAGTTCAATCCCCAGTACTGCAAAAAACAAAAAGCAAACAAACAACAACAACAAAAACCACTTCTGGTCTCAAGCATCTATCTCAAAAAAAACCAAAACAAAGCAAAACAAAAAAGTTGGAGTGCATATCTGTAATCCCAGAATTCTTTGAGACTAAGGCAGGGGATTACAAACTCCAGCCCAGCCCGGGCAATTCAGTAATGCTGCAAGACTCTGTCTCAAAATAATGTGGGGCACTTGCCTGTAATCCTAGCACTCTGGAGCTGAGGCAGGAGGATCACTGCAAGTTCGAGACTAACCTGGACAACAAAGTGAGCTCAAGGACAGCCTGAATAGCATAGTGAGACCCTGTCTTAAAAAAGACCAAAAAAAAAAAAAAA
>NW_004524594.1:15858053-15869896 GCF_000260255.1 Octodon degus
TTATTTTATTTTTTTTTTAAATATTTGTTTATTTATTTGTTTATTTAGTGTGTGTGTGGCCAGCTCAGCCCACCAGGGGGCGGGCCTGGCTGGCATGTGGTGCTGGGGATTGAACCGCGGTTCCTGTGTTTTGCTTAGCTTAGCTTGTTCTAAGTAGGTGCTTTAGACCACTGAGCCATCTCACCAGCCCAACCTTAAAGCTTTAAATAATGCATATATTAATTTTGCAGGCACAAAAATTTCTTTGTAGAACCTGACCTTCATTATCAATACAATTTAGGATGTTTTTATAGCGATGAAAATAATTTTTATGATCCATGCAGATGAAAAATCTACATTAAACTATCTCTAAGAGAAAATACTATTACTGAATTTTAGGGAAAATGTATGTTTTATACTAATTTCACTTAGCTCCATATGTAAAAGGTGCACACCTTTATATACATGGTCTTTATATGTATAGTCTGTGGCACATGGCTGTAATCCCAGCATGCCTCAGGAGACTGAGGCAGGAGGATTGCCATAAATTCAAGGCCATGTGGGCTATAGAGTGAGCTCAAAGCCAGCCTGGACTACATAATGAGATCTGACACACACACACACACACAAAAGAAAACCCTCAAAAAGAACTAAAAGATAGGGGTCAGGGAGATGGCTCAGTGGAATAAGCACTTCCCTGGCAAGCGCAAGAGCCTGAGTTCAATCCCTGGTTCCGAAAAAAAAAAAAAAAAAAAAAAAGAAAGAAAAGAACTAAAAGACAGTTTTTGGAATAAGTAAAATTTTTTTTTTAAAAATGCATTTGGTTGTTGCAGGGTCTCACTATGTGGTGATCCTCCTGCTTTCAGCCTCCCCAGCGCTAGGATTACAGACCTGTGTGCACCACCATTCCTGGACTCTGGCCAGCTCAGCCTGTCTTGGGGCAGGGCTGGTGCAGTATGTGGTGCCAGGGATTGATCTGGGGTCCATGCACTTGCCTAAGTTTGCGTCAGCAGGCACTTTAGGCTGCTAAGCTATCTCGTGGCTCCCTGGAATGAGTAACTTTGAAAATTTTAATTTTTGCAAACTAATAGCAAATGATGTGCAATTTGTTCTTATTCTTGTCCTTGGCAAAATAAAAAGAGATGGTGGAACTTAAAGAGCAGTCAGAGCCATTCCCTTCATTTTATAGCTAAGGGAAGCTAAAAAAAAAAAAATCAAGAAATTTACCTTAAGATCTGTAGTCAAATCCAAGAGTTATAGTACACACCTACAATCTTGGCACTCTGGAAGGCTGAGGCAGGAGGATCACAAGTTTGAGCAGAGCCTAGGCAGCTTAGTGATTTAGGGAGATTCTGTCTCAAAAAAGCTCAGTGAGAAAGTCTAGGTTCAATTCCCAATATTATTATTTTTTTTTTTTTCAGAACTGAGGATTGAACTCAGGCCCTTGCACTTGCCAGGCAAATATTTATTCTACTGAGCTATCACCCCAGCCCTTAATTCCTAATATTACTAATAAAAAAGACCTATAATTAAATAGTGGCAGAATTAATGTGAGAACTTTCCCTTTTAACAAATTATTCTATTTTTCACTTACATCTGTTACAAATTAAGAACAGCTTTACCCTAATTAATTTGAACCCCTATAATTAAGCCCTTCTGTTTTCCCATTTGTTTATACTTACATAGCAGTTAGATTTGACTAACTGTACAATTTTCCTTTAAAATGAACAAAGCCATAATATTTAATCAATTAGACCTGGGAGTGTAGCTCCCAGAGCATTCGCTTAGCCATGAAAGATCCTGTGACGGATCCCTACCTAAGAAGTTCCTTTTCTTTTTTTTCACATGCTAGGTAAGTGTTCTATCACTGTGCTTCGTCTCTAGCCCTAAATATATTTATATTCTGATTTCTCTTCAGTATAAATCTAGCCCTAAATATAACTTGATGCTTTCTGGTTTTCACTAGGTATTTTTATAACCAATTTTAAAATTATAACCAATTACATTTTGGAACTATTACATAATTACATATTTTGAAAAGATCTGCACATAAGTTTTCAAATTTGTGAAATTCAACCCTGATTTAATATTAATATTATTATTATTTATTTTTTATATATTTGGTACAGGGTCTCACTATGCAGCTCAGACACATAGTGATTCTCCTGTTTTCAGCCTCCCCAGCGCTAGGATTACAGGCATGCACTACTACACCTGGATTTAGTCACCTGGTTCAGTGTGGTGTCTGGGTGGGTGGGGCCAGTGTGGCATGTGGGACTGGGCATTGAAGATGAGGTTGGTGGGCTGCACCATCCCCTTCTGCACTTTCTGGCCTTGACCCCAGTACACCCTGGAGGAACTTGACAAAGACCATACCCTACAGTACTTTAGTTTCCTAGTCTTTTGTAACACTGACACTTGTTGAAAAGTTCAGGCCAGATGTTTTATGTTTCAATTTTGCTTGACATGATTTGAAAGTTATCTTCAATTTAGAAGAAAAATAATCTTCCTTTATGTAGGAGAAGATATATATTTATTATATGTATGTTATATGTGTGTAATATATATCTCCCAAGCGCTAGGATTGCAGGCCTGTGCCACTACACCCAGTCTCAGTCACTGTCTCAGCGTGCCCCTGGGGTGGGGCCAACATGCACACCGGGGATCGAACCCCAGTTGCTGTGCCTGCCTAAGCAGGCGCTTTAGTCTGTTGAGCTATCTGAACTGCATGGGAAAGCAATATTTTTACCAAGTGTGGTCACACACACCTGTATTTCAGCTACTTGAGAGGCTGAGACAGGAGAATTGCAAATTCAGGCCTAGCCTGGGAACGATCCTATGTCAAAGCAAAAGTTTAAAACAGGACTGAGGATGTAGCTCAGTGTTTCTTGGGATCAACCCTCAATATTACTAAAATTTTTCTATTCTGTCTATTCTATTCTATTCTACTCTACATATTGTATTGTATTCTAGTCTATAAATACAAAGACATTGTTCACTTTGCTGAAAAGATACATCACATGACTAAGTCAATATAAAAAGTACAGTTGTGGGGCGGGGGAGATGGCTTTGTGGAATAAGTGCTTCCCTGGCAAGCGCAAGGGCCTGAGTTCAATTCCTGGTTCTGCAAAAAAAAAAAAAAAAAAAAAAAAAAAGGTAGAGTTGTACTCTTCTTTTCCCCCTTGTGGTACCAGGGATCAAACTCAGGACCTTGCACTTGCCAAGAAGGCGCCTATGCCACTGAGCTATCTCCCTGGCCCTCTTTGTACTTTTTTGAAGGACTCTTAGAAATAAAAACATTCAGCTGTTAATACGTGTTTTAAGTCACAAACAACCATCACACTGGTGGGGCCAGGGAAGGCAAAACAACGGAATGCGACCTGGTAGATCAGAATGAGATGTTAATGGAAAATCTTGTAATACTGAAATAAAGGGGCTGCACAGTGCCTGCCTGCCAAGTGCAAGGTCCTGAGTTCGATTCTTAATACAAAAAGCTGAAATTAAGTCTGGAGTCCTTAATGGGGAGGGACAAATCTTATTTTCTTAATTTTGACAAATTGGCTATGGTAATGTAAGATGCTGGTGGTATAGGAGGATTGGTTAAAAGATACATGGGGGGAAAAAGGATACATAGGAACTCTCTGTAATACCTCTGAAACCTTCCTGTATATCTAAAATTATTTCAAAATAAAAAGTTCATTTAAGAATAGATATTTGACTTATTGAAAAATAACAATATAGAACGTCCAGGGATGAATTATATATTTTTACTCAGTACTTACCCTGCATGTGGTCGTCTCTTATGCTTGGTTATGCAAACATAATACAAACACAGTCCAAAAATAACCAAAAGTGTTCCCCCAGCAATTATTCCAATCAGAATGCGAATAGCATCAGTCCTCTCTCCGTTGCCGTCTTAAGAGAAATCATTTAAATAATGTAAATATAATACCTGAAAAGCATCATCTGTTCTTTCAACAAATTTAATACATTATTAAGCATCAAATCATTAATCCTTAACATTTTTTAAATTTTATGTTAAAAAATAAAACAAAACATCAAAGCACAATATTAGGAGAGTAACAATGGTTAATATATATACTGTGGGATGTATCTATATCTATACAAATCTAGATCTAGATATAGATAGACAAGCACTCATGCCACTGAACTGCATCCCCAGCCCTACATTGCATATTGTTATATTTAAATTAAATTATATAGAGTACAAAATATAGGCATTTAATTGTCCAAGCAAACCTTTCTTTTCAATGAACTAAGAGGAATTAGTATAAGTATCATATATATATTTTTTTCTTTTCCCTTTCTTCTTTTCTCCTTTTCCCATCCCAGTTTCTCTTTTCTTTTGAACAGCTTCTTTTCATTTTACCATATCTATTGTACACTTTGGATTTTGTATACTCTTTCAGCTTCTCATTGAGACAATACGATGTTTATATATGTGCCTCTGGTTTACTTCACTTAGGAGTATGGTCTCAAGTGGCATCCATTTACCTATCGAAGTCTCCAGTTTATCCTTGTTTTTTTGGTGTTTAGGACGGGGTCTACAGGGCCTACAGGCTCTCACTGCATACATCGGACTCCTAGTGATCCTCCTGTTTTCAGCTTCCCAGGTGCTGGGATTACAGGCTTGTGCCACCACACCCAGTCTCAACTGCCAACTGCCGTTTTAGTGTGTCCCGGAGGCGGGGCCGGCCTTGAACCCCAGCCCCTGTGTCAGCCTAAGCAGGCTCTTTAATCCACTGAGCTGTTTGGCTGCCCCTCCAGTTTATCCTTTATGACTGAGTAGTATTCCATTATATAAAAAGACAACATCTTTTTTATCCATTACTCAGTGGATGGGCATTTGATTGTTGTTGTTCATTTATTTGATACAGGGTCCTACTACGCAGTTTAGACTCAGTGATACTCCTGTCTCAACCTCCCCAGTGCTGGGATTATAGGCGTGCACAGCCATTCTTGGTTCCAGAGCTGGCATTGGGGATCATGGATGGGCATTTGGGTTGTTTCCAAAATCTAGCTATTATACATTGTGCTGCTATAAACATGGGTGCACATGTATCCCTGTGGTACAATGTTTTTAATTCTTCTGGGAAGATATGCAGGTGGGGAATAGCTGGATCAAATGGGACAGTAATCCTAAATTTTTGAGGAATCTTCACACTGATTTCCACAGTGGTTGCACCAGTCTATATTCCTGCCAACAGTGGAGAAGGCTTTTTTTTTTCTCTCCTCAGCCCCTCCAGCATTTGTTATTGCTTGATTTCTGGATAATAACCATTCTTTCCAGGGTCAGATGGAATCTCAGTGTTGTTTTCTTTCTTTCTTTTTATTTCTTTCTTTATGTATTTGCTCCAGGGGCTCACTACGCAGCTCAGATTCCTAGTGATCCTCCTGTTTTCAGCCTACCCAGTGCTGGGATTACAAGCATGTACCACCATGCTGGGTCTTGGTGGCCAGCTCAGCACACCTGGGGGCAGGGCCACAGTGGCATGTGGTGCCAGGATCGGACCCTGGTCCCTGCAGTTGCCTCAACAGGGACCTAGTCCACTGAGCTATCTTACCAGCCTTCAGGGTTGTTTTAATTTGCATTTTTTGAATGACCAGTGATGTTGAACATTTTTTTTTTTTGGCGGAACCAGGGATTGAACTCAGGCCCTTGTGCTTGCCATGCTACTGAATTATCCCCCTGTTTGGCAACAACCCAAATGCCCACCCATGTTGAACAGTTTTCATATATTTATTTGCTCTTTGTATTTCTTCACTTGAGAAGTACTGCTCATTTTTGGATTGGGTCTTTAAATTTGGGAGGTCTGATTTTTTTGAGCTTTTCATATGTTCTGGATAGTAATCCCTTGTCTGAGGAACATCTGGCAAACATCTTCTTCCCACATTGTGGGTTGTCTCTTCATTCTCTTGGTAGTTTCTCTGTGTAAAAGCTTTTTAATAAAATGAGATTCCAGTTGTTTAATCATTGATACTTTTGTTGTTGCTGTTCTTTTGGCAGTACTAGGGATTGAACCCACAACAGAGCTACCTCCCCAGGCCTTTTTAAAAAATTCTATTTTAAGACATGGTCTTGCTAACTACTTTGTACAGGCATGTGATTCTTCTGCCTCAGCTTCTCAGAGTGCTAAGATTACTGGTGTGCCCTGTCACCCGTGGCTGAACTTATTTCCATAAAAAACTCTTGTGCTAGGGCTGGCCAAATAGCTCAATGGATTAAAGCACCTGCTTTGGCAAGCACAGGGACCAGGGTTTAATCCCTGATCCTGCATGCCATGCTGGCCCTGCGTCCAGGGCATGCTGAGCCAGCCACCCCGAGCCTGGGCATGGTGGTGCACTCCTGTAATCCCAGTGCTGGGGAGGCTGAAAATAGGATGATCACTATGAGTCTGAGCTGCATAGTGAGACTCTGTACCATACTTCCTTTTTTTTTTTTTTTTTTTTTTTTTCCTTTTTCTGGTACCAGGGATCAAACTCAGGACCTTGCACTAGCCAGGTAGGCGTGTAAGCTGCTGAGTTATATCCCTGGCCCCAAATCACACTTCCTTTTTTCTTTTCCCTGAGACCCTGCACCAAATACACAAATGAAAAAAAAATTACAGTTACATAGGAAGAGTAATTTCTCCTTTTTCTTTTGAGATAGAGTCTGTTATGTTGCTCAAGGTGTTCTTACACTCATTGTGTGGATGACAGGCTTGTTGTGCCACCATGGCTGGCTGGGAGGAATAATTTTGAGTGTGTTACAGCGCACACTCAAGGAGCGTGATTATAATTAATAATTATAATAAGAGGGTGATTATAATCAATAATTTATTATGTATTTCAAAATAGCTAAAAGAGATAAAGCTTTCTGGTGGTACACACCTAGTTATAACCCTTATAGATTTTAAATTTTGACAGTGTAACAAGACGCTAAATTGCCCAGGCCGGCACTGAACTTTCTCTCTCTTGGTTTAGCCTCTTGAGTAGCTGGGATTACAGGGGTGTGCCACCGTGCCTGGCTAGAAGGGAGTTTTGAGTGTTCTTACTACAAAGAAATGACAAATGTTTGAGGCGATAGATATGTTGCATATACATATTAAAATGTCACAATATAATTCCTTAAATATGTACAATTTCTAGGTATTAATCAAAAATTAAAAAAATTAAAAAGCACCCAGGAGTGACCAATACAGACAAGATGAAAGATTTCTCTTTTATAGAAGTTACTTAATTCTATCCAAAGCCTTTTCCTCTTTTCTCTTTTGGTGGTGGGACCTGAACCCAGGGCCTTGCTCATGCTAAGCACCCACTGAGTTTTGCCCTTATCTAAGAGTCTTAATCTATCTAGCATGTGTATTCCACTCACTTGTAATAGTAAAAAAGAGGAAAAAGTTGTTTCTGATTTGAAACTAAGAGTCCTACTCATACTCTGTACAAGTCCTGACTTAGCTGAGCAATTAAAAACAGCTTTATGCCTATTATCTCATTTCGCTACTATCTCACCAAACTTGATTTTCAATGTGTAAATGGTTAAAGGTAACCTTCTCTGTCTCAGATAGCCTGGCGTGTAATTGAGACATCATTAGAATTACAAAGTACATTGAACAATAATCAAGCTCAAGCAATAAAACTAAAATATATTACACCAAAAATGTAAATATAATGAATGTATTGCAATAGAGAATGAGAAAAATATTAAATTTCATCAGTTCTTGCCTTACCTGATTTTGTGGTTGGTCCTTTAATTGAATATTTGTTCCAAAATTCCAGCTATAAAAAAGGTAAAATTTCCAAGTTTATGTAATTTGTTATTATTTCATTTGTTCCGGGACTGGGGGATAGCTCAGCAGTCTAAACTCCTGCCTGGCAAGTGCAAGGACATAGGTTCGATCCCCAGTACCACATGCCATGTTGACCACCGAAACTGGGAGCAGTGGTACAATGAAAAAAGTCAAATCATTTGTTCCCATTGACGAATGGGACAGTAAATTCTTTTTTTTTTTTTTTTTTTTGTGGAACTGGGAATTGAACTCAGACCCTTGCGCTTGCCAGGCAAGAGGCATGTGCTTAATTCTACTGAGCTATCTCCCCAGCCCTTTTTTTGTCTTTTTGAGACAAGCTTTCACTATGCATTTCAGGATGGCCTTGAATTCACTTTGTAGCCCAGACTGGACTGGAACTCAAAGCAATCCTCTTGCCTCGGCCTCCCAAGTGCTGGGATTATAGGTGTGTGCCACCACACCCAGACTAGGGCAGTAAATTCTTTGTATGAGCCGCAGACAGGACACCAATTCATTCAAATCAAAGGGAATGGCTCACTCTAAAGCACTGTCCACTGCTACCAGTTGCTATCTGTGGCCTGGGATTAAGGGATTACTGTATTTATTTATTTATTTATTTATTTATTTATTTATTTATTTTTAACATTTATTTAGTGTGTGTGTGTGTGTGTGTGTGTGTGTGTGTGTGTGTCCGGCTCAGCCCACCAGGGGGCGTGGCTGGCCGGCATGTGGTGCTGGGGGATCAAACCGCGGTCCCTGATGTTTTGCCAAGCTTGTTCCAAGTAGGTGCCTTAGACCACTGAGCCATCTCTCCAGCCCCACTGTGTTTATTTTTTTGTGCGGTACTGGGGATTGAATTTGAGAACTTGCACATGCCAGGCCGGCGCTTATGTCACTGAGCTATCTCCCCAGCCAAGGTGGAGGGATTACTCCTGGCCCTAGATCTCTGCCTCTGTGCCCTGCTATACTCCCTTCACTATCTGGGACCCCCTCCAAGGCATTTGGAGGCCAATGCACCTGAGAGCTGGCAGAAGAACTAAATTAGGTGGAGGGTGAGGCTTTGGGCCCATTACTAGGTTTAAAAGAGTCTGAACTCTTCTCTGCTAGAAGGCCCCTAGCTGGCTAGATTTTATTCCAAGATGCTCATTACCTTGAAAAGACATCCCCAAGACAGTTTAAATTCAATTACACTTCACAGAACAGAAGCAGATATTTGAGGAACTGTCATAAAATGAGAAGATGAGTTTGTAAAAAACAATAAAACCCTGACAGACACAATTGCAAAGTACATACTTTAATTGTTTTCCCTCCCTCCCTCTTTCCTCCTCCCTTTCTTTCCTCTCTCCTTCCCATCTTCCCCTCTCCCTCCCTGCTGTCCTTCCTTCCTTCATTTGTTCATTCTTTGCCACAGGCTCTTGCTATGTAATCCAGGCTGCCTTCGAATGCTCCATCCTCCTGCCTCAGTCTCAAGAGTTCTGGGATTATAGACACGCATGCACATGCCCAGCTGTTGCCCCACTTTAGTAGGTGTGGCAAATACTTGGAGGCAATAGGCGGCTGGGCACAATTATGGGAGAACAAAGAACCGAGTTCCATTACTACCTACCTGCATTTGCAGGGTAACTGGGGACGTCCTTATGGAGCAAAAAGTAAAATAGGATACTTGGAAATGGGGGAAAGGAGCTGGGGCTATTTTACTTACAAAAGTAAGGAATTTGGATCAATTAATAGCCCTCAATAATATGCCAGGTTATAACAAGCATAGTGTTATTTATTTTCTATATCATAAGATGAACAAACAGGATTTAACTAGAAGGGGCCAGGGAGATAGCTCAGTAGAATAAACGCTTGCCTGGCAAGTGCAAGGGCCTGAGTTTAATCCCCAGTTCTGAAAAACAAACAAAAAAAAAAGTAATTAATTAATAAAAAAAGATTTAATTAAAGAACTGGTTTCCCCAAATCCCTAAGTTATCCAAGCTGGGCTCAAATTTGGAATCCTGCCTCATCCTCCTAGAGTTCTGAGTGAATGCCTTTTTTTTTTTGGGTGGAACTAGGGGTTGAACTAGGGCCCTTGTGCTTGCCAGGGAAGCATTTATTCCACTGAGCCATCTCCCCAGCCCCTAGAGTTCTGAGATCACAGGCATTTACCATCATAGCCAGCTGGGGGTGGGTTATATATTTTATATCCTTAGTGCTACCACAGCATTTGACACATAATACATTGACAATAAATACTTGAGATAGAAGTACTGGTAATTGAAAAAAAGGTAAAATTACAGATAGAAGAGATTACTCATATTTATAAATAATTGAAGCTTGAGTCAGAGTACTAATCCAAATAATCGCCCCACCCAACACACTTTGGGTGCTAGGGATTGACCTGGGGCTCTGTACATGCTAGGCAACTCTCTACCACTGAGACTATTCTTAGTCCTACATAATACCTTGAAGTTTAATTTACTCTGTCCTGACATTGTTTTTGAATGTAATAAACATTAAAACACAAAATCACAGCATGGCTCATCATTTGCTAACTAAGGTAAGCTCAGCTAATTAAGGACAAAACTAAGTCTAAGTACGTAAATTAGAATTTAAAGGCGGTAGAAAAAGATGAAAGTATACAGCCTTGATTTTCTTTAAAGCATAAAATACTTAATAAATGAAAGTGTCACTTCCTTCAGTATAACTTAATAGGTTTCCAGCCGATTAACATAAACAAATTACCGTTTTATCTTCATCCAGGAAAATCTCTCTGGCCTCCTCATAATTACAAACTTCTTCATTGCATTCTCTTTCTAGGTCACTGGGAAGGAAAAGCTCCAAATCAAACCTATTGTACAGGAGGCGGCGATGTATGAAAAAGTTCGCTTCTTCTTTTGATGCAAAGACTAATAAAGATATTAAAAAAAATTTGAACACTGAGAAAGAGAAAGTATAAAATTCCTGTTTTTAACTATAGAACAAGTGAATAGTTCTCTTGATGTGGTTAAATTATACCAAATTTTCTTATATGGCTTTATTTTTCACTTATTTATTTTTAAATCTACAAAACCATAAATTATAAAAAAAAAAAAACAACAAACCCAGTGGTTTAAGGAGTTCATTTAAATGTTATAAAGTATCTGCCATTAACAGTAAATGGGGGGCAGCCAAATAGCTCAGCAGATTAAAGGGCCTGCAAGCAGGTGCAAGGGCTGGGGTTCAATCCCTGGGCCTGCCGTGCCAGCACTGACCCCCGGGGCATGCTGAGATAGCAATTGAGTCTGGACATGGTGGCACATGCCTGTAATCCCAGCTCTTGGGAGGCTATAAACAGGTGGATCACTACGAGTCCAATCTAGTAGTGAGACCCTGAACACCCTGTAGACCCTTCCCTTACAAAAAAAAAAAAAAAAAAAAGAATTTGGCAGGGGAGATGGCTCAGTAGGATAAGCACTTGACTGGCAAATGCAAGGATCTGAGTTCAATTCTCGGTTCCACCAGAAAAAAAAAAGAGTAAATAGGAAGTTGGATATTTGCAAGTGATCTTTGTGATTTAAATCTTAGCACCTCCCAAATTTACATATGGTGACACCATCCTCTCCAATAACGAGCTGGGTAATTATATTGGCATCCATCCTGACTTTGATGAATTGCCACTTTATGTTTCTTGGGAAATAAAGTGTTAGTGGTCTGGGTCATGATACAAAGTTGAAAATTAAGGGTTGAAATTAAACTTTCTTTTAAGGTCCAATTCTTCCTAACTGCATGAGTGCTTTGATTAAAATCCTTAGGATCCACAACTTTAATAATGAATTGAGTGGATAGCAGGGAAGAAAACACAAATATTTTTTATAGTACTGGAGATAAAGTCCAGTGAGAGATGGACACAATTGTGAATTCTTTGCTATGACAGTAAATACATGCATGTAGATGTGTATGTCTGAGGTATTTCTATCTACTACCAGTGCATTTATCTCTCTATCTGTGTACAAATATCTGTATAGTACTTACTACTTGCCAAGCCATGTTTTTTTTAACTTTTACATGTTTGTGACACATGATGATTACAGTTGTTTGGGCCATTGGTACATG
>NW_004524594.1:15869996-15915240 GCF_000260255.1 Octodon degus
TTTTTTGGTGGTACCAGGGATCGAACTCAGGACTTTGACCTTGCCCTTGCCAGGCAGGCACTTACACCACTGAGCTATATCCCCAGCCCCAAAGAAACACTTCTTCCCTTTTTTTTGGTGGGATCAGGGATTGAACTTAGGCCCTTGCACTTGCCAGGCAAACGCTTATTCTACTGAGCCATCTCCCCGGCCCCATAACACCCCTTTTTACATCTCCTTTCCTTCTCCTTGTCTTCCCACGTGCATAAGATCTATGCTCCTGTTTCCCTTTGCTATCTCTTATTTTGCTAGTTATTTACCTTTTGGGTTTCTCATATAAGGGAAACCATGTGATGGTTTAAGTTTTGTGTGACTTTCAAATGTGACCCAAGGAAACAGCATCAAGACCTGATCACGAGGGCACATACCTGCAGCCCCAGCTGCTTGTGAGGCTCAGGCAGAAGGAATGAACGTTCTAAGACAGCCTGAGCCACCCAAGACACTGGCTCAAATAAAAACGGAAGGCTGAGGATATAGTTCAGTAGTTAAGTACTTGTCTAGAATGTTCGAGCTTGAGTTTGAGTTTGATCCCTAGTATTGGAAAAAAACGAATCCCATTATGGCAATATTTCAAAACCTACTAACCTTAAAGTCATTCTGGTGTCACATGAAAAGAGTTTAAGTGATTACACCAAGATGATAGGCTGAGACTGAAATTCAGAAACCTTCTGACAATTAACTCAAAATGATTAAAAGAATTTTAAAGTGATACCTCTTTTCACTGTTAGTCTTTAGCAAAAGAAGAATCTATTAAGGTGAACAATTATTAGGCCATTCCCTAGAAAGCATGGTTTAGAAAATCAGTGCTGGTTTTTGAGTGATTTTGGGTTGGCTATTTATTCTTTTTTTTGTTTTTTTGGTGGTACCAGGGATTGAACTCAGGACCTCGCACTTGCCAATTTATTCTTTGTTTCTTTTTAAAAATATATACTTGGTACTAGGTCACATTACACAGTTAGGACTCATAGCGACCCTCCTGGTGTCAGCCCCCCAGTGTTGGGATTATAGGTGTGCACCACCACACCAGGATTTAGTCATAGGCTCAGCGCACATGGGGGCAGGACCATCGCAGCATGAGGTATCAGGGATCAAACCCTGGTCCCTGCACTAAGCAGGTGCTTAGTCCCCTGAACTATCTCGTCAGCACTTGGCTATTTATTCTTAGTCCCTTGAGAGCAGTCACATCTTATTCAAGACTGTTTTTTCTATAAATAAATTAACTTTGTAAACAGGTCTGAATTTTCTACAGGTATTTCACCCAATACCATAGCCACTGTATATAGTTACTAAGCCTTTGATAGGTGGCCAATTTGAACTGAGATGTATTGAAAATATAAAATACACACAAGATTTTAAAACTTTAGTATGGAGGGAAAAAAGGACATTATTTACCTCAATAAAGTTTCATGCTGCATTCTTTGAGATAATGATATTTGAATATTTGGTTAAATTAACTACACTATTAAACTTAATTTTATCTATTTCTTTTTAAAACATGTATTAGAAAAAAATAAATTATTATTTTTTTAGAAATATTAAATTATTTTTGTGGCTCACATTGTATTTCTTCTGCCTAGCACTATTCTCGAGTATCAATTTTTATGTTATAAATAACATGTGGGCTACTGGAACCAAGGAGAAAGCTGGGATGGAATAATTGGTGATAGTTATTTTATATTAAAAAGTGAAAGCTGGGCACGGTGGTGCATGTCTGTAATTCCAGCACTTGGAGGCTGAAGCAGGAGGACTGGCAGGAGTTTGAGGTCAGTGTGGGCTACACAGTGAGTTGAAGGCCAGCCTGAACTATATAATGAGACCTTATATTGAAACACTCAAGGGGGGAAAAAAAATGCAAAAAAGTGGAACACAGGCCAGTGTGATTAAATACTTCTGTTCTTTTCCCCCTCACTCGCCTTCCTGTACATTTTATGCTGCCCCCGAGTGGAGAAAGCATGACAATTTTCCAGACTTCCATCACACTTCCCCAGGTGTCCTACAGAGGCTTTCCAATAAGTGTCCTTGTTCCTGCATAATCTGTTGTTGACACAACAGCCAGAGAGAGCCCTTTAAAAAAAAATCTAAGTCAAACTGTGTTCTTATTTCTTGTGATGTGTGTGTGTGTGTGTGTGTGTGTGTGTGTGTGTGTGTGTGTGTATGACTGGAGATTGAACTCAGGGCACTGACAAGGAGCTATATCCCCAGTTCATTTTTATTTTTAATTTTAAGACAAAGTGGCACTCATTTGCCCGGGATGGACTCACACTTGCGATTCCTCTTTCAGCCTCCCAGAGGGCTGGGATTGCAAATGTGTAATACCAGGACTGGCTCATTCTTTAGTTGAGACAGGGTCTTGCTAAACTGCCCAGGCTGACCTCAAACTTGTGGCCCATCTGCCTTAGCCACCACAACTAGCCGCTTTTAAAACCTCCTGATATCAGTTTCATCTTCTACAGAATGAAAACTAAATTTCTTACAGTGGCCCACGGGCCCCGCACAACCTGGTCGCAAGCCCTTATCCTCTGACCTTGTCTTGTACCTATTACATATCGGATCAACTTCATGGTATTTGGGCTTACTAATAGGATTCATTCAGTACTATCTGAAGTTTTGGGGGTCTCCTGGGAGCTTTGGAATGAATCCTCTGCAGATAAGGAGGAACTATCTCCATTTATCATTTCCATTTGCATTGGAAAGCTTTGCTAGTGTGTTCTATAATTCTCCTGGGTCAGGGTTACACCACTACTCTTCTCTGCTCCAGGGGTCGGTGTTTCTACCTCTGCTACAGAATTTATGGAGAATGTACCCCCTGCCCTCCCCACCAGATACAGAGGTCCTCCAGGACAGCAGTTACACTCCTTCATTTATACATCTCCAGCACCTAGCATAGGGCCTGGCCCACAGTAGATGTTCATAACGTACCGATGAAACAAATTGGCTTTCACTTATGTTGGATCCTCATCTTTAAATCCTGCAGGCATCTATAGTCTTCTACACTCGGGTACGATTTCTGCATTGCTTCCATAGTGTATGATGACTTTGAAAGTAATTTTTGTGCCCGTGTCATGTGAATGAATATACTCACATTCTGGGGGCATCACAGCAGTCCTACTAAGTGTAGACCATCTATCTGCCTTACATATACAGCTCATATATTTGATGTGATTTGGGAGATCCAATTGCCTACAATTCTGGCATTGGAGTTTGCTTCTAACTTAGGGTATTGTCCTAAGACGCACACTCAATAAGCTAATAATTCTTAATAAATCAGTCAGAAGTATTAGTGTAACAAATCTTTCTCAAATGAAAAAGAGCTGACAGGAGGATCTGATGAGAAGTGACAAAGGACATGCATGTGTGGCTCTGGGGTGGAGAAGGACAATGAATAGACATGGAGAAGAATGCTTAAAGCCAAAAGCAATTTTCCTTTGTCTGTCTTTTTTTCTGGGTAAGGCTTTTAGAGTATGGACCAAGAACCAACCTATTTATGATCTAGAGCCTAAAATGCATGGACTTCTAGGTAAGTCAGTTCCAAAAATCTCTCAGCCATCTCTCTTTATCTAGACAACCAGACTTTTCAAAGTCAGAAAGAACCACAGAGATCATTCTGCCTGTACTCCCATTATTTTACAGACAAGGCATTCCAGCCCAAAGATAGCAAGTATTCTGCCCAGGTCTCGCAAGCAGGTCATACTAGGGGCTCCAGGTGTCAGAGTGTAGCTCAGAGGTAGATCGCGAGCCTAACATGCCCAAAGCCCTCAGTTCCAACCCTAGCAGCACACACACACACACAAACAAGTCCAGACTAGACGAGGACATCCTGTCCATCCTTCCAGAAACAACAAGCAATTGTGTTCCATGTGATTATCACACAGCTTCATCAAACAGAAAAATCACTAATTTTCAGAAATCTAAACCAGATCTTAAACACAGATTTCACCAAAGGAAACTCACAGAGACAAATTCCTACACATTGTAAAGTACATAAAAAACCCAAACATTACCATATAAGCTACAAATTAAACTACACGCTATTTTAGTGTTTCTCTGGTTCATGGAGGCATATAATTTTCTCTTGAGATCTCTAATGGGAGGCTCCGGTTTCCAGGAGGGCTTTCTCGCAAACACAGTCCTGCTTACCTTGTTGTGGCGCATGCCTGGAGTCCTTCGGATTTCTTGTGCGAGGAGGAAGCGCCAAGGTAACTGTGGGCAGTTGGCTGAGCAGAATCAGAAGTGTGAACATAGTCTGGCAGCTGTCAAACAAACTAAAACAAAGAGAAAAGACGCATCAAAAAAGTCCCTGGCTCAATAGTTTTGAGTTTCGGTGGGAACTGAGTCACCCGACCTGTTTTACCCAAAACCACCGCGTGAATGCGCCCCGCGCGCGGTTTCGGTCGCCGGGACCTGGGAAGTAGCCCCCGAGAGCGCCTAGGGGCGCACGCTGCGCCGGCCCCTCCAGACTCTGCGGAGCGCGGATCGGACCCTTGAGGCTCTCTGTTGGGGTCGGATCCCCCCCGGGGCCCCGCACCTGGAGCTCCCGGTACATGTTCCAGCAGCCCCGGGACCCGAGACCTGTTGTTTGGAGCCACGGACCCTCGGTCTCTGGCGCCCAGCTAGGTCTCAGAGACAACCCGGCCCAGCTGTCTCCGGCCCTGCGCGCAGACAGAGGGGGCGCCTAAGTCCTCCGAGGGGCGCGCGTTTTCCTGCCCGCGCCCGACGAGGCCGCCGCCAGCAGTGGGGCGGAGGACGCGGCTGCCAAGGGACACCTGGCGGCGCTCCTCCTCCGGGGCCGGCTCACCTGAGGCGGGCGGGCCTCTGCCGGCGTCTCCTGGCTTCTGTCCCAAGTTCTGGGTGAGCCGGTCTGTCTCCGGTCACCAGCTGTGCCTCCGCCTCGGTGACGCGGCTGGCGGTGTGGGGACTCCCCGCGTTTCTCTGCATTCAGTTAAACAGAACGCCCGCCCAGCACCAGGGGTTTTTCTCTTAGAGTGGCATGAAGCTAGGGGTTATGTTAGGTCAAATATCCGCAAAGAGTTGTCCAGAGATGTGAATGAAATACACATAAGAAAAGATGGTTTGTTAGTAATAGGAAATAAGAACTGACCTGAAAGTGAATCGATCTGACTAGTTCTCAAATGGTGGTTCAACAGGTCCGATGGATGTCTCCCAAATCCTTTCAAGGGATGTCTGGGGTCAAAATCATTTCCAGATCCGATGTGTTTTGATCGCTTCTAATCTCTGCTGGCTACGGCAAGCTATGGCAAGAGGAACGTCAGGAGTTTGAGGCCAGCCAGGGCTGCACACTGAGCTCAAGGTCAGCCTGAGCTAAGTACAGAGACTCTGTCTCAGAGCCTCTGGAGGGAGAGAGAGAAAGAGAGCAAGGGAGGGAAAGAGGGACAGAGGGAAGGAAGAAAGAGAGAGAATGATTTGACCTTTTCACTTTTGTTCCAAAAGCTCTTTGGCCTATAATGACATCATCACTCTGCTGACTAATAGGAGTGTATGCTTGTGTTTTCTATGGTGGTCGGTGTAAGGTATCAGTATGTACATTTTATATCGAGATTACATAGATTAACAAAATCTGCTTGTTCTCTTATTATTTCTGTACTTTTATTAGGTATCTTTGGTCATATCTACCAGGAGAGCTATAATTTCACTATTCTTAGTGAAATAATTATCTCTTGAAGTCTTGAACTGTTCATTGAGTTTATATGGAGACAAGCAAAAAAGTACACGTTGTGATCTTGATTTGAAATAATATGTTAGAAATTTCTTTCCTTTTTTTTTTTAATATAGAGTCTTGCTATGTAGTCCAGGCTGGCATTGAACTCACAATGTCACCCAGGCTGGCCTTAAGCTCATGGTTATTGTCCTACCTCAGCCTTCTAAGTGCTGGGATTACAGGCGTGTGCCACTATGCCCGGCTATTTTAATTTTGGATTAATTCAATTTTCTCCAAATTCTTTTTCTCCCTCTAGAGCCTTTGTCTGTTTTATTCTTTTTTTCTTTTCTTTTTTACAGTACTGGAGATTGAACTCAGGACCCTGCATTTGCCAGGCAGGCACTTATTCTACTGACCTATCTCCCCAGCCCTTGTCTGTTTTATTCTTATTGAGAATCAATATTACTGAATAATTCCTCAGTTTTCTGCAGAACTTTTGTTCTGCAGATTTCTTCTAGCAAGTGCTTTTTCTCATCCTTTCTCTCCTTCTCTTCCTTCTCACTTTCTGTTTGGCTGTCTTGGGCTCTGGCCTGTTCTGACAATGGGTTCTTCTCTGGCTCTTATGTAAGCAATAGGAGACTAGAAAGAGGCTAGGAATGATTCCTCCTAGTTGAGTACAAAACAGGAAGGGTTGACCATAACACACGTTCTTCCAAGGCTCCCGAGGCCCAACGCCCTAGAATAGGGAGATAAACATCCCAGCCTCTGTTTCTGGAGAACTGATGTGCCTGAGATCTATATCTAGGAATGTGGGCCTGTGAAATTTTCAGGGGGCAAAAACTGGCTCCTTCATTCATCTTTCAGTTTTCCACAGTACCCAGCAGGGTGCCTTTTACACGGTTTATGCTCCATACATTTTCAGTAGGCAGAAGCAAGTTATTCCAGGTAGGAAAAGTGTTTCATGCTGATTGGAGGGAGGGAGGCAAAGGGTCAAACGTCTCGCGCTATGAAATCAGCAGATGTGAATTTTGATGGAATTCCCTGGTAGAATGAGTCCACCCACATATCTGGCTATTTGGAGCAGCACAAGGGAGGCTTTGTTCTTGCATCAATATCAGAGTTTACAGGCTGGGAGGGGAGGCGGACAGAGAAGTAAAAGTGCTTCTCAGTGGTGAATTCCATCCCCGATGATTCCCTGTAATATGGGTCCGAACAAATGTGAAACGTTTGGCATAATGCGTACAAACTTTAACCACTATGGAACTGCAAGGTATTTTGAGGCTAGATGGGAAAAAGGAGAGACAGAGAGGGAGAGAGGGAGATAGGGAGAGAGAGATACAGAGAGAGAAAGAGAGAGAGAGAGAGAGAGAGAGAGAGAGAGAGAGACACAGAGATGGAGAGACAGAGACAGAGACAGACAGACAGACACACACACACAGAAAGAGAGAGACAGAGACAGAGACAGAGACAGACAGAGAGAGACAGAGACAGACAGAGACAGAGACAGAGGGAGAGACACAGAGAGACAGAGACAGAGACAGACAGACAGACACAGAAAAAGAGAGACAGAGACAGAGACACAGAGAGAGACAGACAGAGACACAGAGACAGAGAGACAGACAGAGAGACACTCAGAGAGAGACACAGACAGAGGGAGAGACAGAGACAGAGACAGACAGAGACAGAGACAGACAGACAGACACACGTGCGCACACACACACACACACACACACACAGAAAGAGAGAGAGAGAGAGAGAGAGAGAGAGAGAGAGAGAGATCTGTAATGATAATGTCCAAGGCTTCTGATTTTTTCTGCAGTCTCCGTGCTGTATTCATTTCTTTATTTTGCGCCATTTGTTCTGAAAAGTTGCCGTATTTTGTGTCCCTTTCCCCAAAGCATTGTAAGTGCTTCCACAGATAGTACTTTTGTTACTCTGGTCATCTGTGGAGTTGGAAAGATGTTATGATTCGCACTTCACAAAGAGGTATTTTGAAGCACGAAGTAAATGAGGAGCCACTGGCCACGCCTTCGCCTGGCTCTTGACTCTTTCAAGGGCTTTCTCTGAGTTAAGAAGCAGTGCAGGGTATTAGACAAATAATTATTCTGTTTGAAAGGAAATAAGGAAAAAATCAGGGGCCAGGGAGATAGCTCAGTAGAGTAAGTGCTTGCCTGGCAAGCACAAAGGCCTGAGTTCAATCGCCAGTTCCAAAAGAAAGAAAGAAAGAAAGAAAGAAAGAAAGAAAGAAAGAAAGAAAGAAAGAAAGAAAGAAAGAAAGAAAGAAAAAAGAAAAAAATCAGAGCGAGGAGACTGATGGACGTGGGTTAATGTGATCAGGCATCTGAGTTTGAGTCCACAGCTGCCCACTTACCTGGGTGGATTCAGGAATGAATGGAAACTGGCTGCGCTGTGTGGGCTGCAGGATCAGCTCCAGGAGCCAGCCGGGAAATGTCGCGGCTGTAGCTATGAGGCCCTGCGGTGGAAAGTGGTGTCTACATCCTCGAAGATAAGCAGATGACGGCGGCGTAGTCCTTAGATTGCTCCAGGCAGGAAAGCAGCTCTACTGACCTTAATGTTTTTGTGACATTTTAGCCTTGCTATTTCTTTCTTACTTTTTTTTTTTTTTTTTTTTGCCTTGATATTTCAACATCAATTATCTGCTATGAAATCAGCAAGCAGAAAATGGAATCCTATTCATTAAGGGTACAAATATACCAATACGTAGGTATTTTCACATTCATCAAATAGAACTGAAAGGTTTTATCTTTTGTTGTTTTTTGAGACAGGCTTTTGCTACGTAGTTTATTTATTTATTTATTTATTTATTTATTTATTTTTTGGTACTGGGAATCAGACTCATGGTCTCATGCTTGCCAGGCGGGTGCTGTGCCCTGAGCCACATCCCCAGCCTGCTATGTAGTGTAGACCAATCTTGAACTCATTATGTAGCCCAGGCTGGCCTCAAACTCAGTGATTCTTCTGTATCAGCTTTCCAAGGGTTGAGATTACAGATATGTGTCACCATGCGTGGCCTAAAATTTTTATCTTGTGCCATCTTATGCTGGAGAGAGTGGCTGTCGTCTAGAGGTCAACCAGAGGCAGCTGTTGGGGAGGCTGTGGGGAGGGAGGAGCCCTTTGCCACTGCTGGTGGGAGTGCAGGCTGGTGCAGCCCTTGTGGAGATTTCTCAAGGAGCTGGCATTGGAGGTCCCATTTGGGCCAGCTGTTCCCCTCGTGGGTTTTTTTTCCAGGGGAACTGAGGTCATCGTGCTGCAGAGCTCTGTGTGCGCCCATGTTTGTTGGTGCAGTTTGTTGTGGCTGTTTCTTGTTGGCAGCCCAGGTGCCCATCGGCTGAGGAATGGATAGAGAAGATGTGTTTTTTTTTCTTACGTATTTAGTACAGGGTCTACAGGGTCTCACTAAACAGATCGGACTTGTAGTGATCCTCCTGTTTTTCAGCTTCCTAAACACTGGGATTACAGGTACTTGCCACCATGCCTAGTCTCAGTCGCTGTCTCAGTGTTCCCTGGGGGCGGGGCTAGCACAGTAGGTGGAAATCGAATCCCAGCCCCTGCATCTGCCTAAGCAGGTGCTTTAGTCCGCTGAGCTATCTGGCTGGCTCTGATGTGGTGTTTTTACATGACTTAGTATTACTCAGCTGTGGGGGAAGATAACCTTGGGGCTTTGGTGGGTGGATGGGTGCACCTAGAGACTGTATTAATGGATTAAACAGATCAGACCCACGTATGCAAACGTCGTGTTGTGTTGCAGGTGTGGGAACATGAAGGAGTGAATATGATCTGAAGAGTCCAGTGGATACTGTGAAAGGGAAAGAATTTGTTCAGTGGGAGGGGAAAGCTGGCATGGGGAGGGACAAAAGGAAGAGAAAGGAAAAAGATATATGTATGTATGTATGTATGTATGTATGCATGCAGGATGATTTGGATGGTTTGCTGGTTTCTGCTGGTCTTTTGAGAGGAGCAGTTAATGTTTAATTTATTATTATTTTTTTATTTAGTACAGGGTCTATAGGGTCTCATTACTTAGATCAGACTCATAGTGATCCGCCTGTTTTCAGCCTCCCAAGAGCTGAGGTTACAGGCACATGCCACTACTCCCAAAGTTTTTTCTTTTTATGCTATTTACTTTTTTTTTTTTTTTTGCAGAACCAGGGATTGAACTCAGACCCTTGCGCTTGCCAGGGAAGCGCTTATTCTACTGAGTCATCTCCCTGGTCCCTCTTTTTAATTTCCTATAACCTTTTTGTTGTTATTTTGTTTTGTTGTCAAACCAGTTTTGCACATTTATATCTGGTGGCTTGGACAACTAATTTGAAGATAACATCATGCAGCACAGCAGCCATTGTTGGGTTCCTACTTGGTGAAATTTTGTAGAGTTTTTAATGTTTTTTTATTAGTATTTTGTATTCTTTAAAATTTTTTTAAATCTTAAACACCTCTTAGAAACATTTGACAAGGTGTATATTTAATTCTATCATTTAAGAACAGAGATTGTTAATAATAAAACAAATACACAAGAACAGTGACAGAGGGGCCGGGGAGATGGCTCAGTAGAATAAGTGCTTCCCTGGCAAGCGCAAGGGTCTGAGTTCAATCCCCAGTTCTGGAAAAAAAAAAAAAAAAAAAAAAAAAAGAACAGTGACAGAGGTCAGGTTTTCTCTCATACCCTTCGTAGTGATAAGAGCTAAACATTGCTTTAAAAAAATCATCTTTGGGCTCAGTGATGTAGCTCAGCAGCCCAGTACCTGCCTGGAAGCAAGAGGTCATGAGTTCAATTCCTAGTATGAAAAAACACAAACAAAAACAAAAAAACAACTCACAGTCTTTACAGGATGCAAAGGAACTTGAATCAATGTGGTTTCCTGCTGCCCCAGGAGCCTAAGTTAGGCGCCTGTGTCGCAGCTGGTCATAGGACTATCATTCGGTTATAGAACTTGGCATTCTTCCACGCACAATAATTCTACACTCTTCAGGTCACCTTACCACCGTGATTGTACTCGCTGATGGCCACACATTCTTTTGGTTTCTTTATGTTAACTGCTATGCTAGTAATCATAATGTTCTAAATCAATGTATTTTTTTACACCTAAGTTTATCTAACATGAGTTGCAAAACCATGCTCTTTCATAGATATAGCATGTACAAAGGGAGTTTAAATAGATTACGTACTTTTTGTTAAAAAAAGTATTTATTTGGCACAGGATCTGACTATGCAGCTCAGACTTGTAGCGATCCTCCTGTCTTAGCCTCCCCAGAGTTGGAATTACAGGTGCGGGCCACAACACCCAGGTTTGGTGGCCCATGTGGAATGTGGTTCGGGGATCAAACCCAGGTCCTTGCATTTGCTTAGATGCTGAGCTATTTCCCCAGCCGCAGATTATGTACTTTGACCTCTACAATTGACAGTGTTCCAGAAAAATTGGTTAAACTGAGTGTGGTGGTGTGTACCTGTAATCTAAGCTCCTTAGAGGCTGAGGCAGGAGGATCTTGAGTTTGAGACTAGGTAGACACCATACTGAAACACCTATCACATATCAAACAAACAGGTACTAGAATCATTCATTAATTCCATGTTGGAGAAGAACAATAACACAGCGGTGATAAATTGTCAAGCCAGGATCCTTCTTGTCTTCCTTTGGTGAAGGATAATCTTTTGTTACCTATGTATCAGTGTGGCAGGGAACCCTCATGTGGGCCATTAACTAGCCCCACCAAAGTCAATTATCTGTTGTTTCAAATTTATTTTTTTTTTATTTTTAAATTTTATGTGTGTGTGTGTGTGTGTGTGTGTGTGTGGCCAGCTCAGCCCACCAGGGGGCAGGCCTGGCTGGCATGTGGTGCTGGGGGATTGAACCGCAGTCCCTGTGCTTTGGTAAGCTTGTTCTAAGTAGGTGCTTTAGACCACTGAGCCATCTCACCAGCCCCCTCTGCTGTTTCAGACAGTGTAACCTAATCATTTTTTCATTTTTGTCAGTGCTTAGCTGAGGGCTTAGCAAATACTCCATTAATGTTTGCTGAATGAATTAATACATAAATCATCCTTTCCATCAGTTTTGGTCAAACTATTCTAAGTAATTTGTTTGCTTATATTTTTGCAGTAGTGAGTTTTTTTTTTTTTTTTTTTTTTGCAGAACTAGGGATTGAACTCAGACCCTTGCACTCGCCAGGGAAGAACTTATTCCACTGAGCCAGTGAGATTTCTTTTTTTTAATTGGCAGAACTGGGGATCGAACTCATGCCTTTGCGCTTGCCAGGGAAGTGCTTATTCCACTGAGCCATCTTCCCGGCCCAGTAGTGAGAATTGAACTGAGGATCTCTCTTAAATTTTTTTGAGACAGGGTCTCAGTATGTAGACCAGGCTGGTCTTGAATTATAGTGATTTTCCTGCTTCAGCCTCATAAGTACTGGGATTAAAAACATGCACTACCACACCTGGCTTAAACCCAGAGTCTCTTGCATGATAGGCAAGAGCTCTAGTGCTGGGTCACATCCAGGTCCTTTCTGTTTTATTGTGAGACAGTGTCTCACTGCAATACCTAGATTTGGACAAGTCCACCACTATGGGCCATGTGATCTACAAATGCAAGGGAATCAGCAAAAGAACCACTGAACAATTGTAGAAGGAGGCTGCTGAGGTGAGAAAGGGTTTCTTCACGTCAGCCTTGGTCCTGGATAAACTGAGGGATGAATACGAGGATGGTATCCACACTGAGATTTCTCCATGGAAATCTGAGACTAGCATGTGCTGTGCAACTATCCTTGATGCCCCAGGACACAGAGACCTTATGAAAATCATCACTAGAGGCGCTGACTGTGCTGTCCTCATTGTTGCTGCGGGTGTTGGTGAATTTGAAGCTGGTATTTCTAAGAATGAGCTGACCCAGAGCATGCCCTCGGGCTCACATGCCGGGTATGAAGCAATTCATTACTGGTGTTAACAAAATGGATTCCATGGAGCTACTCTACAGCCGGAAGAGAGAAACAAATCATCAAGGAAGTGGAAACTTACATTAAGAACACTGGCCACTAACACAGTAGCATTTGTATCCATTTCTGGTTGGAATGGTGACAAGATGCTGGAGGCAAGAGCTAAGATGGAGTGGGTCATGGGATGGAAACTCACCCATAAAGATGGCAATGCTCGTAAAAACTTGTGGCTTGAAGCTGTGGATTGCCTCCTACCACCAGCTCACCCAACTGACAAGCATGTGTCTATTCTTCCAGGATGTCTGTGAAATTGGTGGTGTTGGTACCACCCTTGTGGGCCTAGGGGAGAGTGGTGTGGTGTTCTCAAACCTGGAAGGTGGTCGCCTTTGCCTCCATCATTGTTACAAGTGGGGGAAAGTCTGCTGAATGCACTGTCAAGCTTTGAATGAAGCTGTCCCTGGGGACAATATGGGCTTCAATTCAGCAACATGTCTGTCAAAGGTATACTTGAGGGCAGTGATGTTTGTGGCAGCCAAAATGACCCTGCCATGGAAGTAGCTGGCTTCACCGCTCAGGTGATTGTCCTGAAATATCCACACAAATCAGTCCTGGCTCTGTCCCTGTCCTACACTGTCACACAGCTTATATGCTTGTGGATTTTCTGGACTACAAGACAAGACTGATGGGCAGTTTGCTAAGAAGCTGGAAGATGGCTCTATATCTCCTGATGCTGCTGGTGGTGACCGGGTTCTAAGCAAACCCATGTAGGCTGACAATTTCTCTGACTCCTTGTCTCTGGGTCATTTGCTGTTCATGATTTGAGTGAGTTTCATCAAATCAGTAGAAAAGAAGGCTGCTGGAGCTGGCATAGCCACCAAGTCTGCCCAAAAAGCTCATGAATACTGTTTCTGACACCTATCACCCTGGTCTTAATCAGTGGTAGAAGAAGGTCTCAGACTGTTTTCATAATTGTCCATTTGTACTTAGTAGTGAAAGACTGGTTAATGATAATAGTACATCATAAAACCTTCAGAAGAAAGGAAAATGTCTTGGGAACTATCTTAGTACATGTGTATGTGTTTTAAATTATTAGGTTTTTAAAATCCCTTTTTTTTTAGACAGAGTCTTGCTAGGTAGCCCAGGCTGGTCTTGAGTTCAGAGTGATCAGGTTCCGCAGTATAGGATTACAGTCTGTGCCACTATGCCCAATAAAACACACCCTTTTTAGTGGAGGCAACTTGACCAAAAATCTGTCACAGAATTTTGAGATCCATCAAACAAAGTTTAATTAGAAGAAAAAAGAAACCAAATAGATCACTGGAAAAACACATTTACAACACATATGATAGGTAGAGGGTTAAGATCACTACTGTTTAAAGTGTTATAAGATGTTAACAAGAGAAAAGATTATTTAAAAACAAGCACATATGGGCTGGGCATGTGCCCTAGCACGGGAATGTTTGCTTCACATTGGCAATGTCCTAGGTTCCATTCCCCAGCACTGCAGAAAAGAAGAGAGAAAAAAGAAAAGAGAAAAAAACAAAACAGCAAATACACAACTCATAAAATATGGAAATAATCAGTAAATGAAAACAATAGGCAATAACTATACCTTAGAAAATATTTAGCTTCACAGAGATAAGTATTGAAGTAAGATTCATTACATTCTAGGGGCTGGGGATATAGCTCAGTGGCATATGCGCTTCCCTGGCAAGCGCAAAGTCCAGAGTTTGATTCCCAGTACTTAAAAAAAAAAAAAAAAAAAAAAAAAAGATTCATTATATTCTAGTTAGATCAGTGAAGATTTATAAAAATAATGCATTCACTTATGTTCTTAAAGCTGATTTGATTACACTCACCCCTTGTCATCCAGACTTGGCTTCTTCCTGTACAGAATTTTTCCAGTGAAAATTGGTTTTAATTTACTCTTTTTTTCCCCCATAATTTCATTGAGAAACAAATAGCAATGAGACGGTTTCAAACCAAATTGGTAGGACAGTTTCAATAATTAACACATTGCATACATTCTTCCTAGTGTTTTTTTTTTTTTTTTTTAAATGTATTTACTACAGGGTCCACAGGGTCTCACTGCACAATGATCCTCCTGTTTTCAGCCTCCCAACTGCTGGGATTGCAGGCGTGCCACCAAGCCCACTGTCAGTCACTGTCTCAGCACAACCCAGGGATGAGGCCTGCACTACACAATGGGGATCAAACCCTGCTCCCTGCATCTGCCTAAGCAGGTACTTTAATCCACTGAGCTATTTGGCCGGCCCTTTCTTTTCTTTTTTCATTGTGTGGCTGGTGGGTAAAGATGCTACCTTCTCAATCACTCTCTCATTGCAGCTCTGAGGTCTCCCTCACTGATTCTGATGGTTTACTTGCTCATCATTTTTTAGATTTGTCACGAACAGGCTCAAAAAAGCTTAGTTTATATAACTTAAAAAAAAAAAAAAAAAGAAAAAAAGGACAAGTTGACCTCCACAAAATGAACTGGCTTTTTTCCTCACCTCCGTGACTTTTCAAGAAGTCAATAAATACTTTTCTGATTTTCTGTTATAAAAGCAGTACTTACTGCTTCTCATAGAAACTTTAGGGGATAAGAAAAACAAGAGTAGGACGTCTAATTTCCTCTTCAAGTGAATCATTTGGGGTACAGCATTCCAGGCTTGTACCCTGTAATGTATACATTACACATACACTCCCCTCCATACAATGGGAAATGTCAACATTACCCATGTAAACAGCAGATAGTAATTTTTTTTTTGCTTTATTTTATTTATTTATTTACTTTTTTGGTAGTGGGCATTGAACCCAGGGTTTCTGAAATTGAGCTACCTCCCAGCTCTTTTCACTTATTTTCTTTTTTTGAGGCAGGGTCTCCTATGCAGTTCAAGCTGGCCTACAACTCACTTTGTAGCCCCAGGCTGGCCTCAAACTCACAGCAATTCTCCTGCCTCAGTCTCCGAAGTGCTGGGATTATGCGTGTGCACCACCCTGGCCAGCTGTTCATTTTTTATTTAGAGACAGTATCTCTCTAAGTCTGGGCTGGGACTTGTGCTTTGTCTGCCCCAGACTCTCAAGAGTGCTACTGGGAATACAAGTGTGCAGGATCATGCCTCGTGAACAGGTATTACAATAAAAAAAAGGTTTACAAGCAGCCTTCTGCGGGCTGGGGAGATAGCTCAGCAGTCTAAGTGCCTGCCTGGCAAGCACAGGGACCAGAGTTTGATCCCTGGTACCGGTGCTCGCCTGTAATCCCAGAGTTGGGGAGACTGAAACAGGAAGCTCACTATGAGTCTGAACTGTGTAGCGAGACCCTGTATCAAACAAATAAATAAATAAATTTTAAAAAGAAACCTTTTATTTTAATTATTATTATTATTATTATTATTATTATTTTTTTTTTTTTTACAATTAATCAATGGCTATTCATAGTTCTTTTTTCAGTTCTCCGCTGCTATTCTTCTTCTTCTTTTTTTTTTCTTTTCCAGAACCGGGGATTGAACTCAGACCCTTGCGCTTGCCAGGGGAGTGTTTATTCCACTGAGCCATCTCCCCAGCCCACCCCCTGCTATTCTTTGTTGAAATGCATTTTAGCCAAGTATAATTCCAAGATTGTTTGGACTTTTGGTTTTCTTTGTGCGTATTCTATTCTTTGACTTTCTATAGGAGAATGAACTGTCATTTCATCTCTTATTTTTCTTGTACACAAATAGCGACCTATAGTTTAGAGGAGTTATTTGAGTCATTTCACCTATGTACTTAGAACCATATTAAATATTTTCCCTTTCAGAATATTTAACTTCTTGATATCTCTTTAGGCACATTACAAAATATAAACATAAGTGGCAATATAATCCCTTCTTAAATTATGCAAGTGGATTTACTAGGTCAGCTGGCATAGGCAGAGGCGGGAGAGTCAACAGTGGCTGTCTGCTGGCTGTGGCTGGAGGATCCAACTGCTCAGCCTTCGAATAACTTAAATAAATCAAGATAAAAATCATGTGACATAAAATCCACCACTTTAATCCTGCTTAAGTGTCCAATTCAGGGGTTTAATTCTGTTCACAATGTCACATAGCCATCACCATTCTGTAGAACATGTCCGTCACCCTAAAAAGATAATTCTCTCTCTTCCCTGGCAACCACTAATCTACTTTCCGTCTGTATGGATTTGCCTTTTTTGGGCATTTCATATAAGTGTAATCATACAATGTGCGATCTTTTGTTAATTACTTCTTTCCCTTAGCATCATTTGCAAGTTTCACCTAGATTGCAGCATGCACAAATACTCACGCCTTATTCTGGCTGAATGCTGTTCCTCTGTGTGGCTGCATCATATCTTATCTGTTCATCAGAGGAACAGATGTCTCAACTCTAGTTATTATCAACACAGATATTTCTCATTTAGCGACTCACCTCTTTCATGGATATTCAGACTCATAACCTTCTTGGGTTTCCAACTCATCTTTTTTTTTTTTTTTTTTTTGTCTTTTTGAGACAGGGTCTTGCTATGCAGTTCAGGCTGGCCTTGAGCTCACTTTATAGCCCAGGCTGGTCTTGAACTCCAAACCATCCATCTGTCTCAGCCTCCTAAGTGTTGGGATTACAGGCGTGTACCACTGTGCCCAGTTCTTTTTCTTTTTCTTTTTCTTCTTCTCCTTCTCCTCCTCCTCCTCCTTCTTCTCCTTCTTCTTCTTCCCCTCCTTCTTCTGTATAGTTTTGTGCATCTTATTTGTAGAGCCTTAATGTCTTTTCTTTTTGGTACAGTACACTTTGTTTATACAGTACTGTGATTTTTGCTGATACTATTGTACAGTATAGGACTGCAGTTTTAGCTCTGTTATACATAACAGTACTGCATGTAAGAGTTATGCAAACAAAAGCCATCAAGTTGGAGTTTCCTCTGACCATTTCTTTGTTCTGAATGTTGTCATGTACATTTGCATACCATTCCTCATTTAGTGACCAATTCACTCAGCGACTTAGTCTTGGGAACCCAGAGCTCGGATGTCTGTATAATGAAATGCCACATTCAGTGCTGGGATGCCTGGGGTGGGAAGGGCACTCTCAGAGCACTACTCACGTGAGCACACTAGAGCCACTCAGCAATTCTACGAGCGCTGACTTTACTCTTATATCTCATAGTGTTGACTCACCCACAGCCATGAACTAATGATTCACATTGTGGTTGATTTATTTGGTTTTGTTTTTTTTTTTTTTTTTTTTTTTTTGGTGGAACCAAGGATTGAACTCAGGCCCTTGTGCTTGCCAGGGAAGCGCTTATTCTACTGAGCCATCTCCCCGGCCTCCCCCCCTTTTTTTTGTGGTTGATCTATGAAGATACTATCTCCTGTGCCATTCTCTAATTGCACACCTAATATCTTATTTATGTAGTTAGTTTTTTGAGGTACCAGGGATTGAACTCAGGACCTTGTGCTTGCCAGGCAAGTGTTTATCCTACCGAGCTATCTCTCTGGCCCGCAGACCTAGTATCTTCCTTAGTTATCTCTATGTTTTTCTTCTGTGCCAAAAAAAAGTTCTACCCCATAAAAAAAATTAAGGAGATTTATGGGTTACCCTCAAGAAAATGACCTGGCTTTCCCTTTTCCCTCCATAATTTTTATTTATTTTATTTTTGATGTATTTTAGTATAGGGTCTCTTAGTGATCCTCCTGTTTTCAGCCTCCCAAGCACTGAGATTACAGGTGTGCACCACCACACCCAGTCTACCCCATGACTTTTTGAAGAAGTTAATATTTTTGTGATTTTTCTATTATAAAAGCAATACTTACTTGTTTCTTATAGAAACATGGTGTGAGAAAAGAAAAAGAACAATTCTCCCTCTATGTGCACCCCTGGAGCCCAGGACTCCAGGCTTTTTCCCAGACATAAATGTATGGATTATACATGTTGCCAAATCAACTCCCAGAAAGGGTTGCAGATGTTTATGTCTTCCTCTGTAAAACAGAAAATGACAAGAAAGAGCATTATTTTCCATGTGAATTGCAGGTATTAAAATCTTTCTTGGGGCTGGAATATAGCTCAGTGGCACAGGGCCTGCCTGGCAAGCGTGAGGGGTTGGGTTCAATTCACAGTACCAAAAAACTAAATAAATCCTTTCATTTATTTATTTATTTTTGGGTACTGGGGATTTAACTCAGGACCTTGCACTTGCCAGGTGGGTGCTTCTGCCACTGAGCTATCTCTCCAGCTCTCAAAAAACTAAATAAATACAATCTTTTCTTTTTCTTTTTTTATTATGGTGGGGTTTGAACCCATGGTCTTCAAACTGAGCTACATCTCCAACCCTTTTTATTTTTTATTTGGAGAGACAGTCCCATTAAATTAGTAAGTTGCGGGGCTGGTGAGATGGCTCAGTGGTCTAAAGCACCTACTTAGAACAAGCTAAGCTAAGCAAAGCACAGGGACTGCGGTTCAATCCCCCAGCACCACATGCCAGCTAGCCCCGCCCCCTGGTGGGCTGAGCTGGCCACACACACACACACACACACTAAATTAAAAAAAAAAAAATTAGTAAGTTGCCCAGTCTGAGTTGGGCTGGAACTTGTGATTTTTTTGCCTCAGCCTCCCAGAGTTCTGGATAATAGGTGTGTGCCCTCACACCTGGCCAGCAAGTAGCATGATATATTTTTTTAAGGGTTTAAAGCAGCCTCTTCTTCTAATTAGCATTTTTACATATGCTCAATGGTTGTTTGTTGTTTTTGGAGTCTCTCTTAGTATTCTTTGTTGAATTGCATTTCAACCAAGTGTAATCTCAACATCCGGTCTCTGTTTTCAGTTGATGGTAGCCTCTTCTTGGAATTTCCACAGATGAATAAATTACCATTTCATCCGTGAATTGTCTTGTATACAAATAGCAATCTGGGGTGGCACCTTGTCCACTGGTCACGGCCTTCTGCACCTTGTGCTTCCACTCACAAAGCTGGCTGTGTTGGGAGGGAGTTGGGACGGGCCCACAGCTTGTGTGCACATTCTGGGGACCTGAGAGGCGAAGATGTGGGACATTGAGACTGATTCAGGGGTATCCCGACCGTCACACACTGCTGGTTCGCCACCAGCATTGCGGTCCTCTTTGTTGGCAAACTGGGCCTCATCAGCCTGGCTTCCTTATTCCTGTGGCCCAAAGCCTTCCCCCATCACTTCCAGATTCGGAGGCGAATCACTGCCATCTCTTATTTCCCAATGGGTTCAGGAACTGAAGTTCTCTATTTGGACAATTTATATTTATTATATCAGTCTTCTACAAGACTAGAAGCAGGAGTTTTTGATGGGTCAGCAGGCTATGTATTCATATGTCTCTCTACCTAGATAGGCACCATCATTACTGGCTTGGCAATGGATATGCATTTGTAATAATTCCTCCATTCATGTGAGTACTGTACATCTGGGCTCAGCTGAACAGAGACATGCTTGTGTCATTTTGGTTTGGAACACTCTTCAAGGCCTGTTAGGTACTTGAGGTTATCCCAACCGAGGGGGAAGGGAATATAAAAGGAATTATTAAGATGTGTTACATGCATGTGCCAACTCCTCATGATGAACGTAATCATCATGTACTACAATCATGTGCTAATAAAAGGAAAAGTTAAAAAAAAAAACCCACATGAGTTAGGAAGAAAGTCAACAGGCAGTTGTAAGTACTCATACAGGAGTCGTGGAACGTGCTTAGTGAACTGGAAGCTCAGGGTAGAATAAAAAAGTCTTCCTAAAGAAGGGAGATTGGAAAAGAATTTCACTTGAGGGGCACCAATTCCAGCAGAGGCGCTAGGCTGAGTGCCAACTAGGTGAAAGGACTCTTAACAGGGTTGGCAAGTTGGTTTCACCTCAAGTATGACTTCGATTTGGAAGTCATACTGGAAGTGGTTGACTGTAGCGTTATATTGAGACATGGTATCCCAGCTCAGGTGAGATGATTAATTGGCAGCATCAGCCTCGGGCAGGGGAGGGGAGACTTGTGGCCCTCGTGCTATCTGCACATTTTCGTCACCAGGCGATGACAGAGGGATGAGAAATTATGGGTCATGCTTTAGAAAAAAATGACTACGATTTTGACTGGATCATCAGGTATGGGTAAGAAAGTGGAGGCTGAACTTTAGAGGTCATATTAAAGAGTGTTAAATAACAGAGGAGTTTTTACGCAATTCAGCCGCAGAGAGGAGTCACTAAAGATGTTAAAAATGACAAATAGTATCGTGGGAGTTCTGCTATATGATTAATGTGGCAGTGGCATAAGGAATGGACTGATGTGTTGAAAGCTTTAGAAACAAGAAGACTAAAGTGGTGTTTTAATTAATGGTTAGTAGTAAAGACCTGTGAAAACAGGGAGCTATCATTTCCCCCACTAATTGGATAATGATTAACAGGCCAATATGAAGAAGCGAATACTCAGTCTGCTAAGGACGCGTGGTCCAACTTTTCTGGTGGTTAATCAGCAGCATATCTAAAAATCCTTAAAAGCTGTCTCTTCCTTTTAATCTAATATCTAGAAATTTGCTTTGGGGCTGGTGAGATGGCTCAGTGGTCTAAAGCACCTACTTGGAACAAGCTTGGCAAAGCACAGGGACCAGGGGTTCCATCTCCCAGCACCACATGCCAGCCAGCCCCGCCCCCTGGTGGGCTGAGCTGGCCACACACACACACACACACACACACACACACACACACACACACACAAACAAATAAATAAATAAATGTTAAAAAAAAAAAAAGAAATTTGCTTTGGTTTTTGTCTTATCCTGTCATTTTAAAATTCCCACTTGGTTGTCCTGATTCTTCATGCTGAGCCTCGCACACTGCTGTTAAACCACAACTAGTAAACAATATCAATGATGCCTAGAAAGCTAGAGAAAATAGAAACAAATCCAAGAAACTGGTACCCTCCTTTTTAACATAATGATAAACAAGAAAAAAAAATGCCAGAAGATTTATCATTTATTGTATCACGAGCTCTTTCAGTATCTATAAAGTCTAAGTATAAATTTCTTAACATTGATGTATCTAGACATTGATGCCACAGAAATAGTGTGCGATAGCTGGGGAGATGGCTCAGTAGAATAAGCACTTCCCTGGCAAGCACAAGGGTCTAAATTCAATACCAGGTACCACCAAAAAAAAAAACAACTTTTGGGGCTATGGTGATGGCTCAGTGGAATAAGCACTTCCCTGGCAAGTGCAAGGGCCTGAGTTCAATCCCCGGTTCCGCCAAAAAAGAAAAAAAATAAAGAAATAATCTTGGATATATGAAAATATTTACCTCTAAAAATATTCACTGCTTTGTCATTTAATCTTTGAGCCAAAGCTAGTTTAGTTTGGCAGACATAAGTTTAGAGGAACACACAACATACTTGTTTTCTTTTTTGCCCTATGCTTAAAATTTTTTTTTTTTTTTTTTTTTTTTTTTTTTTTTTTGTGGAACCAGGGATTGAACTCAGGCCTGTGCGCTTGCCAGGGAAGCGCTTATTCCACTGAGCCATCTCCCCGGCCCCTTAAAAATTTTAAATTAGGGTATAACTCCTATACCACAAGATTTACCCTTTTAGCCTGCACAACTCAGTGCCTTTAGTATCTTCACAAGGTTCTGAAACTATCACAACTGTCCAATTTCAGCATTTTTGTTTTGGAACTGGGACTCGAACTCGGGACCTCATCCTTGCCACAGGTAGGTGCTGCATCACTGAGCTATATCCTTGGCTCTCAGAATATTTTTATCTTTCCCCACAAATAAGCAGCTAGTCTTTCCATTCATTATGCTCTTTTTTTAAAAAGAAGACGGCATACGAGATGTTGCGGCGTGACTGGAGTTCAGACGTGTGCTCTTCCTCTTCTTTCTTCCTATTCCTTCCTCTTTCCTGACTCTTCCTCCTCTTTTTCCTTCTGCTCTTTTTTTTTTTTTTTTTTTTTTTAAGCCCACTAACTGACTTTCTGTCTCTAAGGATTTGTATATTCTGAATATGTCATACAGTTGGAGGTGGTGGTGGAACCAGGGATTGAACTCAGGCCCTTGGGCTTGCCAGGCAAGCACTTATTCTACTGAGCCATCTCCCCAGCTCCTTGTCATACAGTTGGAATCACACAGTATGTTACAGGCCTTTTGTGAACAGTTTCTATCACTTCGCACAATATTTTCAAAGTTTATCCAAGCTATAGCACACCTCAGTAATTACCCCCTTATCCTCCTAAATACTCTTCAATTGTGTCAATCTGTATTTTATCTACCCATTCTTTACTTGGTGGGCATTTGGACCATTTCCATTTTTTGACTCTTCCAATATTGTTATGAACATTTATTTACACATTTTTATGGGAAGAGATATTTTCATTTCTCCTGGGTCTATGCCTAGGAGTAGATTTGGTGGGTCATGTGTGAACTCTACTTAATCTTTTATGAAACTGTGAAATACTTTCCAAAGTAGCTGAACCATTTTATATCCCCCCAGCAATGAATCCCAATATCTGTACATCCTTAGCTGTATTTGTTATTGTCTTTTTGTTGTTGTTATTATCTTTGGTTCTTCTTTTTATAAACCTTTGACTAGCTAACTTTCTTTTCTGCTCACTGAAGTACTCCCTCATTTGCTGGTTGAAACCTGATATTTCAGTTTTCATTGTTTAGATATTTTTCATCCCTAATTCCTGCTTAAGACTCCTAGCTAACGTGAAGTCTTTACAAGCTTGGCAACCTTGGGCAACAATTGGCTGGTGCTAAATAGAGGTCTTTTAATTTTCATCTTCTGTCTTACACCTGGACTGCTTTTACATTTATCTTTTTAATGGATATCTTATGTTTTTTATGGCTTCATAAATACTTGAATTTGAAGCTCCTGGTTAAAGCTTTTGGCATAATTTAATTGTAAATATTGAATTTCAGACCAAAATGTCCACTATTCTAGAAATAAATCTAGCCCAAGAGAAGTATAAGCTTTGGGCTGGTGAGATAGCTCAACAGACTAAAGTACCTGCTAGGCAAACTTAGGCAAGTGCAGGGACAGTGGTTTGATCCCCTGCCCAAGCACCACATGCCATCCCAGCCCCACCCTCAGGGTGGGTTGAGCCAGCCAGAGTCCGTGGTGGTGCATGCCTGCACTCCTGGCACTGCGGAGGCTGAAAGCAGGAGGATCACCATGAGTCTGAGCTGTGTAGTGAGACCTTGCAACAACCAGGGACTTAAAAAAAAAAAAAAAAAAAAAAAAAAAAAAAAAAAACTTTAAAAAAAAGAGAGAGAAGTATAAACTTTATGAGAAAAATATAAACATTTACTGAGGAGCCGGGGAGATGGCTCAGTAGAATAAGTGCTTGTCTGGCAAATGCAAGGGCCTGAGTTCAATCTCCAGTTCCGCCAACAAAAGAAAACAAAACAAAAAAACATTTACTGAAAGAGATAAAAGAAGATTTAAATGATTAAAAATAACATGTTGAAAGATACAAGATTCAATTTTCTAGTGTAATCTAATTCAGTATATAACAGTAAATTTTTAACAGGGCTATTTATCAAAAATTGACAAAATAATTCCAAAGTTGATTTGGCAAAGGCAAAGGCCAAGAATAACTTCAGACAGCTGCCTGAATACAGCCACCCTCCAAAGTAATCATATGACTTCCAAAGCTACAGTGATTAAGAGCTGATGCTGTTAGTCTAATAAGATCAATGGAACAGAACACAGAAGCTAGCAATTGAAACACAGGAAATTTGTCACTTTATAGTTGGTGTCTGAATGGATTTGGTATTGTAAATCATAAGGATAAAAACCATATTCTTGGAAGTGTTGTTTGTAATAGTAAAAATATTGGATGGATCATCAACTGAAGGAGGGATAAATATATTTTATATATTTACCTAAGGAATACAAATGCAATTCAGCATTGAAAATAAACATGAAAGCAGCATGCATCAACATTCTAATTGTTAAGAATCCAAAGTATTTTGTTTTCTCTCTCACACCATGAGGAACACAGCAGACTCTCTTGACCTCAGAAGGTGTGAGGATTTTTTCCCATCAGCCAGCAATGAGTTCTGTGGCTGACAGCAGATAGGTATTTTTCTAACAGAGAGGATGTCAGATCTCACAGGTTGAAGGTCCTCTCTCTTTTAGATGACAAGCGTTAAGACCACAGGCTATAACCTGGGCTTCCCTAAAGCCCCTCCTTGAGTTGGATTCATTCGCTTGAATGGCTTCTAGAACTCAGAGAATCTCTTATGCTAACCAGTTTATGACATTGATTACACCAAGGATATAGATGAAGAAACTCACAGGGCAAGGCTAGGGGGAAGGGGCACAGAGCTTCTGAGTCCCTTTTTAGTAGCACCATGACTTAAGGGCTTCCCTATTTTCAATAGCTAGAAGCATCTCAAGTCTCGTTGGTGAGTGTTTTCATGGAGCTTCAGTTGCGCAGGAGTGATTGAACTGTGAACAACCACGCCAGTGGTATAGGACAAAAAGGATCTGATCAACTAATAAGAGATCCGGGGGGAGGGTGGGAGGGGGGGTCCCAGTGTAGCCTGTCGGTTCAGATTCTTCTTGGTCACTGTGTGTCTGTCACATTCCTTTCTCCTGATTATGGGGCAGACATTTCTATGACCTTTTTCAGGGTGAAAATTTTGAGCCAGGAACTTAAAAAAATATATTTTGTGTGTATTTGGTAGAGGGTTTACAGGGTCTCGCTGTGTAGGTCGGATTCGCAGTGCTCCTCCTGTTTCGAGCCTCCCATACACAGGGATTACAGGTGTGCGCCACCACGCCCAGCCTCAATCGCTGTCTCAGCGCGCCCTGAGGGCGGGGCCGGAACAGCTCACGGGGCATTGAACCCTGGCTGCTGCTCTCTGCCTAAGCAAGCACATTAGTCCTATCTGCTAGGACTAGCTGTATATTAGAGCTATCTGTCCTGCTTAAAAATTTTTATTTATTCATTTGTTGCAGGATCTTGCTACGCAGCTCAGACTCATAGTGATCCTCCTGTCTCAGCCTCTCCAGGGTGAGATTACAGATGTGTGCCACCACCCCCTGGGTTTATGGGCCAGGCGGGGATCGAACCTGGGTCTTTGTGCTTGCCAGTCAGGCACATAGAGTACTGAGCTGTCTCTGCAGTGCCTAGATAGCAATTTTTAACAAATGAAATGTTGAGGGGGGAAAATTGCGCGAGTATATTTATGATTTTCCTAGTTTGAAATGATGGATCAAGCTAAACAGTGTATTAAACATTGTAACAAAACTATAAAGGAAAGCAAAGAAATGACAGAAAAGAAAAAAATGACAGGATAGGGCGGGGGCGATGGCTTAGTGGCATAAGCACCTGCCTGGCAAGCTCAAGGTCCTGACTTTGATTCCCCTTTAAATAAATAAATAATGAAAAGAAAAGAAATGACAGCATTGTTGCCCAGCTACTTCTGAGCATTAGAGAGATAGTGTATTCAGGGTTGGAGGAAGAAGAGGCGCCAATGACGTATTTCCTACGTCATTGGTAGATACACCTAGTGCATGTGTGTGTGCATTAAAAATATAGCATTTATGTACAAAAGAGTCGAACAAAACCTCAAGGCATTTTGAGGAAGAAGCACATGGGTGGGGAATGAATTAGTTGGGAACTAAGATTGTGGTGGTGTATAAAATACAGAAAGAAGGAATTAAAGAAATACTAGACATCATGGTTTTGCATAAAATTGATGTTTTCAAAGATAGCGACTCAATTTCTTTCTCCTTACAACTCAGAAAAATAAAACTGGGAAAAATTTTGTATTTTCTTTGATGGTTTTGCATAAAGGAATTATTACCTCTCAGGGGAGAGGCACCACAGACATTGCTTACACCCCATATAGGAAAAATATAATAAATTAATCTTTTTTTCCTCCTTGAAGGGGCTTGGTGAATACGAAAGTCTATTGGGTGAAAAATGAGAAATCCAAGTTTCTAGCTTCACTCAGTCATTAATTAATTGTGTGGTCTTGGACAGACAGTGAGCTTCCAGCACTTGATAGCACATTTTCTCTCTTAGAGCCCAGTTCTCTTCCTTTTGGTGCAGTTAAGAAACATTCAACAAGCTGCTAAGCTCTTGGGACAATGTCTAACTTTATTTAGAGGGAAAAAATTTTGAACTATACAGACCACCCCCAAGGAAGAGACAGTTACTGCTTTGAGGAAAATGTAAGTGAAAGAAACACAAAATTACTAATTGAAAAGGGTTTTTTTTTTTTTCCCCCCCTCCAGAGGAATGCCACACCCATTTCACTTAAGATTAGAAGTCCAGGTTAAAGACACTGGGATGTATTCCTCACCATGAACATACTCTGAACTACATGTGAAATATGTGAGTCTATGGAAGTCAGCTTGCTTGCTGGGTGTTTCCAGTGACATTTCTTACATTGAAACCTAACATAAATTAAACAAGTTTTTTTTTTTTTTACTTTTTGCTTTTTATATTTTTCTCTATTGTAGGGAAGGGTCTACAGGGTGTGTTGGGTCTCACTACTAGATAGGACTCTTAGTGATCAGCCTGTTTACAGCCTCCTAAGAGCTGGGATTACAGTCACGTACCACCAAGCCCCCAAGCCCTGTCTCAACTGCAGTCTCAGGGTGCCCCCGGGGCAGGGCCAGCACAGCAGGCCAGGGAATCGAACTCCTGGCCTGTGAACCTTCTTATAGGTGCTCTAATCTGCTGAGCTATTTCGCCAGCTCTGTAAGCAAGGTTGGATTTTGTTTTGTTTTGTTTTTTAATGTATTTGGTACAGGGTCTCACTAGGAAGCTCGGACTCATAGTGATCCTCCTGTTTTCAGCCTCCCCATTGCTGGGATTATAGGCGGGTGCCACCACGCCTGGATTTGGTGGCTGGCTCAGCATGCCCCCGGGGGCAGGGCCATCATGGCATGTGGTGCCTGGGATCAAACCCCGGTCTCTGTGCTTGCCTAAGCAAGTGCTTAGTCCACTGAGCTATCTTGCCAGTCTAGTTAAACAAGTTTGAATTCATTTACAATGTAACTAGTTTTATAAAAATATTCAAAGTTGCTAATAAAGCACCAAGAAAAATTAACCTGAAGGGGAGGACTCATATCCTGCTACAAGGACAGCCTTTTTCAGCTTTCTCTAGCAAGACCCAGAATAACATCATCTTTGACATGCCCCACCTATACAACTTTAGGAATAAAGAACATCTCTCTGTTGATTATCCAAATGCCAGTTTCCTTTATAGCTAAGAGAGATGCTACAAGATTTCACAGCCTAGTCTCAAAAAGGTAAAATAGGGCAATTTTTCTTGAAGAAAGGCTTTTTTTTTTTTTTTTTTTTTTTTTTTTTTTTTTCGGAACCAGAGATCAGAACCCTGTGCTTGCCAGGAAAGTGCTTATTCTACTGTGATATCTCCCTGGGCCCCAGCACTCTTTTTTTTTTGTCTCGGAACCGGGGATTGAACTCAGATCCTTGCACTTGCCAGGGAAGCACTTATTCCACTGAGCCATCTCCCCAACCCCAGAAAGTCTTTATTTTATAGTAAAGTATTAGTATTTTGATGCTCCTTTCCTTAAATACTGATACAACTACACTGGAACTACTGAAGAACTATCATTTATGTACGTTTTTTAATACAATATTTTCTTTAAGTGTACAAATATTGTTTTTTTCACTTAAGCACAGTATTTATAGGTAACCATAGCTATTTCACAGTCTTCCCACAGTCTTGATAAAGAAAATAAGAAATGGGGCTGGGTGATAGCTAGCTCAGCAGCACAAGTGTCTGCCTGGCAAGCACAAGGTCCTGGGTTTGATTCCTGACCCCCCAATTCTACATAGTCATTCGATGAGGGATCCACTCCTTCACAGATTGTGGAGTCAATGTAAAGGATCAAAGAACTATGCTTCTTTCTTCCTTTCTCAAGTTCCAAGTCTTAGAATTGTATTTGTATTATTTATTTATTTATTTATTTTTTTGTGTGTGTATGTGGCCAGTTCAGCCCACCAGGGGGCAGGGCTGGCTGGCATGTGGTGCTGGGGATTGAACCGCGGTCCCTGTGTTTTGCTAAGCTTAGCTTGTTCTAAGTAAGTGCTTTAGACCACTGAGCCATCTCACCAGCCCAGAATTGTATTTTTATAAACACAGTTTAAACAGTCAACTAAAATTTAGAGCAGGTTTTTTTTTTTTTTTTAATATATTTAGTACAAGGTCTACAGGGTCTTACTACACAGATCAGACTTGTAGGTATCCTCTTGTTTTCAGCGCCCCCAGTACTGGGATTACAGATGTGCACCAGTACACCCAGTCTTATTCGTCATCTCAGCTCGCGGAGGGGGGGCGAGGGGGCGCACGGCACGGGGGGGGGGCGGGGATCGAACCCTGGTTCCTGCGCCTGCCAAAGCAGATAGAGCAGTTTTAAATTTAAACTTATACAGTAATATGGTGTTATGGTTTGTGTATAGTTGTCCCCCGCAAAGACTCATGCAGTCATGGGGCAGCTTCCGGAGTTTGTGATTAATTCCTGAGCCAATGCTGGGCCTATGGTGTGTGAGTGCTACACCCGCCCTGGGGCAGATAATCTGCATACACTATAAGGGAGGGGAGAGGGGCTGGCTAGCTGCTGCAGCTGCTGCTCCTCCCTTTGCTCTTTGCTGTTGTCCACTGCTGTGAACAGCTGCCCTCTGCCATGTGCCGCTCTGCCTGGGAGCCCGCCAAGTATGGACTGAAACCTCCACGAACTGTGAGCTAAATAAACCTTTCCCTCCTTAATGTTGGGTGTTGAGTGTTTTGTCCCAGCAACAAGAGAAAAGTAACTGAGACATACAGCTGCAGCAAAAGGGCTTGCACTTTATAGTATGTTAGATTTAGTAGCATTTATAGAGTACTGTCTATGTCTGAAGCTCAGTAGCTATTACAATAGGAATTATAATTTTCTTGTTTAAAATAACTTTCATCAGGGCAGGCCAGATAGCTCAGCGGACTAAAGCGCCTGCTTAGGCAGACATAGGGGCCGGGGGTTTGATTCCCCAGCGTGCGGTGCCGGCTCCGCCCCTGCAGTGCTCTGAGATGGCGATTGAGTTTAGCCGTGGTGGCGCGCACTTATAATCCCAGAACTTGGGAGGCTGCAAACAGGAGGATTGCTACGAATCTGATCTGTGTAGTGAGACTGTAGACCTGTACTAAATACACACACACACACACACACACACACATATATATATATATATAAACATATATATATATATTTATTTATTTATTTATATTCCCAGTGCTTTCTATCCCCCATGTGTTCAGTATAGTTTCAAATATTAAAATATTTATGTTTACAATCTATTAATGAGACCCATAAAAGTAAATATTGTTCTCAGTTTTTAAAGAGAATATTGAAAGCGGAAACTTTGGGTCATGGTCCTATGGTAATTTTTCGTCATGAATATCAAGATTAGAAAAACTGAAATATATATATCCCTCCCTATCTACTTTCCTTTCTCCTTAGGGCGATTTCCTGCTCGCCCGCGCTCCTGGGTATAGGGCCTGCCTTCTCCTCTTGAGACACTAGAGGGCGATCTTTGTTCTTCCTGGCTTGGGACGGTCAGGTGAAAGGCATCTCACTCCAAGGCTGAAAGATTTGGGAGCTCTAAGGCTTTGAGCCCCCACTTGAGAAAGAGGCAAAGATGAAAAATATTTAGAACTTACTCTGTAAAGAACAGAGAGCAATGGTCTACAGTGGCGTCGTCTGTCTGGTGTTAGTCATGGCTCTCATTCCCTACTCCTCCTCCCGCGTCCTGCCCGGCTTTCTAGCGTCCAGAGCAGACTGTTCCTTTGGTACTGTCCGAGTTGTGGCTCTAACTGCACAGGCTTCATTGGGTTCTGCCATTTTTTTTTTTTTTCTGTCTGTATGTGTGCTTGTACTTGCGTACGTGTGATACTGGGGTTTCAAAAAAATCTCCTCTAGACTTCTCCTTGATTTCGTGGGCTGCCAAATATTTTTCCATTTACATTCCTCTTTTGCTTATGTGAGCCAGAATTAAATTCAGTTGCACACACATGAGCTAGTTGAAGTCTAGCTGAGAATCCTGACAAGCCTTTCAGTGCGGTCCAATGCTGGGGTTACAGGCATGCACCACAATGCCTGGCTTAACTCATCCACTATTTCCAGGAAAATACTTGATTGACTGAATGGAGAAGAATCTTAATATGTATTTATTTATTTTGGTGGTACCAAGGATTGAACTCAAGACCTTGTGCTTGCCAGGGAAGCACTTATTCCACTGAGCTATCTCTCTGGCCCCCAAAAAACAAGGACCTTGATTGCTTGCTTGCTTGATTGTGGCTGGCTCAGCCCATCCTGGGGGCAAGGCTGGCACAGCACGTGGTGCTGGGGATCGAACTAAGGTCCCTGAGCCTGTCTAAGCTTGTCTAAGCAGGTGCTTTAGAGTGCTGAGCTATCTCACTGGCCCCATCATTTCAATATTTGAAGGCCTAGACAAAAAGTAGAGACTGGCCGTGGTGGTGTGATCCTGTAATCTCAGCGCTTAGGAGGCTGAAAACAGGAGAATCACTATGAGTCTGATCTATGTAGTGAGACCCTGGAGACCCTGTTCTAAATGCAGTTTTAAAAAAGGGTAGAGTTAACATGAATGGAGATAATTCTAATCCCTCAACCCTCACTGTATTTTAGCTAGCAAGTACTAGAAATGATACCCTTCAGTTTGACAAGAACGTCAGGCTTAATAAATTAAAAAATGCTTATACTCAAGTTTTAGGCCCCACCTTAATTAAAGAAATCCACTCCTTTTCTTTTTATGTATTTAGTACAGAGTCTACGGGGTCTACAGGGACTCACTATGTAGATCAGACTCATAGTATTTCTCCTGTTTTCAGCTTCCCAAGCACTGGGATTACAGGCGCGTGCCACCAAGCCCAGTCTCAATTGTCACCTCAGCCTACCCCGGGAGTAGGGCCAGGACGGCATGCCAGGGATCGAACCCTGGCCACTGCACTCTGCCTGAGCAGGCTCTTTTGTCTGCGGAGCTATCTGGCTGACCCTCAAGAGAGCCACTCCTGACAAGCAGTCTGATGTATAAGGAAAAATCTATAGCATTAAGTCACGCTGTATGATTTCTGATAAGTGCACGCAGCTTCAGGCTTGGCCATGGAGGGTAGCTACAATTCAGTGGTTACGTAAAAGCTACGAGGTCTAGTCTTTAAATTAAAGATATAGAAGTTCAACTTTATCTGTCTCTATGGAATCGGTCTGACTTGAGTTGAAGCAGATGAGCTAAACTGATAACTGACTGTTAATATTTAATAAATAGTTCATGTTGTTTAGTGGTCTACCAGAGAAGGAGATAAATCCAGATCAGAAGTTGTTACAGTAAATAGTGTTTTAGGAAAAAAGGGATGATCTAAAATTATGACAGGCATGTACAAAAGGTTCTTTCTTCACTCTGTTAGTTATTAGTGAATGGTTTGCAAACTTTATTGCAACAATCACCAGAAAGGGCTTTGTTAGGAAAATCTTTAAATTGTGAAGTAGGGTGAGATCTTGTTAAGAATTCTTTGTATCTGTTAGCTCATCAACTGCTTATTGATGCTTCTAACTTGCTTTCGTGTGTGTGTGTGTGTGTGTGTGTGTGTGCGTGTTTATTTTTAGGAAAGGGTCTACAGGGTGTTTAGGCTCTCACTACTAGATCAGACTCATAGTGATCCACCTGTTCACAGCCTCCTAAGAGCTGAGATTATAGGTGTGCGCCACCACGTCCAGTCTCAATGGCCATGGCAGGCCCAGGGATCAAACCCCCGGTCCCTGCACCTGCTTGCAGATGCTTTAATCCACCGAGCTATTTGGCCGGCCCTTGCTTTTGTTTTTTGACAGACAGCTTTTTCCTTGACCATCTGTCACTTCCTTATATATGTATATAATCTTAACATGGAGTCATGTTATATGCTGTGTTTTAGATCTAGACTATCCCTCAGAAGTCCCATGTACTGAGTGTTACAGCAGATGACAGCAGGACAGAGACAGAGACAGAGAGACAGAGAGATAAGGTTTAGAAACAAAAACTCTTTTTGTGAGTTTGAGACCAACGGCCTGCATCCTAGACCCTCAAGTAAGGACTTTATAAAAATATCAGCTCCCATTTGGACTTTACCTCCAGGTGGTACACTTCAGATTTCCACAGTAACTGCATTACTCCACTGCCTCATTTTCAGGGATTTTACACGAATGTCACACAATTGCCACAAGGCTTACATCTCCTAGACACTACTGTTCAACTGCTTGTTGGGGGCATTGTGGTCTAACGTTTACCCTATTTCCCAAGTCTTTAAACTATTTATTTGCTCCTATTTTATGACACTAGTTTTCTCTAAGTGGGTTTATGGCTAGCTACGGGGGGGGGGGGTGAGGGAGTGAACCCATCCACAGTTCAAGTGAACCCAAGAAACCCTCCCTCAAAATGGAGTTAAAAAGAGATGGAGTCTCTGCTGCCCCATCCAGAGGTTGGTACTCAGAAGGTGGTTGTTTTATGGGGATACTAAGCTTAGTGGTGGATTAATCTACCATAGTGAGTTCATATAGGGCTTGGGCAGGGGAGATACCTCCGCCGTCTAAGTGCCTGCCTGGTAAGCACAGTGATCTTGGTTTGACCCCTGCACCACATGCTGTGCAGGCCCTGGGAACCCTGGGTGCACCATGCCAGCCACTGAAACTGGGCCTGGTGGCACATCCCTCTGATCCCAGCACTGGGGAGACTGAGACAGTAGGATCACTATGAGTCTGAGTTGTGTAGTGAGACCCTGTACCAAATATATAAATAAATAATTTTTAAAAAGAGGAAGTAGGGCACGGCACAGAGATAGGTCCTGGGGATGTGACCTGGGCAGGTGCCTCTCCTCCCAGCTCCTTCCAGCTGTCTGTTTCCTAGCTGTCACAGGCTGGGCACCTTTTCCTCTGCTTTGCCCTTCTTTCCTCCTGGTTCTGCCTTACAGTCAACCAGCCATGGGTTAAAACCAAGACCCAAAATAAACCTCTCTTTAGTTGTGGTTTGGGTACTGTATTCAGTGACGCGAAAGCTAAGATGTCACACTAACTAATGTTTTCACAGTTGGTGACACAAAGGAAGACTCAGAGATCTCAGGATGGTGACAAAGTGTTTGATTCATTAAATAAAGTTAATGGGGAGGTGCATTTTGATATTATGCACAGTTGACTGGATCTGAAAATTGGTTATGCATTTACATTAGTAACTGTAAGCAGATTTTTGAATTCATTATGTATTCCAGATCTTAACATCATACCAGAGTAAAAGCAAAAATGAACATGAATGTTTGTGCAGTACACAAGCATCTGTGAAGTATGATAGAAGACTTGTCTGAAGAAAATATCTTTTCAGTTGGGATGTTACTGTTACTCAACTGTTGTCCTCTTTTTTTTTTTTTTCTAGAACCGGGGATTGAACTCAGGCCCTTGCGCTTGCCAGGCAAGTGCTTATTCTACTGAGCCATCTCCCCAGCCTTTCAACTTTTGTTCTCAAAGAGAGCAATTCGCACATGATAAATAGGTACTAACTGTTCACTGTGTATTAATGCTCATTATTTCTATTGACTTATGGAATCATCCAATAATATTGCTATCTGTGCTTTAAAGGTGGTCAATTTAAGGTCCTTGTCTCTGTCTTCTCCTCTTGATCGATCTAAGAGAATCCCATAAATAAATACTTGATTCTGTTTACTTCCAAATTTTTATCCCCAGCTGAGACACTTCTCTGAGCTTCAGAATGACATTTTCAGGTGACTTTTTGCCCTTTCCATGACAGTGTTTCATAGATACTTTAAGTTTAAAATTTATGAAAACAGAACTATTCATTTTTGTAGCAGACGCTATTGCCTATTCAGTTCCATTTTACTTTCTTTTCTTTTTAGAGATTCTTAGCATTGGGTCTAGGGCTCATGCGCACTCAGCAAGTGCTCTATGCTGAACTACCTCTCCTCTTTTCTTACGGGAAATTACAATTTTATTATGTTTTCCATACTGCTCCTTAACTTGTGGCTCAGGGTAAGATGACTGTCCCTTGCACTAGGGGTATATCTCGATGAACCCAAGCCCATCGTGGTTCTGCTGTCCTTCTTTGGTCAATGTATCACCACTTAAAATAGGCATGGAAATGAGATCGAGCCAATGGAATATGACGGACAGGACAAGCTGCTGGAAAAGCTTTTTCTTCCTTCCAAGCTGTCACTACACAATATGGCCTTTGAACCTAGATATACCATCTGGCTGCCAGAGTTAAACGTATGTACGAGAATGTAGCCATTATCAGAGGAGATCAAAATTAAAAAAAAAAATCACCACTAAGTAGAGTAGATAATTTATTTATTTTTTTAAAAAATATGTATTCATTTGTTGATACAGGGTCTCGCTACGCAGCTCAGACTCATGGTGGCCCTCCTGTCTCAGCCTCCCCAGCACTGGGATTAGAGGCATGAGCCACCAGGGTTGACTCAGCCATGCCCAGGGTTCCAGGGCCAGTATGGCATGTGGTACTGGGGATTGAACTCAGGTCTTGTGCTTTCCAGGCAGGTATTTAGACCCCTGAGCTATTGTAGAGTATATAATTTAACAAAGCACAGCTAGAATCTTCTGTTTCTTGACTTCCTGTTGTCTAAAATATTTCTTTATTGACTAACTTAACTTAAATGGTGTTTTTCTGTTATCTGCAGCCAAAGTCATCCTGATAATAGATGATGATGATGACGAGGACGATGATGATGATGATGATGATGATGATGATGATGATGATTGTGCAGGGGATTGAACTCAGGACCTTGCACTTAGCCAGGCAGGCACTTATGCCCCTGAGCTAAATCCCCGGCCCTACAGATGAACTTCTAAAGCACTGATATTTTTTTCTTCTTGATTTCATCACCTATTTTGTTGTCCAACTTGGGAAGTTTAACTTATTATTTCACTTTTCTTTACTTTGTACTAAATCTATTGGTAAGTTCTGAAACTTGAGAGAGAGGAATAGTAGGTAGAGAAGTACGTTATTACTCTGAAGTTTCTACCTTGTTGAACTAGGAGAATGATGCTATCTATAACAAAAGCAAAGAGGCAGAAAGATTATTTCATTGAGGGTGCCAAGAAGATAAGTTTTATAAATTTGCTGAGCATGTCTTACTACTTTTCGTTAAGTTTTGAACTGGAAACTTGAAAATGAAGACAAAACAGCAACTCCAAAACAAACCCATATATTAGGAAAAAAACAAAACAAGAGTCTTAGAAGAATATGCTTAACAAATTTTCTGATAGAAATACTTTTTACACATTTATTCCATGTATACTAGTGTATACTATCCCATGTATACAATTTTTCTCTCTGTGTGTACTATTTTAAATATTTTCTCCCATATATACCACATACACACACTCCATGTATATATCCCACAAACCCACATAAACATGCATGTGTATGTATGTATATATGTATGTGCGTGTGTTAAAATCAGTAAATCACAAATGCTCAGTGAAACTCCCATGGTATGTATAATATGTCATCTAGATGTCTTATAGTTGATTAATACACCATCTTGATATTGACAACTAAAGTTTAATTGCTTGGGGACCAGAGAGATGGCTCAGTCGAATAAGCGCTTCCCAGGCAAGCACAAGGGCCTGAGTCCAATCCCCAGTTCTGCCAAAAATAAATAAATAAATAAATAAAATAAAATTCTATTGCTGCTTGACATGTTTCATAGAGTGAAAAGCCAGAGTAAAGAATCCAGTGTGTCCAGAAACTTTCAAACTTTTCTAAAATAATTTATGGTACTACCAATTATTCCATGAAATCCTTGGAGTTACAAGCAACTTGAACTACTTATCTCTAACTGACTATACCATGTGCCGAACAAAGATGAATTTAACGATCTTTGATCTCTGAGTGCGATGGCATGCACTTGTAGTCTCAGCCACTTGAAGGTTGATGAAGGAAGATTGCTTGAGTCTAGCAGTTCCAGGCCAGCCTGGGTAACATAGAAGATCCCACTAACAAAAACAAAAATAACAACAAAAACAAACAAACAAAAAAGAGTATAATCTCAGACCATAAGCATGGAAACAAATAATATAAACAGAGTGTAATAAAATATCCTAAGTGCTTCACTATAATAAGTTGTAAGCATTTTCTACTACAGCCTGTAAATTATACAAACTTATTTTGTTGCTGGGTCTATTATTATTATTATTATTATTATTTTTTTTTTTTTTTTGTGGAACCGGGGATTGAACTCAGACCCTTGCGCTCGCCAGCCAAGCACTTATTCTACTGAGCCATCTCCCCAGCCCCTATTATTTTTGATGTAGATATCATCTCCTGGTACTCTCCCAGGGAGTCATTTTATTCATTCATGTCAAATTCTACCAAGGGCCAGTGAGATAGCTCAGCAGACTAAGTGCCTACTTAGGCAAGTGCAGGGATCAGGGTTTGTTCCCATACCACATGCCACACCAGCCCTGCCCTAGGTGCGCTGCAGCCACTGAGTCTGGGCATGGTGTCGCACACCTATAATCCCAGTGCTGGGGAGGCAAAAAACAGGAGGATCACTATGAGTCTGAGCTGTGTAGTGAGACCCTGCACCAAATACATTAAAAACAAACAAACAAAAAATCTTCTACCTAGCTCCAGAACCGTTAATTTAGGACATGGAACCTATGGTTAGAGAGAACCTGGTCTTTGGACACATGTTAAAATGACAGTTTGTTTTTTACTATATCAAGAAAATATGATACAGGGACCAGCCTGATAGCTCAGTGGACTAAAGCACCTTCTTCAGCAGAGTGTAGCAGCCGGGGTTCGATCCCAGTGTGCTGGCCCCACCCCTGCCCTGCCCCTACAAGTGTGATCTACATAGTGAGACGCTGTACACCCTGTAGATCCTGCCCTAAATACAAAAAAAAAAAAAAAAAAAAAAGAAAATATGATTCAAATATAATTTCACTCTCTGACAGCTATAATGAAGACTAAATTAAGCTATTCTAAGGTGCTCATCCATCTCAAGTGCCTCAGCCACTCTCCTGTCCCTGCACGTCCCATCCAACACTCACAATTTAAGGAGAGGTTTATTCTGGCTCACATTTTCAGTCCCTAGTCAGCTGGCTGCCAGGCGGGAAGGGTGTGATGTCCCTCCCGCCTGCACTGCAGCAGGAAGGCCTTGATGAGCACGACAGAGCTGTGGGGGGAAGGAAGGTCCCAGACACGTCATCGACTCGGTTGGGAGTGAATAACGCCACCCTCTGCCACTCTGCCCCTTTGTGCAGTGCAGGCATGGCCTGCAGCCCCAGGCTGGGAAGTGGCAGAGATGGCAGCAGGAGAGGAAGCGGGATGCTGCACAGCAGCGGGAACGTGTCCTCTGAATGCGTGTCTGGACCCTTCGCTGTGCTGGGGCCACATCTTCTCATTCCTCCTGGCTGCTGCACAGTAGAGGATGATGCGTCTCTGGATCATGCACTGCCTGCGTGTGCTCCCGGAACAACCCTTCTGCCGTCCAAGTCTGGGAGAGGCCTGCTTCCCCTCCGGATGGTCCACTCATCTCAGGTCTCACAGAGGCTGCCTCCTGGAGAGCAGATCCCTGGTCGACAGAGCTTGTGTGCCCGCCATGACAACTGTCCCCGTTCTCATCCCACTTCCTGCCCAGATTCCTGGCTTCCCCTTCCCAGCTGCTCTTCCTCCCACTGCAGATTGTGGCTGATCTCAGAGCCCGGTGTTCCTACGCCTTCTACAGTTTCAACTTTCCATCCATTCCTAGAAAGACTGGGAAAAGAGTTAAACAACTTTGTAATCAAAGTATTCCTGGGGTTGCTGCTGCTGAAGCCAACCTCTGGGAGATCTGAGCCTGAGAGGCAGGGTCTGGGAGCTCCAGAGCCAATGGACAGTTCTCTCCAGTTTTCAAACAAGGAAGCACTTCTCTCCCAGACACTTTTTGATTCTTTCTGTCCTGACACTTCTCTCATGGTACATGGTGGACCTACCCACGTCCTGACACTCTGACCACGCTGGTGTCCTAACCCCTCCTCCCTACCCCTGCTTGAAGCAGGATTTAAAGAACAATCCCCCTCAAGCTCTCCCTCCCTGCCTCTGTCGCTGTAGCTTCTTGTTCTGGTACAGACAAAATTGACAACAATGTTCTATAAACAGAGTTTATGTCATCGTGTTCTCACAGAATTCATAAGGCTCTGTTTTCTTTTTAAGACTGAGTAATTAATTACTTTGTCTGGCTTCTGTACCCTTGCGTGCTCCCTCATCCCCAATTTCTAAAGACCACTCCCTCAGTCAAAACCAGAATCTTTCTTTTGTTCTAATGTCTAGCACTTTGGATGCAAGTTTGCTGGATCTAAAATCCTAGAGAAATATCTTTCTTTTCCCATTGGTCTGTCTGATCTCTTGCATTCTGCAACATTTCTGGAGGCCACAAAGATGACCAGAGACTATAGGTTTGCTGTCTCTTTTACCTGCAGGCCGTAGAGCGGTTGAGTTGCAGGAGTCCTGAGACCTCTGGCGCCACCAGGTGGAACTTGAGCACTAAGAGCAACCGGCCCTCCCACAGCTCAGAGACTTCTCACGTCAGCACGTACAGTACCTCAAGGGATTCAGGACGACCTTGTGGAACAACAGCGCTAGAGGACCACAGTAAGATTTTAGGAGCCCAGGAGGGAAAGCCGGGTCCACTGGGACTGAAGGGGGAGGGCTGATCACTTCCGGCGGTGAGGTGGGGAAATGTACCTAGTCATCTCACATGGATTGCCTCGGATGAAACCTACTTTGAGGAGGCCCGTGCAGTGAGAAATTGCTCACTAACAACTCGAGGGACAGAACTGTACTGAGAACAACTTGTAGGCAACTCCCAAACAGCTCCTGGAATAGGCTGGCCCAGAGAGGGCCCAGTGCAATGCAGGAGTGGCCTGCGGAGAGAAGAGCTAACAGTGTCAGTATTGTGTTAAGTGTGTGTGTGTGTGTGTGTGTGTGAGCAAAATAAAGTGTGTGAGCCAGTGTCACCCAGAGTTGGCTGGGGAATGGGAAGAACGTGGTTAATTGGTCTGAAAACAAAAATAATTGAAAAAATGATTTGCACCAGCATGGGCAAAGACAGGACAAAGTTACTTAGTTGGTATGTTTAGGCCAGGCACTGCTGGCAGGCTTTTTTTTTTTTTTTTTAATATTAAGGAAGGGTCCACAGGGTATTCAGGGTCTCACTACTAGATTGGATTCGTAGTGATCCTCCTGTTACAGCCTCCCAAGAGCTGGGATTACAGGCACATGCCACTGGCTTTGGGAGCCGCAACAGCAGCTCTTGGTCAGCTTCGCCAGCCTGATGCTGCCTCCAGGTATCTGAAAGCTGGAGCAGCTGTAACGTAGGGCTGATGGCCAAAGTCCTATTGGGAGAGGTAGCGTGGTGGCTTGCGTTGTCTTTGTTGGGCTCCACCATGGTGTATCGGGGTCAGGGCCAGAAAGTCCAGAAGGTGGTGGTGCAGCCCATCAGCCTCATCTTCAGATACTTACAGAAAAGATCCCAGATCCAGGAGTGGCTGTATGAGCAAGTGAATATGCAGATAGAGGGCTGTATTATTGGTTTTGATGAGTACATGAACCTTGTATTAGATGATGCACAAGAAATTCACTCTAAAACAAAGTCAAAAAAACAACTGGGTCGGATCATGCTGAAAGGAGATAATACTACTCTGTTACAAAGTGTCTCCAATTAGAAATGATCAATGAATTCCAACAGCAGGGAAGGGAGGCAATGGCAATTACGATGATATGTAAAAAAGGCAGTTATTTAAGCGGATTGCCCTGGGAATGTTTGTAAAACATTTGTTCATATTGTTTTGGCTACCCTTATGTTTTTACTGAAGACCAATAAATGTAGAGTTGTTTTTATTAAAAAAAAAAAGTCCTATTGGGCCTAAGGAGGAATTATGGGAAGAATTAAATTATAATTTTTGGCTAACTGATAAATGTACTTTTGGTTTCCAATTTAAATTGATATTTTTGTAATGTAAAACATTTCTTGTGCAGAGTGAATTCTGAAAGTACAACTACAGGGTGAAGTTGCGCTTTTCTCTAGTCTCTGTTGGTTTAAGATGAGAACACTGATTCGAGATTACTCAGAGGCCTGTTGGAAGCCAGTGAGATTTACTCTGTAAGGTAAAATGAGAGGTCACTTCCAAAAAATTAAAATGGCACAGCCAAGTTTGTTGCAGAAGGTTTATAACGAGAGAAGAAATACTAAGAAGGCTATTGATATGAGATATACTTCTGATATGGGGGGATTTTATACTTTCCAAGTTTTGTCCTATGAAAGAGATGAATGGAGATAATGACAAGACTGGAAAGCTTATACGCATTGAGGAGAGCTTGTGGAAGTGGTTTATTTTATGGATGCTTACTTCTTAAGTTGGTGGAGCTCAGGTTGTTCCTTCCAAAAACTTCTGTGTAGAGGGACGATTTGATCAGCCTAAAACAAAAGTGCTTAGTGTCATAACAGAGTAGATATGGGAGAAAAAACATCAAAATCTACCCCATTAAGATGTGTGTTGGCTAACTTATATTTTTTTCATTTTAAATTTTTATTTTTTATTTTTTATTTAGTACAGGGTCTACAAGGTCTCACTGCACAGATTGGACTTGTAGTGATGCTCCTGCTTACAGCCTCCCAAGAGTTGGGATTATAGGCGGGTACCACCATGCCTAGGCTCAATCACCATCTCAGCGCGCTCTGGGGGCAGGGCCAGCATGGCAGGCTGGGGATCAAACCAGGTCCCTGGGTCTGCCTAAGCAGTTACTTCAATCCACTGAGTTATCTGGCCAGCCATTTGGCTAACTTTTAAAAAGGTTAGACAGAAAACTATGAAATAAAGGTGACCACTCCCCACCAGAGGTTAAGAGCTCTTTATAAAATCAATTGACCCTCCTTTGATGCTAAGTAACCAGTGGGGGGAATGGTTGACCAAAAAAATTGGGTGTATATATAGGATGGTCCCCAGGAACAGAGCACTACCAGGAAGGACATAAGGATCAGTTTCCTTCCATTGACTCATGGCTAAATATAGTTCAGACTAGACCCACATAGCTTTAGCCCTGTCTAGCTGCTTACTGACAAAACACAGAGTTATTTTCTGGCATGCACATGCTAGCATGATAGAACTAGAGATGAACTATAGGCTCTGTATACATGGACAATGGAGACAAAAACCCAGTTTTCAGGGGTGACTACTGAAGTATACATAAATCATGATCAAGAGGTCAAGAAAAAGCTGACAGGAGGCTCAAAGAAAAAAAGGCAAAACAAAACAAGTCTGTTGACAGCAGTGCTTGCAGAGGAACGACAGAAACCATAAAGGCACACAAATGGAGACACTGACAAAGCAGGAGTCAAACTGAGCCAAGATCTGCCAGTGGAACAGACGACTGAGGTCAATGCACATGATATTAAAAATATGGATACTGGCTTGGGAGATAGCTCGGCAGTCTAAGTGCCTGCCTGTCAAGCACAAGGACTCGACTTCAATCCCTGGTACTGTATGCTGTGCCAGCCCCATGCTGTGTCGACCACTGAAAGCAGGTGTGGTGGTGCATGCCTGTAATCCCAGCACTAGGGAGGCTGAGACAGGAGGATCACTATGAATCTGAGTTGCATAGTGAGATCTTGTACCAAATAAATAAATAAAAGATAAAAGAAAGGACACTGGAAAAAATAAATGCCCCCAAATGACAATAGAGATGATAAAAATTCTAAACTATGAGACTGCCTGCTATTGCCTCCAAGGAAAACAATAACAAAAACAATGACAATAGAAAACAGATTCTAGCCTCATTGAACTGACAGAACCTGAAGGTTACAAGTAGGCCAAACCAGGCCATTCCTTTAGACACCCTGAAGCCCAGTCGCAATGAGAGTAGGGGACCAACTGATGGGCTTTCTGGTGGATGGTAGAACTAAGTACTTGGTAATGACCAACCCACTGAGCCATTTTCCAAAATCATGTGCTTATGTAAGAGCCACTGGAGTCCCCAAAAGAGGCCATTTTTTTTTTTTTTTTTGATGATTGGCGAGGTATATCATCAGAAAAGAGTTTCCTGTATCTTCCAAACTCTCCGATTCCACTGCTAAAAAGGGACTTATCCCAAAACTACAGGCCCAGATTACAAGCACAAGAGGAGGTTACGTGCTTGCAGAGACAAAGGTCAGAGGAGAGCACACACAAGCACCAAGCAGATGCAAGACAAGCACTACGTGTGAGGGCCGAAGCTGACATAACTCAGCAACTGGCTTTTACGGTCACTGGTGGAACTACAATAGGAAGATAAAGAAGCACGCAGGTGACTGCAGCAGAGAGACAAAACAAACACACTACGTACCGGCAACCCTAAAGGCAACTTAACGTAACACAGAGGCAAAGCTAAAAGACAAGCAGGCCTTCTTTGCAAAAAGACTACACAGCCAAACCACGCCCTGCATATAAAACATAATGCTCCAGCTGTGAGAGAAAGGAAAATGACAGACATGACAGCAAACAAAAGCTAAATGTGCTCATGAGAAAGCTAACTGGGGACCAGCCAAATAGCTCAGCGGATTAAAGTGCCTGCAAGCAGGCACAAGGGCTGAAGTTTCGATCCCTGGGCCTCCTGGCCCTACTTTGATCCTTGAGCCTCGCTGAGATGACAATTGAGCCAGGGCATGGTGGCATGCACCGTGATCCTAGCTCTTGGGAGTCTGTAAACAGGTGGATCACTACAAGTCCAATCTAGTAGTGAGACCCGAACACTCTGTAGACCTTTCTCTCAATTACAAAAAAAAAAAAAAAAAAAAAAAAAGAAAGAAAGAAAAGGAAAGAAAAAGAAAGAAAGAAAGCTAAACAGGGACTGGTGGGCTAACAACTAAAGGCCAGTGTTTTATTTTTTATTTATTTTTTTATTTTTTTGGGTTTTTTTTGGTGGAACCGGGGATTGAACTCAGGCCCTTGAGCTTCCAGGGAAGTGCTTATTCCACTGAGCCATCTCCCCGGCCCCTAGGCCAGTATTTTAGATAAGCCACCAAAGGAAGGAGAAAGAGCTCTTCCTCTGGAAAGCTGACCAGGAGAAAACATTTCAACAAATCAAAGAGGCCTTGCCTCAGTCTCCGAGCTTGTAACTTTCAGATACAATCAAGGCTTCTTTCCTGTATGTCTATAAACAAAAAACTAACCATAAGAGTCTTAACCCAGGTCTTGGGATCCTGACACTGTCTGACCACATATTTGTCAAAACAGACTCTAGTCCTAGAATGGGTTCTAGGCTTCAGAACACGTGTTGCCACTGCCCTGGTGATGCAAAAAGCTAACAAATTGATTTTTGGACAACAGTGAATCATTCAAGTACGACGCTAAGTTATAATCTTAATAGACCATTCATTGTTAAATCTAAAGATGACTTGGTATGAGAGACTTTTCTGTGAAAATCCTTGCGTAACTGTAGAGACAATAAATACTCCTAACCTTTGCTCCCAGTCAAGCTTGGACCCTCCTTTAGGACTGTGTGGTTGTGGTAAAAGGAATCCAAGAAACATGACAGGCAATGGTGACTCAACTCTGTGGTAGAGGCCCAGTCTTACCACTTGTCAGAAAGCAGAAGTAACAGTCTTGATAAGGGCTCTATCGCTGGCAAAAAGACAAAAAGGTTAACATCTATACTGATTCCAAATATAAAGGAAGAGTGCTCCTAATGGATGGGGAGAAGAGATAAAGTACAAAAAGAGATGTTATAACTCCAATATGCTATTTGGGCCCCAAGAAAAGTGGTCATTCATGATACATTGTGGGGGGCACCAGAGGACTAGTACACTAAAAGAGAAAAAACCAAAAGAGAGACAGGGAAACAAAATGGATTGCTATGACAGCCCTACAGAGGAGGACATAGCTATGCCCAGCATCCTGGAGCTTCCTCTCTTGGAGACCCTAAATGATCCTCCAAATAAAATGACGTGATTTACCTCAAAATTTGGAAATTGTATCAAGGGAGGATGATGGAAACTCTCTGCTGACAGCTTCAAACTGCCCTGAGTGGGAGGCTATCAACAGATGTTGGTGCTTGTCTACCTCTTCTTGAGATGAGTTGAAGCTTTCCCCTCTTGAATAAAATAGACATAAAAGGTGACCAAGGTACTAAAAGACACATCATCCCAAGATCTGGAATACTCCTGACCTGGGGGTCAAACAATGGACCCACATTGGTAGTCAAGATAGTCTAAGTGATTGCATAGATGTTAAAATAAAATGAAAACCTAACATGGCTTAATGGTAATGGAGCTCAGAAAAAATAAAACACATAAATTGGACACTCAAACAATTGTTAAAAAATACTGCAAAGGGGGGCCTGCCCCTTAGCTCAGTTCTTTAAGTGGCTGCTTCAACAAAACAGTCAGGCTCGGGTTGCTGTGGTTCGATCCCCACACCTCAAGCCAGCCAAACCTGCCCTGAAGGCATTTGGAGGTAAAAAAAAAAAATCCTTCTGGGGGGACCTGCCCATTAGCTCAGTTGTTTAAGTGCCTGCTTAAACAAAGCAGTCAGGCTCAAGATGCTCTGGTTCGAACCCAGTTTCTCACAGGAA